>NW_025764358.1:0-320188 GCF_021015755.1 Lentinula edodes
CAAAGTCTGAAGGCACGCAGGAGTAATGGTGGCGTTGCAATTTACTGTCGCACGTTTCTCGAACTCGGGTGTGAATCTAGCTGCAGAAATAGCTGTGATAGGTGAGCGTCCACGAAGAGGTCCGTTGAATCTTTGTATCTGATATCAGAACGATGCATGCAAAGAAGATCAACCTAGTTTGACTTACGAAGTTGTCGGATGGACAACCTTCACATGAGCTTGAAGATCACTGGGAATGGAGTACGCCAAAGTCCTCACGGAAGTCTGTCCAGATTCTGTATGGTTGAAGATGCTGAATTCTGCTTGAAGAAGTTGGTTAGCAGTGCTAACAGGTATGTCGAACTTGATCCAGTCTCCTGCGGGTGTGATAGGAGTTGACGTGATATTGAATGAGGTCAACCATTCGGTCACGGCCTGCACAGTCTCGACAGTGGGTGCAGCGAAGGATTCGACCTATGTTCAATTTGCGAGCACGCGTGATGTTCAGTTAAACATTCTATGTGCCCAGACTGGCTCGAGTTATAACTAACCTGTTCCTTGGTGAGCCATTCTCTGAAAGTAGGACTGGTGGGTGAGCTGGCTTCCTGTAACGCAGCCTCCAATCCTGCTTGGTTCCCCATAGCAAGATTGATTCGCAAGCTTAATATTTGATCGTCAGGAGCTGAACCGAGATGTGCGAAGCCAGTGGGAGCAGAATCCCGCTTCTCGTGCACTATGTGTGTCGACGCCCATACAGCGGAGGAAAGGAGGGATGTGGTAAGAACCCATCTCGTGAAGGAAAGGGAGACCATCATCATCATCGACTCGACAGTGTGAGAGCCTGGTAGAAGAAGTGAACTATCGCAGTGAATGGTTTTATAACATCCTCATATCGAAAAGAAGCATAGTAACTTCACATGATTAGTGGAACGGTGTGATGATAAGTATGCCTTTCCACATGGAATTAGCTGCGTTGATTGCGAGGCGTATAGTCTGGTCGAGGCGACCTGGTCGAGCATATGCACCTCGAGACACCATGATGTAGATTAATCATGATTCAGTGAACATTCGAGGTTAGTTCCTGGAAGGGGCTTGTGTAGCCGTGTGAAGGTCAAAGCTGTCTGGGGAAAGAACGTTCAAAGATACATGGACCCGGGCGTGCGCGAAAGAGCGAAAGAGTTATTCCATATGACAAATGTCCTACGAAGCCCCATAATTGCCCCATAGGCCTTCCGAGCTGCTTCCGGGTATAGAATACGATGTGATGGACATAACAGATCGAAACTGTCCAATACATTAGTCATAGGATCAGATGTGATCGCTCCAGAAATACTTGGATCATGTCGCCCTTATCCAGGTGGTTTTGAGATATCAAGTGTTATTTTAATCATCGACTTTTACCACTCGAGGCTCGAGGTGGTTAAAGGTGGTCAAAGTCGATGAAGCACTTTCGTAATTTGAATCTTTGACTCTAGTTTGAAGTCAAAGCACCATGGCCACATGAACATTGAAGCTACGCACCCTATCTCAACAATTTCTAATTTGGCAAGCCACAGGAAAGAGTTGGAGTGTCGCCTCATCGTACCGGCAATCCCGGAAAAAGAGGCAGGAATTGCATTTTGTTGTTGAGCTACTCAGCCAAAGAGTAAAGGAAGACAAAAAAGGCAGAGAAGCCTTGAAGTCCAGAAACATATGTACATTAACCTCCTTGTCCTGGTTACATTCACCATATGAGAAAGCTATAGGGTGGAAAATTTCCCCTATGTAGTAAGTGCCTTGTCACGTGACCACTGATATGATTAACAGAGGACCAGGATATATATGGCTTATCGACGGTCACATGAAGTATCCAATTTCGCTGCTCGGGTGTTTCAAGCAAAAATAGTGCCCAAAGCACTGAGAGTAAAATTTTCGACTTGCTCTGGGTACCTTGACTGTTGGGAAGTGCTCTCAGTAATCAAAAATACAGGCTTTGCAGATTTGAATGTCTTCAGAATTTGGTGAAGAGCCTCGAACTCTTGGCTGGCCGGGCCCGGCTGCTCCACCTGACTCTTTGCAATAACCATGCTTGACCGGGGCGCCAGCAGTGCATACTTACTAGTAGTACTCCGCCCTTCCCAGTTGCAGGATCCATGCACAAGATTGGCCTAAAGCACATGCAGGCTTCGGAAGGGTGTATCTGGAATCCAGCTTTCGAAGTCAAAGAAAAATGACGCGTAGCCTATAGACACAGAGTCTATGCAGGCTCCGAAGGGCGAATGGGGTTACAGCTACACAGACCCGATGACATAACTTTCTAGACTTCGCCAAGTGACAACTGGCGTAATATCGAACTAGAAATGATAATCAATAACGAAAGCTCTAATTGCGACGAGTCGAGGATTTGGAGCAGAGAAAATGCAAGATTTCTTGCGCATTGATTAGCCCAAGTAGGCCCAAGTTTTCTTCAAGTCGACTGGAATCGTCATACAAAGCGAAGCTCTAAATTTATATCCTATCCTATCCAAGGTTTCATCTCCGGAGGCTAGTGGTTTGGCCACCAAACTACCTTCAAATGCTAGTGAGAATACTATTGTCGACGGACCCATAAACATCGAAAGTTATGCATCCGAAAGATACGGTGAGCGGATGCCGTCTTGCATTTGCACATCATAAGTGATCAAGTTGAGGAAGCCTTGTACTATAGTGTATGCCAATTAAACCACTTACACAATGAATGTTCCGAATCGGTATAGCGAACGATACTGCTAGTACGTGAAATTTCTTCTTTACTTTGGACACTGGTGTTGTTGACTTATCCTATTATTAATCCTTATGGAATGCACGGTTTAAGTCCTTAATCTGTCTATTTGCCTTCTGCTTATCCGCTCTACATCGGACCACAAGTGGCGACACGTTACTTGATACCTCAGTCAGTAATACCATACTAGGATTTTCGTGAAGCACATGCATCCATGCCGGTTTTAAGATCGCAAGCACGCCCCAATAGGCCTCAATGGACAAATATAATAGAGAGTATCCGGAAAGATGTATGAAGCCGGCGTACGTAGTAGAATTCGAAGTTGTCTGCTCTAAGACCTTCCATCAGTTGCTCCCTTGTCACTTGCCATGCAATTTGACTGCAAAATCGAAAAACTGCCCCCCCTGTATAGAGGCCAACAGAGGCTAGAGCATTTCTCTTTTTTTTCGTCTCCTTTGGAATATACTTGCCTTGGACACTCCAGAATAGATTCGTGAACGATCGGAGTCTTATGGTGACTTGGAAGTTGGAGCAAGCTCTCTTTTGAGATTAATATCTTTGCAGCTTCCTCCTTCGCGATAACTCCGCGCAGTGGTCAACCGATATGCCTCGGACGGAAGTCCATATTGGCGTCAGGCGAGAGCTATTTTATTGACTCATTTGTGTTGATATTCAACGTCAATTACTTGCCCTTATAAGTCTTCATTGGGTCTCGCTGACACGGTCCAAACGGTAACAACTCGATTATCGAACCCCAGCTTCAGATAAATCTACACTGTAGCAATTCGCCTTCGACATCTCTGGTCGAGTGACAAGCAAAATCAGTACAGCAAGTACATTCCATCAGGACTGCCAATCTTCACGGTTGGATCGATTTCACGACTACCAGGACTCATACCAAAAAAGGATACAGCAAAGTACACACATTGTACCCGCTTCGATATTTTACGATTCTACTAAATATGCTAGATGTAGTGTAACAAATAATAAGTATAACAAAGAAGCACATTCAATACTTGAGCGTACAACGTACATGCGTGAAATTTAACGACATGATCTACAGATACGTACTTGAGATGAGAAGGTATACAGATGACCGTATTGATCTAACTCAGGAATAATTTACACAGAGGGAGGTCCGAGTCGAAAATGAAGTTGAGAACAAGACAAAAAAGGACGCGAAATGGACTGCAAGAAGCGATTGGGGACCTAAAACTTCACTTATACGCGAAGGTTTGGAAAGGAGTTTCAATGATAAAACCCGTGAACGTCTTCAACAAAATGAGCAGGGCATCCATCAGACTCAGCATGTCCAAGGACGGGGGTTGCAGATGTACCCCCAGCATATTCCAGATAACCTGATCCATTGTGTACAACGCCGTTATTGCCAGACACGTGAGTAGTGTTCCTCTGATATGCGGTCATCATCGAGGTCGGATCGACGGGTGTAGCGGGAGCATTGAAGCTGAAATGATCCATGTCACTGACGCCAACGACATGATAAAAGTTGTCGTCATTTTTATATGAGTTGGGGATAGTTGTTATATTGGTGGTAAACACTGGAGATCCTTGGGTGCTGAGTGGAGTCCCATTGCTTGAAGATGAGGTACCAGGCGGTGTATACGACGGCCATCCGTTGGCTCCGCTACCGTCAGCAGTGCAGGCAGTGACAGGAGCAGAGTTGGGAGCGCTATGTGTCGGCGACGTCAATGACAAAGGAGACAGCCCGTTCTGTTGCCCATGAATCATATAAGACGATGAGATCTGTTGATGATGTGGCTGGTATCTAAGCTCTAGCTCAGGAAGCGAAGGAATATTGTGATGTCCAACCACTGCATTAAAATGTTGCTGGTCCTGCCGTTGTTTCTTCAGTTTGTTGTCCTCCCAAATTATACGAATTGCCTCTTCGCGCTCTTCAGATTTGGAAAAAGCCCATTGCATTTCCGCAATTGCCGCAAGACATATCCGCGTTCCCTCATCTGCATCAAGGATCGGTAAAAGCCCTGGTCGGACGATGTCCACTCCACCACCACTTCCAAAGCTATTACTTGAGCGCTCGGAGGGTTCCTGTTTGAAACGTCTGAACTGGTGCACAGGGGGTTCATACGTTGCATAGTCAATAAGTTGCTCACTGTCCACACTAGCAGACAAGAACGCCGCGAAAAAGCATCCATCGCGGACAAGCCCAGTGTCCCATTTGAACAAGCCTGTAGGATCGACACTCTCGTAAGTGAGAGTGAGGTGATGCTTAATGATGCTCAGAACGCAAGGAAGGAGCCGGAAACATTTCCTTGAAGCGATATCGTGAAGTTGACGTGGTGACACAAATGGTGAAGGAGAACGGGCGGGGGAACGGTTGGCCGGTGTATTGGGAGAAGATCCATATTGTTTGAGCGATTCACGAATGACATTGTCTGGCAGAACCCAAGCCAAATGAGTCTCATATGGACTACGTGAGCGGCGCAACACTTACGACACTCGAATATGAATATCTGTGACAAGCAACAGAAGAACATTAATCAGTGCGAACGAAAATCAAATTGACATTGATCTAACCTGCCAGCAGCTGACAAACCTCTCAGTCCGAATGTCCACATCCCCGAGCATGGAACCTCCAGCACTGGTGCTAATTCCTCGTCGGAGGGCTTCGAATTCATCCCAGCAACTATCGAGGCCTTCCCAGACCTCCCGCATCCCTTCGGCGTCGACTCCTCCACCTAACTCTGCCGTACGGGACGCCTTTGCACCAGTAAGAACTGCATGAATCTTACGGCAAACTGAGCTTAAGTGCAGAGGAATCGAAAATAGATGCGTCACTGAGAGGTAGGGGTGTGCACCTGAGTGTGGCGAGCCGCCTCGAAGAGAGTTTGATGACATGCCAGATGGAAAAGTGGGAGAGTTCGGAGAAGGTAGGCCAACTCCTGACGCATAAGCTACTCCCCTTAGGCCATGGGGAGAGGTTGTTTGGAATGGCGGTACCGTGCTCTGGAATACATCCAAATCGTCTTCGCTTCTGTATGAAAATGGTCACCTGAGATCAGTAAAATGCAACGCGAAGGGATGAAAAGACACAGAAGAGGCAAGGGATTTCTGCCAACTCACAATACAAGACGACCACCTCTCATTCCAGTCGTTATGCCTTCTTGCATGTGGGCGTACCAGAATATTCGTGCGCGCATGAGGGCTTCGTCGGGAGATTCCGAAGAACCCGAAGAAATGGAAGGCATCGATGAAGGAGGCCCAGAAAGGAGAGTGCAAAGTGAGTGAGCTTGTGAGAGGCTTGCCTCGTGCATCGTTAATCTGTCCAAAGGATGTTCATCTGGGACATAAAGCGCGGTCAGTGAAATTACCAAAAAATGGTTTCGACTAAAGGCAGAGCTGAACAGTCAATTCCGCGGAGAGTGCGTATATAAAGACGGGTGGCATAAAAAGAAGCATTTGAGAGACTCGAGGGGTGAAGAAGGACAAAATCAAATAAAAATGTAATGAATTCATGAAGGATCCTCACCTTCAAGAAGAGGCAAGATAAGCATTAAAACTTTGACGCCATCCCAGGTGGGCCGTCGCATGATCGCATGGATATCGACTAGCTCAAGGACCTCTCTAAGCATGGCTTCGGATCTCTCTTTCCTTACTCGACGAACATTTATCTCATCTACCGCAGATGGGTCAGGTTCGTTGGGCTTCGATCTAACGGTGGGAATCATATCCATTCCTCCCTTTCGGTTGTTCGACCTCAAAGAATCAGAGTCGCATTGGCCGGAAGATTCATCGGAGGGGATACCACGTTCGTCGAGACCAAATGAAGCGGCCCAGACGACCAATACCATTGCAAGAAGACTACCCTCGTAGCCTAAAGAATCTGCTCCTTTTGCGTGGGCACAGAAACGCGCCGAGAACTCGGCACCATCGAGAATCGGACCTAGGAAAGAAATTTAATAATGGAACCCGATGACATTTAGAAACATACGTTGTAGGCTGAACCATTGCCAAAATGAAGAGTCAAAAAAATCTGAATGCAAAGGAGGAATGGTGCTGGGTATACGTGTAGGAAGGCCAAGATACGAGGAGCTGGATGAGTTTTGGTTCGCTTCTTTCCCGTAGATTGCTCTTTACAGCGTATTTAGCTTTTCACGAGTGATTATAAGCTGAAACATCATACATACTCGACTTGCTGTAGGCGTCTGCCACGGCGAAGAAGCTTGACAGCTTTGACGTCCGCAAATTCGTCACTGGAGCGGGTAAGAGAGTGTCAAGTTTTGAGTTATTGCGGCCACGTACACGCATTTCAGACCTCGTTCCTTGCAATTCGAGCAAGCAGGATGCGGGCCAGTTACTGGTATAGAGATGTCCTTCAAATCACAACGTACTCTGGTAACCTAAATTTAGATGAGATCAGATAGAGGGAACCAGCGTTTACCTCCTCATTCTACATGCTCCACAAGCAGAAAACTGCTGGCGTGAAGATTTAGGCTGGCCAGAAGGACGTCGGGCATAAGGCTGAGAAGTACTTCTGGTTGTTGCTGGATTTGAGTGCGCTCTGGGCGACATGGCAGCGGATGAAGCAGAGTGTGCAAAGAGTTATTATTTGAGGCATCTTATATCGTCAGATACGAATAAAGCGGAGATTCATGAAGTAAGTTGAAGTTTCGAGGCGAGGTTCTTGTACAAGATCCAATCTCGATTTGGCTTCGACAACTTCCCACGGTCTTATTTCCAAATTTTCTTTGACCCACTGTCACCCACTGTTCCCAGTACAATCCTGCCACCTTTCAATCTTTTTTCGTTCCTCACGTCTCTGTCCCCTTTCCTATTATCACTAATAATGCTAAGCTTCTTTGCCGCAAAAAGTCATCGTGTATGCTCATAGACACGGCTGATCCTCAAACATTCCTTCAACCTTCCTCGTCCTTCCATCGTTACGCCACCGGCAAGTATTTTTTCATTATCATTATTACAATACCTTACTTTGTCCGATTTAAGTATGCGTCTCCCAAAAAAACGGTGACGCTTCATCAATCCCCGCTCAGATCTTGAACCTAATCATCGCTCCATCTCAATTATACAGTTCTTCAAATCATCGCACACAACTGATACATGCATACATAACTTGTATAGCATTTCCCGATTTTGCACGCCGCCTCGATGTCAAAGTTTCGGTGACGGTTAGTGAGTCGGTACTTACCATTCAATGCCCGGAAGAACAGACAGAAATATTCTCCATCTTGTCGGTAGTAAGTACCACACGTAGTATTATTATTCACGCTAGTTTTTTGATACCGACACTAAGGTAAGTAAACATGCGCAAAACTACTTACGAACCCTAGTAGCAGAACTCACATGTCTCTCTCTCAGGGATTCGAATTCCGACATCTGTTATGAGCTCAATATTTCCATCGTAAGCTTCTCCGGAAAGAAACTGCGAACGTGACGGAGCCTTTACATCGTGTGCAATCGTAACATGTGTGTGTATATTATGATGCCCATCCAAGTACTGATTGCAAACACTGTACTTATACCAAGACTGATGTACATGAGAATGCACCCTCTCAGACATCAAATTCTGCAAAGGTTGCAGTCGAGGAGTCTCGATCTACTGCTCATCAAACCATTAGTCTAGCGTGTCGTACAATGTGGCCACCTCTCCTGGCAGTAAGTGCCTCCGACTCGTCCGTGCGACTCTTTAAAGTCACCTACAAATGAAAACATTTTCTTTTAGCTACAGTACGTGTAGGACGGGCTTACACACTCCGATCAAACCTTTCACAGAATACCTACATACGAGACTAGCAAGTAGACAAGTGCATTTGAGTACATGGTTCCTTTCAATAGTTTCCAGAAAATCATAATCAGAACCGGCTTTCAGCAAAAGTATGATTCACCAACAGGACGCGCTACATCCCCTGGACCACTGTCATGCAAATCAGAGTAACTAAACCCGCTCCGGTGCTGTAGAACGAGGTGTACATAATGAAGGACGAGGTTATGTACACCGACTTTCTGAATTTCTGACTCTCTGACCTGACAGCACCCCCAAACTGAGAAATGCCGTAGTAGCAAAATCCAGAAAGCATATTTGTTACATTCAACCGGAAGCACCCTCCACACCCCGCACCGATGATTAGCTTTACTGTGCATTTTTCTTCCAGAGGGGAGGAGTGGTCGGTCGATCACAAGATCGATTTATTAGCAAGAATAATACAAACAGTACTTGATAGTACGATGCGGATATGGATATTGTAGTGTTCATGGGGAAGATCGCTACGGTGCCACTACGATCCCTGCTCTCTTGAGAGCCCGCCTTAACTCTCCAGCGGTCCGCTGCGCAGTATTGAGTTTTCTGTCTCTCGCCATCGCCTCCACGTCGCCTTTGTGCCTCTCCATTAAACGTTGGAGATATGCAAGCTCCCGCTCGGAGGTATGTCGAACACCTACACCCGTGAGGGACGCAGAAAGCGTCGTACACCCTTTCAACTCAGTTATTGACGCTAGAGTCGATAGAGTTTCCAGTTCTGTAAATATACTCTGGTTAGCATGAATGTTGTAAGACAAAGATAGCGAAAGAAAAAGAACGGAAGGACGGGGAAGTGAAATCGGAAAGAGAAGACCCCAAATGTGAAGCTGGGAACAAAACGAGTCATAAAACGGTAATTGTAAACCTCCGCTAAGAGCTGGATTTGAAGATCCACTGTCGCCGGCCCCATGTACAGACAAGCTGAAGTCCGGTAGAGTGATGCGTATATATGAGAAGCCGGTGAGGAACAAGGTGGAATATCACCTCGATGGCCAACGATGATGCACAAGTATAAAGAACCCCGTATGAACCGCGCGAAACCTTTGTCCGAAGAAGGGCTGTGAGGTCCCAAGGGGAGCAGCCCAAAAAAGGAATAGAGAAGGACAGGAACTGATCAACATGATTGACTGCCCAGCAGTGTACATATGCACACAAAAATAGACAAAATCCAAGACTAAAATCATTCTCCGTGGCGAATCCGGAAAGATTGCGATGAAAGAAGTACGGCCGACATCGATTCCACCGTCCAAAATGTTCTCAGGAAATATGATTCCTGCCAGAAATACGTCGCAAAAGAGGTAATTTGGATCAAAATAGAAGAATAAGAGGTCATGAGGATTAATCGAAAAAGGAAAGAGCTATGGACGTCATGCATGTCCGAGCCATAAAGGACGTCCGAAGAAACTGCAATTCTCAGAAGAAACGAAGCAGCAAGACAAAAGAACACGGATATTGAGCAGCACTTCCATGGCCCCATGGTCAGTCAGATGCAGGTCCTGTCAGGTCCGACATTGCTTGACTGAAGGTTCAACGTTCAACGTTCACCTACCAATTAGGAGACTGAACGATAAAATCCGAGACAGCCGTGCAAAGAGAAAGGACATTAATACAGATACAGTAAGGTCAAGGAACGAGGAAGAAAGGTAGATGGGCGGGAAAGCATAGGGTTCGACGGATACATGACCGATACGCTTCAAAGGCACAAAAAAGAAGACTTTCGACGTGCGCGCGCGGATAGGGCGAACCAGTGCTATCATCAGGAAACGTTTCTTGAGCATCGGGAATACCCGCCACACAAGCATTTCCATCCGCACTAATGAGTGTACCGGCATGCTAAACCTGAACAGGTATCAAAGGTAAAGATCTGATGCTGCAGCGGGAGGCGTCGCAGCAAATTTGACTTGACCTTCTCGCGATGAGCGTTGACCTAACAGAGGAGAATTGCAGAAAAATGAATCAAGAGCGTGAGCTAAGTGAAATGATTCTTCTCTTCGTTCATTCGAAGACTCTCTTAGCAAATCAAGCTAGGATTTCATTCCAACCCAAACCCTTGACACAATAGATCCAGTACGAAGACTAACACTACTGCCTGTGCATGCAGTGTCATCCTTGGATGCCGTTTTTACGCTTGGCGTGACAAGAGCAATGACCACCAACAGAGAGAGGATCACATCGACGACTGAGGGAAGCCCAGCATAGTGTCGTCCCAAGAATGAGATACAAGTGCATATCCGTCAAGTAGGGTTGAAAATGCTTCACTGCATCTTTATGACTGGGAAAGATACATTCGAAAGCGATGTATCTTGTTTGAAAAAGAGGAATGATACAAGTTGAAACCAGCAAACAAATCCTTCTTAATGGTTGACATGAAAGCACGAGGGAACTCTGGGAGATGAAACAAAGCATATGATGCACATACCTTTCACGACAGTCGTATTCCTGTTGGTTGACAAGCGTGTTTTTAGACCGCCTAAGTCAGAAATCCATGTCTGGCGTATGTTTTCGTCCAACCGGGGCTCTAACTGTTCCATGTCTATGTCTCTGTCTCCAGGAAGATCTTCTACCTCAAATTCCTCGTCGGGGAGCTCAACGCGCATGACGTTTCCTGCATCGTCCCGAATAATCCTTCCGTGGCCCTTCGGTATAAAGGACTTCGTAGCTGCACTGTTGGTAGCACCTGCGGATGCATGAGATAATGGCAGCCCCGGATCCGCTGAAGAAGGGGGGTTCGCAGATGTCGATAGGTCCGTCAAGTCAATAGAGGATTCGGGAGCGCTGCCAGAAGTAGTGCGTTTGTCCAATTTGATAATCTCGGCACCACCTGATTCAGAAGGGTTTAAATCGTGAACGAGCCCAAGAGCAGCATAGCTAGAAGAGTAGGAAAAGAGCCGTCAGTGTCTAACCCTTCATTGTAGAAGGGATCAGAAAGAGAAAAGTCTGTTAAGTTTGTTTTGTCGTAAAAGAGAAATGTTGGAGTAGAGAAATTAAACCGATATGCGTAATGGCACAAGAAATGCACCATTGACACCGCTTAGGATCTAGTTTAACCTAAGTAGGTGAACAGCAGACGATCGAGCAATGTGGAGTGATTAAGGTTGAGTCCTGAACCTTGCTTACTTCTGGCGAACAGTTTTCTTGTTATCCCAGGCTTGCTGGAGAACTTTTGGAGCACGTATAGCTGCAATGATTGCTGTTAGCCAAAGGAGCAGCCGAATTCCGAAAGTTACACACGGGGCATCTTCTTGAGATTCCGTTTGGCATGTTTCGAGTGAGAAATCGCTCGGTGCGAAGAAGAGCGAGCTTTTCGCCGTTGCCGAGGGTTGGCCATCTTGGAAACAAGTCCTCTGTTTGATGTTTCGCGTAGATTTTCTTTTGACTTTCAAAGATGAAAGCTGGATAAATGGAAAAGAGCAAGCGCTGCTGCCACGTGCCCCGCGATTCCGGGTCAGAACGGCTTATTTTGGTTCACCCTTCCTCGCTTTTCTTCTACCAGTCAAAATGTCTCGCGTGTTCTACAAGTCGAGGAATCCTCTACAGTATTATTCTTTCGTGCGCGCATTTCTTTTATCATTCCATTCGTAAGTACACAATTAAATCCTCTGGATAGGTTTTCAGAAACTGGACGCCAAGTTTAGCTACCTGGGGTGTTGGTGCCGGGGCTGGTGCCCTTCTGGTGCGCTCGGATGTTCTGATATGTGATCCTTATCCTAATTTGTGAGCTTGATATATCAGTTCTTGTCAGTAACGCCTCTGGTTCGACGTGAACTGCTTTCCAAGGTTCCTGGGGTGCGTCGACATTTTTGATTTCTTACATTGCAAAAGAGATCCTAATTCATACTGCTAGATTAAGGGTTACTTTACGGATAACACTCCTGCTTCCGATAAACCTTTCTAAATGTGTTCAAGTGCACTGTAATCTAGACCGTAACAAGGCCCTGGTGCAAAAACCGAATCTTTCCATTACACTTGATGACGGAGACTCAATATAGACTTAACGACTCGATATAGACTTGACACACTCTACAATTTCGGTGGCCCCGCTGTGAGATCGAGACCGAGCTTTTGCCCAAGCACTTTCACTGCAGTAAGTGTACCTCCAATAGGAACATCTATACATATTGTCAGAATCTGTCTCAATCCGGAAGCCAAACACCTCACGAATTGTCTCCATCCCCAAATCTCTCGCCGCTTTAAGGTTTCTGAAAGGTGACTTTCAGTCGTGTTATTTCAGAGGTTGCATAGGTATCTTACAGCCCGATGTCATCTAAGAACACTGCTTCGCTAGGTTTGATTCCGTTCCGTTCACATGCAAGCAGGTAAAAACGAGGTTCAGGCTTCCTGCTTAGTGTTTTGAATTTCTTTGGTATGGAAAGTGAGTCGAGTATTGGTACTGACCGCGTGCCTAAAGTGCTACTGTCGCAGAAATCATCGAACAATGCCTTCAGCTTATTTGGAGTCGCACCATCTTGCCAACCTAAAAAGTCCAACTCCGAAGAAGGGATAGCAGTATCATTCCGTGAAAAGTTGTTAGTGAGAGCTATGATTTTGTGCTTGTCCGCGGCTGTCAATTCTCGTCAATGAGTACTCAGATGTATTGTTCGTATCAATATAAGTACCTCGAATGCGACGGATTGCCTCCAAGATATGTGGATCATACTGTGACGACTCACGCATCATCATCCCAAACAGCTTCATGCGGCCCTCATTAAATGGCACCAACAGACTCTGGAGTAGACTCACTTCACGGCCGTCAACGTGGAGGGCCTCCGGTAATTCAGGACATTCTTCATAAAACTAGGTTCATTAGGAAGTCAACACCCAAACTTTTGGACTATGCGTACGAATGCCCTTGCGTTTGCAAAAGTCTCGATACCATCTGTTTCCATTCACCGTGTCTGAAAGATTTTGGCTGAAAGCTTTGTAGAAAGGAAACAATTCGAGTTCCCCGCGCTCGAACTTCTGCCATGCACCTTCTGATCCCCGAGCAACGCTAGATAGTGTTCAAAGCTCAATGTCAATGAACATGAAATGAGACAGATACCTACATTGAGCAGTTGAGGTAGTTTTCAGGTATCCGATGCTCCCGCTCGTACCTTGCAATAGCAAGGAAGGGGCTCCGCACGACCACTCCTCCGATCTGAAAAAGAATCAATTCCAGGAAGTACAGACTGAATGATTCTTATGACTTGATTTCGAGTACTTACATCGAATACAACAGCCTTAAATTTGTGGGCCTCTACCATTCCAGACAGAGGTTGAGAAGAGCGTCGGTACATCCGGCAATATAATACCCGGATCGATCCGCCTTTGCCGCCGGTAAAGTTTTACCTCACAAGTCTCCGTTAACGTTCATCCTTAGCAAACTGAAGTCTATTGAAGTCTACGCTGAAAATTTATCAATATGGTACGTATGGTCTATTCCTGTCCCTCATACCTCCACAATACTTGTGCATCCTTAGAGCGTTCCAAATACAATGTCATCGGACTCTGTCACAAATGACTCGGAGTACGCATGCGACATCTTGATAACTCCTAATAAGCGATTATTATCGTCGTTCTATGCTTATCCCGAGGATCTACACACTTACAGATACATATCTTCGCCGTGCCACTCGACCATGGTGACTTCCGCCTTGCAATCTGACTGATAATGATCTGAATCTTACATGCATCGGTATGTGGAATTAGAGTTTTGTGAGTCCTCAACGTCAGACCTCAGCCCGCCTTTCAATGGTTCAATGAATACTGTAGGTGAGCACCTGTATATCTTATAACCGGCAAGAGTCCTATTCAATCTCCCAATTCACCGTAGGATCGAAAATTCCAACTGCCCGAGGCCGTTCAAGGCTCACTAAGATTCACACTGCCAATCAGTTGACCGTGTCCAATGACAGATTCATATGCCTTCCGATCCTCAGTTTGTGATATCTTCTATCTATCGTATATCATGTAGATGCAGATTCAGCGATGGCTAGTGATGGCTTTACTGCCTACGATTTGTCCGGCTGCAGCCATTCGTCTTGCCGCTCATCGTTCTCCCTGAATTGTTGATATCATATTTCCTCCGGCAGCGCATCAATCCACGGGACATTAGTCTTGACAATGGACAACTCGATTTCCTGTTTCTCCTAACTTCATACTTCTTCGGCATCCGCTTCCATCGTGTATGGATTGCTCAGTCTTCAACAGCCCATCCTTGCATTTGCCGATTTTCGTTGCGTTTATAGAAATCTGTCTCCATTCTGTTAAACGGCTGGCATGAAATAATAGTCAACCAGCAGCCTGAGTCAGATACTTACCGAGCATACTGGAGTAGGCAGGATGGTCAGTCATATGCACAGTTGAATATCGGCTAGAGGGTTTCACCAAACTCCCATGGAGTCGGATTGCCTGCGGATATATGCGGATGCTGCCAGGACAAACTACTTAGTATGGAGGTGCGCCAGCACCGACAAACCTCCTGTAACTAGAATTTAAAAGCGAGCACCATATGTAAACCATCCTTGGGGAAGGGGTCGAAGGCTCCCTCCGAGCCGGACGAAGGAGGCTCACATGTGAATGCAATGTTTGAACTTCTCAGCCTGATTGTACTTAGATATGTCACCGAAACCTACATTTATTCCTTGCACTCAGACTAGACTCAGGCTTCGAAGTAATTTTGAATTCTGGCTCAGCCATATCCAGATTGCTGCCAAAGTATGCTATTCCAGAAGATCTGGAGTCAATGTATGCTATGCTATATTTTAGACAAGGATTTGCTTGATTTTGGGTTCTTAAGTATGCTATATACATATTCCGGACATTGTTCTGGTGAAACTTCCCGGAGCCTGCTGAAATCGTTGCCTTGCCATTGAGGACTGTTGATCAAATATAATCTCGGCACCGGTATCCGCCTAACACCGCACAAACGCCCTTGGGTTGTGGTACTGTAGGGTACTGTCTGGTACTGTGAACCTTGACGATGATTGACTTTCGTCGGGCGGAAAGCGTAAGTTGTTTCTGAGTAGGCGAAAGAACACTCGCATTAAATGCAACTTTACTAGTTGGTATTTATATTATTCGGATAGTGATCCAATTTTCCGCCTCCACCTTCCAGCCTCGGAACGCATGTCCAAATCTATGTGAAAATCAGACCGCAATTGTTGAAGTCTGTTATTGGAACCGCACACCTTTTGTTGCCGTTTATGTCCGACACTCATGTCTCCCTCACCTTCACGTACAGTTCCCCCTTCACTTGGCCAATCGTTATTCAGGCGACAAAGCTGGCAGCGGACGCGCGATGATGATGACTCAGACGACGACGATGACGACGATGACAATGGCTCTTCCACTTCCACTTCTCATTCAAAGTCGCCGCAATCGACCCACTCGCAATCGTCTCAGCATGACGGGCATAATTCCAGCCAAGTCACCTCTGGCACTGGCACAAGCCATGCTGGTGCTATTGCCGGCGGAGTCATTGCAGGTATTATTGTCCTAGCTATCCTTGCGTTCTTCTGGTGGAGAAGACGGTCGTCGAGAAACAGACCCAACGTGAAGATAGAGATAGACCCCATGTCAACCTTGAGTATGTGTATTGTTGCTTTCTGCAGCTCTGAACCCCTTTGATCATGCATAACGTACCGTTGATAGACGGCGAAGCCTACGCTTGGAAAACAACTGCACGAAAAGCCGAAGAGCAAAGTCTTATTCACGAACGTAGCTCTACTGTTGGCGCTGATTTATCACCTCGCCCATCTCAGCCGCAGTTTTGGCAAGTGCACAATGTCGATGATGTGACTGATAACATGCACGACGCACCGATTCCGCGAAGTGTACCCGGTGTCGGGAACACGCCTGTCGTTTCGAATATTTCTTCTGGAAAAACACCTGGAGAAAAATCCAGAAACGCTACCTCGACAATTAACTTGATACCAGTTCCAGAAAAGGATTTTCGAGATTACCGTGTTGGCAATGCCAGCGCCAGTAGCTCGAAGGCTGGATCGCAGAGCCCATATAGCTCTAGCGACAGCACTAAGGGTACCACCGAGAAAGACGGTTACTCGACGGTCAAAGGGGGCTCTACATTGCACGACTCACCGGGTCCATCTGCGTGGAAGGAGAAGGAAGGGCTGAAGCAGACATATGACATCCCCGTGAGCGATTCTAGGAGTCAAAGGTCCACGCGTCGTTTGTCGGAATCGGAGGCGAATGACCTAGCTTTGGCGGCCAGAGAGGAAGTGACGGACTTGAGACGGCGGGTGGAACTCCTGAAGCAAGAAAATGCCGAGTTGACAAGGAGGAATTCTGGAGATTCCTCTGAGAGACTCCCTGCTTATAATGAGTAGCATACATGATGGCGGACATCTTCAGAAATTCTTTAGTATTTCACTGAAATCGTAATGTTAACGGACGTCACTTTACCATGGATGAGTAAGTATATCCTGTTACATCCAACCACCGTTTCCATTTGTTAAATCAATATCAGCATAAAATAGTGGTTAGGTTCTTCACTAATTACAAGAGGACACAGATAATTGAGTTTATTGATACATGACTATCGGTTCATAACTTGAATCATTCAAGGAGCGCTTAAGACAATCTGTTGGTTGTTCCGTTCAGCCGAGTTTAGAATAAGAAAAATTGACTACTCGCCGACATGAATTGTTCATAACTGAACTGGACATATCCAGTGCGGTTTACATCAGCCCTATAGATAGTCCACTGGTGAAAATATGCATCGAGTAAACGGATGGAGTGCATACCTCTGGAATGATTCTGTAAGCGTCTTCACGACTACGCAAGCGCGCACAAATCGATCGAAGGTGATTCCCGGGGGCGGACCATACCCAGAGATCGGGGCAGAAGCTTGGTCATAGGATCAGTACTGGACGAGAAGAAGAAATATTTGGAGACATGGACCATGTACCATATTTCTGTTCAATCATACGGAGGAGGTCCGGTGATAAATTGTAACCAAAACTTCTCAAAGCCTCTGAGAGTTCATAGCCCTCGATAGTCCCTGAATGGTCTCGGTCGAAATGTCGAAAGACATTTTGCCAATCCTGTATATATTTCCAAAGACCAGCAAATTCTAAGGACGATGAGTACAAGGAATTGTGTAAGATGGATCATATCTACTACCGTTGTAGTTTATTGTTCCACTGCGGTCGACATCCTAGTAAAACGTTGAGTGGCAGGGGACAAGGGAATAATCTTGACATACAAATGTCGACATTAGCATCTTCACAGTGTCAAGATCGAATTCTTTATAGTATAGTTCGTTAAGTAAAGAACACCATGATCTCACGATTCAACATACTCGTCCAGTTTCCTGTAGAATCATGAGATTTTTACGTTAAAGAGGAACAAGCATAGAGCGCACCATTGACAAGAGCCTGCTGCAACTCATTCGCGGTAATTGATCCAGACCGATCCGTGTCGACTCCAGTGAAATACGCCCAGAGCGTGGGGTCTGTGCCAGGAGGGGGCGCTGCTTGATAGCCATATCCTTCTGGACGGGAATAACGGGAACTATGTGTGCTGTGGATAGATCCATGATGTTGATGTTGGTTTTGATAAGGGTTTCCGTATCCTGAGGATTGTGAGTACATGGTGGAAGCTGTTGAAGAAGTCAAACCAAACTTGTATCAACTAACTAATCTATCGGCAATGAGTGGGGCCGTGCGGCGGCGCTAATGAAGGGCGAACTCCCCTGAATCTTTGTCACCGTAAAGCACGCACGATAAACTTGTATAGACTATATGCGGCTTCGATTGTGAGTGAACTTTCCAGTCAAATAAGAGCAAGAGCCAAATGACGTATGGGAAAGATTACATACGAACAAGCTCAGCCAAGGGATTCTTTGCTGCGCAATCTCATCTTGCTCACTGACTCTCATCTTCAAGCTATCATGTTTTGTGAGTTCTTTACTCATCCACTGTCAAATTAGGTGTTCTGATTGTTTGACAACAGTCTTTCTTCCTCTGATTTGTAGGTGCAAAATTGCCGATTGTTACTAAGTTTTTGAACAAACTACAATAGTCGGTTGTCCCACCAAAGTGAAACCAGATGGCAACGAGCAAACAGCTCACTTATGCCCCAAGTGTAATAATGGTTCGTGCTCATATTACATGTCAGAACTCGATCAACCTGAATCAACTCATAATCATAGCTTCTGTATTCTCCGCAAAGAGCAGGACCTGGTTCGAGTTATTCTTCATCCCGCTCATACCTATGAACACGAAACATATTTGGAAGTGTGGTATATGTAACTGGGCAGCGCCTATGGGTCCTGGGTACGTTATTCAATTTTGTCGTGTTCGTATCGTCGTTTAGGTCTATCGTTGCAGTCAATGGGAACCACCTATCGCATATCAGAATCCTCAACAAAACTTTGGCCATATGCAAGGCCATATCCCCTTAAATGGATTCCAGCAAGGCTACCAACCTTCCTACGACCAACCTCCGCATAACTACCCTCCTAATCAGAAATGAAGCATCTCGGACAACATAATCCTGGACATAATCTTCCTGTAAAATATCGCGGACATTGAATCTGTATATCTACCTTTATCGCTTGTATCTGTATCTCTCGGACAATGCTTCGATGGTTCAAACGTCCGATATTGTTGGCTTAAACGCTAGGTTTTTGACAATTTAGGCTCTCCGTCATCTCCTGTCACCCCTTTATTCACCTATCCCCGCGCATTCCCTCACCTTCCTCCGTATTCCTCCCCCTCCACCTCCCTCTATATCTCTCGAACGTCCAATCATTCATAACTTCTCTAATCAACGCAACCTGGCACCTGAATTCGGATAATCAGACTATGGGTTCCTGCCTTCATGTGGGACGCGACGAAGTCACTGCTACAGCTGCCACCCATATCGACGACTTCCACTTTCCGATAATGGGCTTCAGCAACTATGTATACCTTTTCTTTGACGAAAATCCCACAAAACAGAAATCCATAGCAGTCCATAGCACACAAAAAATCAGACATCGATGATCGACAACCGACGAACCTGGCGAATGCGACGTGCCTGTATGGGCTATTGTCATTGTCTATTCATCTCTTCCTAGTCTACTAGTACCCTCAAATGCTATCTCAAATGGATCGTCATCATTCTATCCATTCACAATATCTTTCAACATAATTTTCCTTAGTCCGTGGCATCGTGTAAGTGTAAGATTCTTGCTAGCTCTTTTTCTATCTATGTAATTCAAGTACATTAGCCCACTAACCAAGGTGTGGTCCCTGACAGCGAAGCCTAGCTGTAGTACAGAATGGCTACAGGTTACATATTGTGTTTACTACCTCTTACTACTACTCATCAGCCATCTTGTATGTACATATGTAGTGCACTGACTGGTAGTGGGCCCTGCCAGGTATCTGAATCACTTATCAGTCACAACGCCTGATAAAAATCCCGGACCGCGATGAGGATTACGACGAACAGATGACCAGTTTCCGAAATTTAAACATAATAAGCTTGAATTTCGCGGTGGAATTGTTCACCGGAGTCGGGTAGAGGAAGAAATCTGAAGAAATGCATCTACCTATGTATTCACATGTCAAAATTTCGAACGGCGCGTCACTAAGCTTGCGGCGCAACTTTGTAAATACTACCCGGGCCCTTCTTTCTTCTCATCTACCATCATGCCTCTCGTTCGTGACCATATTGAGGGATATCCAGAGACAATTCCTTTCACCAAGCAAGGTGTGGAGGTCCCTGGAACGAAGAAACCAGGACAAACTGGTACGGAGATGCTAGCGTTCGGTCGGTTTTTACTCATTAACAATACTCTTCAGGTCATTACCGGAATGGTATGTCAAATGAAGCCTTTTCCTGCCAACTGCATATGAATATCCATGCTTCAATTAGGAGTTTGGGGCTTGTTGACCAGGAATACACCCAATGCACTTACCACTATCACGGAGATATATGATAGTGGTATGCGCGTCGGCAAAGACGCGCCGTTTCTCGGCCGTAGACCGCTTATTTCAACGAATCCTGTAAAGTACGCACCGTATTACGAATGGCAAACTTGGGGTCAGGTCGACCATCGCCGGCGGTGCGTAGGCAGCGCCCTCTCTTTACTCTTTAAGACCGGGAAGCTTGGGGGCGCCGGAGAATTAGAAACAGTCGGAATCTGGGCTATGAACAGACCTGGTGCGTATCTTGCGTATATCAATACTATCCCTTCAGTGCTCAAGTAGCTATTACAGAGTGGCAGATTGTCGATCTTGCTATTGCTACCTATGGAAAGGTAGATGTAAGTATATACGATACACTCGGGAAGGATGCTGTAGGTGAGTTTGCGCCGTATCTTCCGCTGCAAATATTAAACGTTCCGTGTCAGAATATATGTAATTTCATCTCTGCTCTTCAACATCGTTCCCTTATTCATATGTTCTTGCGACGTTGCGTTTAGAATCAACCACTCTCATGTCACCTCTGTGTTTACCAGCGCAGACCACATCCCTACACTCCTCAAACTCAAGCCGAAAATTCCGATGCTGAAAGCAGTTGTGTCCATGGACGACTTCACAGCAGAGACGAGAACTATTCTTACACAATGGGGTTGGTCTGTTGGCGTCCATGTAATGGACATGAAGGAATGTAAGTATATAACTCGTGCTCATATTCTCTCTGTACTCAATCCGCGATAGTCGAAGCCATTGGCGAAGCAAACTTAATAGAACCTATCCCGGCTACTCCAGACCAATTGGTGTCTATTTGTTATACATCAGTGAGTTCTCTGTGCTTCAAGCTGCGAATATGACTGGACACTCGTTCTGTCAGGGAACAACTAGTAACCCGAAAGGTGTGTCTTGCATTTCCCCTTCTCAGCATTGGAGTGACATTTCGTATCTTCAGGCGCGATGTTGACGCATGGCATGCTTGCTTTGTCTGTTCAAGCAAATCTGTACGGTTTGAATCTTCCTGATGAAGGTTCAACAATGTCCTACCTGCCGCTTGCTCACATCTATGAAGTGGATCCATTCAGTCTTCATCGCCTGGACTTGGCTGACCGAGATATTTCTCGTAGCGAATTACCGAACTAGCAACGATATCTACTGGTGCAAAGATCGGATATTTCAGTGGTGATCCTTTGCGACTCATTGAAGACTGTCAAATCCTCAAGCCCAGTTTATTCCCTTCTGTTCCCCGTGTGTTGAATCGTGTGTATCAAGCAGCCATGCTTGCTGGTGACGTCCCAGGATTCAAAGGAGCACTATTCCGAAAGGCGATCCAGGCCAAGATGGAAAAATTACACGCGACAGGGGACAATACTCACTTCTTCTGGGATAAACTGGTGTTCCGTAAAATCCAGGCCGTCTTAGGTGGTAACTTGGTCCTTGTTACTTGCGGTTCTGCCCCCATCCATGGTGAAGTCCTCGATTTCCTCAAAATTGCTCTTGCATGTGATGTGCTTGAAGGTAGGCTTTGTAGTCGTCAATTTGTATGTTGCTCGACGCTGACACCTTCTCGAAGGATATGGAATGACGGAAAATTGCGGTACTTGCACTAAATGTTGGCCTTTCGACCCTTCGGCCAGTGGCACCGTTGGTCCTCCACAGGCGGTAACTGAGATCAAGTTGATCGACGTGCCTAGTATGAACTATACGTCAGAAGACAAGCCTCGACCTCGCGGGGAACTTTGTGCGCGAGGTGAAAATATTATGAAGAAGTACCACAAAGGTGAGGCCGGACATTCGGTTGTCACATGTTACTGAATCTGCAGGTTATAGACGAGAAAAATACACAGGAGGCTGTTGACGAGGAAGGTTGGCTGCACACAGGAGACGTTGCAGAGATCGATGACTTTGGTCGGGTCAGAATCATTGACCGAGTTAAAGTGCGCTCTTTCATAGTTGAATTTGTCGGAAGAGCTACTCAAGGAGGATATGCGACATCTAGAACATCATGAAACTAGCTCAAGGAGAATATGTTGCCGTAGAGAAGATTGAAAACACCTACAGCTCATCTGCGGCGGTCGCTCAGCTGTTTGTGCATGGTGACTCATTACAGTCTTACCTAGTGGGCGTTGTCATTCCGGATCCATTGCACCTCTCCGCCATCGCTTCTCGCCTTTCTAGTAGCAAAGTGACACCGGATGATGTAAAGTCCTTGGGTGAAGCTTGCAAGCAACCGGAAGTGGTCAAAGAATTTGTGAATATCCTCGATAAAGAAGCAAAGAAGGGAGGATTGAAAGGGTGAGTTGGAGTACTTGGAGCCTTTTATCTGTGGTGACTAATATTTTCTCTTATCATAGATTCGAGACCCTGAAGCGAATCCACCTGAGTCTCGATCCCTTCTCAGTTGAAGATGGAACACTCACCCCGACTTTCAAGATCAAAAGGAAAGATGCGTATAAGAAATTTAAGGCTGAGTTGGACGCACTGTATTCATTAGGAGAACCTGGCGCCGGGTCGAAACTTTAGATATCTAATAATGGTAAATTATGATCGTCACAGTCGCAATACACGACTAAATATCTCCTTGGACCCGGCGTGCGATGAATGACAAGCTATCACGGCGGGTGCAGTACCACCGTAGCGCAACGGGACATGGCGAGTCCGGTGTTTCAAGGATACGGGGACTTTGTAAACAACGGCAAGAAAAATTGAAACTTCAAGCGCGTGGACAGCGGGACGACCCGACTTTTGACGCGCGCAGTATCAAATAAGTAATAGGTGATAACGTCAAAAAACGACTATTGAGGTACAAATTGTGGGGCACTGTCCAAAACGATCTGCGCTCAAACGTTCTCTTCGATTTATCATCCGCTAATCTTCTATGTAATTGTCAGCTTTTGTTGGCACGATTTCTTTGCGATTTCTAAAGCAGTCCGGGTCCGAAAAATGATGAAATCGCGGACGAAGCGGGTTCAAAGTAGAGATTCACGGAAGCCTGGACTCTTATATGGACAGAATTGCCTTCTCAATTTTTGACACTGCTAGAGCCTCGAGTTTCCCAAGGCGTGTCCGATCACGGATTCATAAAAGAGCTTGGAGAAAGAGATAAATGTAAGATAAAGTTCTAAAGCTTAGAATAGTAGAAGGAGGAGGAAAATTCAAACTGGTACCGGTGGATCTCATACCGGTGGGTCAATCGCTGAGGATCACTAAAACAACTGATTGATCGTTGAACGTTGGACGCCCGATATTTTGTGTTTCTCTGAAAAAAGGTATGTCTGGTAAACGGGCACAGGCGCTCCATTTGGCGCTCTAGATTTCAACTTCAACTGCCCCCTGCCCAAACCGATCCTGAGATTTTCACTTGTTTCTCCACCTCCCTCCGCAAATTTGAATGAGGTGATAATACACAAATAAGTAGACGAAACTTCAGGGAGAATTCAAACTTCCTTATGGACATACACGGACAACAACTAGAAGCCCACTGATTCTGACGTCCTTTGCAGTATTTGGTTTCGTACTTCGAAACAACCGTTGACTCGGTTAAATATATCGCAGGCGCTTCAAAATAACAGACATAGTATTGCGCCTATACTTTCCGAGCTATTCTAAGCTATCCAATGTCCAGAGCTGTCTCGCCACAGTTTTTCAAACAAAACCTATCAATTCTTACCTGCCCAAATCCACGATGCTGCGAATCCGCGGGAATCCTGATTTCATCTTCCTCCGCGCCCAACGGCGAGAGACGGAATTTGCCATGTGTGTGTGACTGCCCCATCCAAGAGCCCACAGCTCCCATCTCCGAATGTTGACGATTCCGGGAGGGGTGATACTCAGTATTTAAGGAGCCTTGAAAAGACAGATCGATGATTCTTCCTTAGCCCCCGCCATAACCACCACCAAATGCCACGTCAACATGATTTACTCCTCTGCCTTTTGGCGCCCTTCACCTGTGCATTCACGCAGGCTCTCTTCTTGGCCTCGGAATATTCTGCTCTTAACTCTTCTGTCGGTGGTCGCCTCTTTAGGGGCACGCCTTTGGTACTGCCGTGCGTCCCGTCCAACGTCACACATACAGGAAATTGTTCTCAGGTTCAAACTGAGTACCTTGACGAAGGTAACGATCTATCAGCTCCAAACCCCTTCTTCCATGCCTAAACAGGGTGTAGGGTTTCGTACCAACACCCCCGGTGCCTACGTAGTTCCGCAATGGGAAACATGTCAAACGACGGGAGCACAGTGCCTCCTCGACTACACCAATACTCTCGATCTTACACCCGTTATACCACCAAGGGAATGTTTGTTGGGCAGTATTCCGCCTTACTTCGTCCGTTCCTTTTTTGACCACCACATACCCATCGGATCTGATACCCGCTTTAGATCGATGTGCAATCTGAAGACGATGTTCGCGCAGCGTTTGACTTCTCTAAACGTCTCCAGGTACCGCTAGTGATCAAGAATACCGGAGTGAGTATTACTTGTTCTTCGGACCTCAGCGACATATACGAATACCTGCGTACAGCACGATTACAAAGGCCGTAGCAGTGCCCCTCGTTCTCTAGCGCTTTGGGTAAGCTTGCATTGCCTCTCATATTCGTGACCGGATGGATCTTACACTCAGACGGACATAGACGCACAATCTAAGAAATGTACGTGTCCTCAAATAAAACGCAACCGCTTGGAGTCGTTCTGAAAGAGACCTAGATTTCATATGAACCAGACTTCGTTCCCGAAGGGTGCTCAACACCTAGTGCGGGTGTTACTCTCGGGGTTAGTGTAAATTCTTTCCGCACATCTCCTATCATCTCATTTCATCCACATATTTGGTTCATTATACAGGCCGGGGTGCAGTGGCAAGACGCTTACTCTTTCGCCGAAAGCCAAAACATCACTTTGGTGGGAGGTAAGCCTGTTTCAAGTGAGAGCAGAAAACATCGGATCGAATTTGAACCTTGACATCAGGCAGTGACAAAACTGTAGGCGCTGTTGGTGGTTGGCTTCAGGTTAGCAAAAGAAAGTTTCAAAGCCTACACGTGCTTCTACTCATTTTTTTCCTGACAGGGAGGTGGTCATGGCATGTTGTCAAACACAATGGGTTTGGGTAAGCGTTACAGAAACTATGCATTCCAAGTCAACATTGACTGATTTGACTGAAACATAGGCGTGGACCGGGCGGTAAGCTCGACGTGAAATGATCGCGGACTTGCTTTGAGCACTTTCTTGTAGTTGCAATTCAAGGTGGTGACTCCCGACGGCCAGTATAGGGTAGCTAATGCCTGTCAGAATCAGGATTTATTCTTTGCGCTGCGAGGAGGTACTCACTCTCGTTTCATTTCACCTGCGGTATTGCCAACTCAAACTTGTATCCGTAGGAGGAGGAGGTACATTTGGCGTTGTACTGGAGAGTACAGTGCTAGCATCTCCTCGAGTTACTCTTCAAGTTGTGATGGTCACGTTTGACTCCACCACTGACACGACTATAACGCGCGAGTTATGGAACACAATGACAGCGAACGCCCTGCAGTGGGCAGAAGATGGCTGGGGTGGAATCGCTACTACAAATGTCGCCATATACATCAACCCGATACTAGGCCCTGCTGAAGCAGCGAAGTCCATGAACCCCTTAATCGAATTTGGGCAGAAGCTGCAATCGGATCAAGTTGCAGGGGCTCAACTTATATCAACCAGTTTTGAAAGCTGGGGAACTTTCTTTAATTGGTTCGCGGCAGAGAACGTTGCGGTAGGTTTCATCTCCAATCATCAAAGCGATCGATCTCTTCCTTGTTCGACCGCATCCTCTCTATGAGAAGAGTTCGAATGTTTACAGGTTTATCTTATTCACAGATTACTGGTGTCAGCCTTGCTCTCGTCTCCCGCCTCATCCCCAAAGCCAATTTTGCCACAGCTGAATCTCAAGCTGAATTGGTCGAAGGGCTCCTAAACACTACTGTTATCACTCCACGGATTATCATTCTCGTGACTGCTCCATCTTCGTATCCTGGTGACAATACCACAAGCGTCACTGAGGCGTGGAGATCCAGCCTTTACCATGTTACCGCTGTGTCATCGTGGAATTGGAACGCAACAAAAGAAGATAAGAAGACAGCGTATACTCAAGCTAGCGCATCCATAGATAATCTTCGACGTATTACACCGGACGCTGCATATCAAGTAATCATGTTTTCTGTATGCTTCGATGCATAGGGTTGCTGATTATTTCTGACTCCAGAACGAAGCTGATGTTTATGAACCAAACCACGAAAGTCAGTGTCGAAGGTTTTCAATCCACGAGTTGACTTATGTTTGTTCATAGTCTCATTTTGGGGGTCAAACTATCAACAATTACTGGAGATCAAGAACAAGTAGTGAGTGATTATTTTCGTGATGAAAAATGTGCGTTTTGTGAATGGTCTCTTCCATTTAGTGATCCTTTCCACCTTCTCGATTGTTGGAACTGTGGTAAGCTGTCTATCTTGATCTTCATACAAAATCAGGTTAATATTTCATAGTGGGCTGGAAACCTTCGGCGCCTCAGTTTTCATGTTACCTATGACTCCGTGGTACAAATGTGGATAAATTATGGTTGTAATATCATTATCTCTAGAATGTTGCTGAATTCGAACTTCGGGCCTTGACCCAGTGTTGTAGGAAGAATCGCAGTTTTAGGTGAAGCCTTGCCACTTAGTTGTATCGATATCTGCCATGATGTTCATGTTATGTGTCATTTTACAATCAACTGCATATTCTGGCTAAAATATTCGGTGGCTGACTCAGGCCTCTGTGAGCATATTTTTACTGTTTCGTGTGATATCACGAGCCAAAGAGCATCCGATTAATGCAATTGATGCATGCAATAGAGCCCAAAAGTAACCTCCCAAGACGTTGTACTTGTCAGAAAATGCGAACACGGAGCTAATGATAGTCCAAAAGGATTTCCATTTGAAGTCGCATTAGATACGCGGACAGAGGTACATCAGATAGCCACTAACCTAGCGAAAGCTGCGCTAACGCAGCGTGAAAAGCACATAGATGATTGGACAAGCCCATTAGCGGAACCCAAATACGAGGGCTTCGGGACATTGTTTCTGATTAGAATCATGCTCGCACTGTAAGGGTATCAAATGCAGCATCGGAACGAGGGGATGAACACTGACGAATATGCGATTCCGCCTACACGACTAAGAACCAGCACAATTACGATTCCGACCCAGAGAGCTGAATGGGAACGGCTCCCAAGTTGCCCTGTACTTTCGTCCAGCCCATATCTGGCGATCATATTAAGAGTGGGAAGAAACAAAAATGTGACTGGCCAAGCAGCTATCGATAGGTTATAGATCTTTGCAGCCTCGATACGTCTGAGAAGGAAGGGCATAAGAAAGACTTGCACGGAGCCAGCAATGACTCCCGCGAAGGCTAAGGAGTAGCCTATTGTCGAAGGCTATGTCGGCGACCATTAGTATGAAAGATAGGGCATTTCGTAACAACTTCCTCACAGGAAATGCAAGACCGCCACTTTGTATAGGAGAGTAGCAGAAGAGGACGTATAGAACACCGAATGACGTTCCGTTTGCTTCGAGCGCAAAGCCACTCAAACTCAAGGCACGAATGATAGGAAATGAAAGCAACTCTCTTGCGCTCGGGGAAACCGGTATATCGTCATGGCAGTCCGTGTTGTGTTCAGAAGTGCAACATATGTGATCGTAATCTTTTTCTGCGCTGAATCGTCGTTTTGTGGACAAAGTCTTTGGGGCTGAAATTAGCAAATTCCAAAGAAGCAACGCAAATCCTCACTTCTCCTAAGCAAAAATACGCCAGCGTAAATCCAACTATTGACAGAAGACCCGCGACAAAGCATGGTAGGAAGTAAGGATGTCGGTCGAAAATTGTCTGTTTGAAAATGCTAAACTGGCTTGCTGGACTTGAAAACGAGCCGCCAATCAGAGGCCTAGATAAGGACCGATGAGACAAGCATTTCAAAATCTGAAGAGAATACTAGTACCCAATAATCGAACCGATAGGCCAGACGAGACTATGATGATCGAGGAATTTTAAGTAATGGCCACGGTTGGAGGAGATCGATCCTCTTACCCATATAGCGGAAAAGCCGCAGCTTGATTCGTGGAGTCTATTATGAAAACGGGTAAGAAGCGGAAGTGAGGAAGGAGTACACCGTGATCTAGATTCCTCGCCTGTGATTTCGCCCAACACCGTATGCACTACAGAAGCAGTTCCAGCGAAGACTCCAGCTAAATAAGATCTCAGTTGTGACAAGTGTATTAAGGGCGAACAAAGCTCACCTATACACCGACTTATCAAAAGGTCGACGATGGAACTCGAAACGCCAAAATACATCGTAGAAAGAGCAACGCCAAGTGTTCCTGTCATTATAACAGGGCGTCGTCCAATTATATCTGGGGACATATGAGAGTAACATCAGTCTACATCAGTGCAGAAGATTGCGCTCTATACAAACCTGAAAGTCTAGCCCAATGATAAATGAACAGAAGTTGTGAGACTGCAAAAGTGGACTCCTAGGTAATATGTATATGTGAGCCACGGAAAATTCCTCGAGCAAACCTGACTCACTACCAGACCACTGAAATATCCAATTTGCGATGGATCGTCTGTCACATGTAGGAAGGCGATGAACTCATTAATGTATGGAAAAATTTGGGTAAACGCGATAGGGTCTACAAGTCGGACAAGACACAAGGCAGCGATTTGCGCTTTTGGTAGCGGAGTGACACGCCTGGAAGGACTTTGCGCTTCAGCGTTACAGGCGTTGATCAGAAGAGGTGTCGTTTCGTCGCGGTCATCAGCAGGAGGACATGAACTGTGGGAAGCCATGTAGTGAAGAAAAAAATGATTGGCAAAAAGAGCGAACCGTTACTGGAAACCATCTCGACCTTATAAACGTTCGAAGGTGGTAAGGGAAGGAGAACAGACCGGCTTCGACTGAATATATGATTCCTGATTCCTGACCAAATATTCTGATAGATTTTGGAAGTATGGAGCCGGCTGGACTTTTTGTTGGCATTTACGTTTCGGCAAGGTGAAATGAAAACTCTGGATTTGTTGAATTCGGTTCAACTGGCTTGCGGACGATGAGAAGATTCCTTGAGAACCTTGGTCCTTGCTCAACCGTGAGCGGCGTTCTCGGACCGAGGGCATGTGATTATGTCATCACGGATTCTGATTTTTCCTCCGGGTCTTCTTTTTCTGCAGTTCCAGTTCTACGCTCGCTTTCATCTAAGTCATTTTCTCTGCTAATATATCCTCTACCACTTGTTAAACGCCAAAATGAACTTTGGCTCCAACGATAATACCCCTGCTCTTGTTGCCCCTCGACCTGTTCGGTTGAATTTTGCTCCGTGCGCCATTCTGAACCGTGCTCCATCAGTGCGAATCGTCTCGGAGCCCATCAAAGACGTTACTGAGCGTTCACACTCTGCTGGAGACATGAAGATTGGACTCCTTGAGTCTTCCTCAGATGCTTCTCCGCGGTCTTCTCCGAGGTTTGTTCTCGTTCATTGTCTTTTACTTTGGAATGGGATCATTTTGATTGACCATTTTTCATCTGTTAGGATTGGTTTACCAAGTGAAGCCCTTGAGGAATTCTTGTCTATCCTTAAGCCTTCTATTTTTCCTCCTCATTCTCCGGTTCGGAGTCGTCGCCAGGCATCTCTTCCTACGTTGCACCACGAACGGTCCTTTTCCTACAAGGGGCGCGCGCGCATCGAGTCTACTGTAGAAGAGGTAGAAAGCGTACGCTCCACACAATCTAGTAGGAATACTGGCTCACCTGCTGAAATACTGGATGGAACGATGGAATATCAGTTGTTGGATTTGGAAAACTCCCCGTTCCGCTGGTTCACTTCTAATATCCTTTGTGAGTATCGTGCTTCTATATGTTGTTGTGCTTGACTTGACATGTGATGCAATAGCGTCTCCCATATCCCGCAACAACACTCGAAACCCGTTTCAGCGTCATGTCACTCATCCTATCATATCATCTCCTCGCCCCCTCACCCCATCGCCGCTGTCTTCTCTCTCTCCTGCCGCCATCCCTCTTCCTCTTCCTTCTCCTGACGAACTTGTTTATGCTTAAACGAAAGCATTACCTGCCGCGATGTCCATTCCGGTCATCAATATCCTGTATCAATGTGCCCTCATATATATATATTAGTCCCTTGCTCTACGTTACATTAACGAACATTATTTTCTCAATACTTGTGGTTCATAGTCATATTTATTGGATTTTTTTGGATTGTGCATCACCTTGTGGCTTGCATCACTATGTATAGCGTTCCTGTAATTAGGACAGCAATTGTATTCATTCAACAGTTAAGGATCCCATGGTGATAAAGCTTGCCCCCCAATGCCTTCAGTCAAGAAGATCGATTGGCCATCACTATTAATATAGAAGCAATCTTCCAATCGGACGCCCACCTGTGAAACCGAGTACACATTCAGTCTCGATAATGCAGAGTTAGCAGAGTCAACTTACTTTGCCCTCAATATAAATGCCTGGTTCGTTGGAAAAAGTGTGACCAATCTTAATAACATCTAAGCTACCGCCACGAATATAGGGTTCCTCGTGGCCTTCCAATCCAATTCCTGTATAAATGTAAGTCTGTTTCCGTGAATAAGGAGCGGAATTCGATCCGACCGTGTCCCAATCTATGTGTAAAGTAGGCGCCACGACCTGTAAGATTGAGAAAAGACCTTGCGGACGCATCAATGTCTTGAGCAATAGCACCCGCTTTGGCAACGCGAGCAGCAACCGTTTGAGCAGAGAGAACGTCACTCCATATTGCTTGATGCTCTGAGGGAACTTTCGTTTTGGGAAGAGCCACAGTCTATACACATCTCAGGCGATCAATAGAAGGGGGATTGATATTACACTCACGCGAGTGACATCGCTAACATAACCATGCAGGCTTCCTCCACAATCAAAGAGAGCAAAATCGGACTGGCCCAAGACTCGATCCGAACCGCTTCCATGAGGAAGAGCAGCGTTCTCTGGACTCAGTAATTATAAAGCCTTGCTTAATGGGAATGCAATGCGCGCACCTCCGAAAAGGGTTAAACAACCTCCGTTGTCTAAACCAGCCACTTTGAGAGCCATAGACATCATCCTCCTAGCCTCCGACTCCTTCATACCAATGGTCATCTTCTTATGTACTGCCCTTATAGCAAGGAGCGTGGCCTGAGAGCATTTAGTCAAAGAAACCTTGTCCGAAGTGAATTGACGGTGTACCTCGTTCGCACATTTCAGCAGCTCTATCTCAGCATCCGACTTCCGTTGACGGAGTTCCTGTATTTCAGGAGCCGAAGGAGCTACACTGATATTCGACAATGCTTTCTGGAAGCCGTTAAAGATGAACAAACGAGCGGATTCATCCAAGTATACTTTGTCTTCTATTGTCAACGCTGAGATCGCGACCTCATAAGGATTTCTTTCCTCGGGCCATTCGATGTACTCTACGCTGTCATGAGGAATTGGCAGCATCTTGGCCCGAGTGGCCTCAAACTGCGGGGTCAAAATCGCTACCTTGGCCTCTATTTGGTTATCATTGACAAGAACTGGTGTGATGACAAGCAACAGCGGCCGTTCAGATAGTTTCCAAGCAGTTGTTGAAATATTTCCAAAGTAGTGTGCACTGGCGCCGGGTTCAGCAATGAATGCAGAGGCGTTCAAGTGGTGCAAAGTGCTAGCTAGCCTGCGTTGGCGTTCGTGGAACTCTGCAGCGGTTATGGGTTGGGAAGACTCGCAGTGATTAGCCAGATCCGAGAACGGATTTGACAATGGAAAGGCGCCTCCTCCTTTGAAGAGGCCGCTCACATGGAAGAGGCTTGTTCCAAAAATTAGAGGTATCCAAGCTATACACGCTAGAAGTAGAAACGCGATTCTCTGTAAGTGATAATCGATAAGCTCCAATAGATGGGGTTTATATCAACAAGTTTCTCAACTGGACCAGTAAGTTGAGCCGTTGTCAAATTTGTCGGTGTTTGCCCTACACGCTTCTCCATTAGACTCGGATGCTGAGCGCTGAGGTGTGTAAAGTTATTTGAAGAGGTAGCTAATAAACTATTGTCGGTGACGGAGACGCGCTGCCGGATTCCGTGCATTGTGGCTTACTCAGGCTCTTATTTGCAACCATCCACTCGATGTCAATAAATGGCAGACGAACAAGACACCGATACTCTCCTGGCTTTGGTGTCAAGCCTGACTCACAAAGGTCATTCGACGGAGGTAATGTTGGATGCTCTTGTTCAGGCCGAAGGTAATCCAGAACTCGCGTCTCAAATTCTCAATCGCGGTCACCTTGGATCAGAAGTTCCTGCAGGGAAAAAGCGTAAGAGGGCTTCAGGCCTGGACAGTTGGCTCAAGGGTCCAAATCACGCTAAACCTGTTTCCCGACACGCATCTTCGTCGTCTTCTGCTGGGCCCAGTTCCAATCCACCTATCAGGAAGGTCAATCGCGGTGTAGATCTCATGGCCGTTCTCAAACAACCTCCTCCATCCAAAAAACCAGCTCCACGCAAGCCGACATTGATCCTCAACAGTCCTCAAATGGTCGCAGAGCACACTCCGTGTACGATGCACCTATCCGTTCTTCCTTTACAGTTGGCCTCAAAGTTGTTCTACTCCTTGGAGCAATCTTCTAGAGATTGGCAAAGGAATAAGTGGTGGCTCTTTGATAGGTTAGTCGAAAGTCCTCATAGAACCGCTTTCTTCGTGAGGAAGACGGATGGGGTGAGCGATGATGAAACTTGGCATGAATCAGCTCAATACTGGTGAGTGCCATGAATCGTAGAGTTTTTCCGTTATGCTTTTAATGAACTATTCTTAGGTACAACGGTCGCAAAACTGACCCGCCTGATATCTTCTCCTCTGAAATGGAAGAAGCTTGTGAAATCATTGAGCGTCTAGTCACAGAGGAGATCCGTCGACGACCCTATCGATATCCGTTAGAATGGGCTGGCGGAGACGTAAACTCTACCAATGACTTGATATGGCGAGCAAACGTAGCCGCTTCAAATAGATACGAGGGCAGAAATGAAAGCGTTGGATGGCATTCTGACCATATGACTTATCTGGGACCTCATTGCACAATTGGTGGGTTTGTATGTACCAAAATCTGTGAAATACACCACTTACGTCGCTGATTTTACACAAAGCTTCCCTGAGTCTTGGTACGTTATACCTGTATAGGCGAGTATGCACTCATTCAGCTGTTGATTTATAACGCGCTTCTGTCCCAGGAACACGAAGGATGTTCAGTCTGAGGGAGACAGTTCCTTTGCACGAGACGGAGATCCGAGGTGCCCAAACTTTCAATATACCTCTCCCGCACAATTCTGTACGTACAAGCTAAATTTGCGTCTCCCTCTCTTCTAAAACCCTTACACAGCTAGTGATCATGCATGCGTCATGCCAAGAACGATTCAAACACTCTGTTCCACCTCAGTCCGCCATGGATGTATATCGTCCAACGCATCCACGCATTCCTGGTGGTCCCATCGAGCCTTTCAATTGCCGCATTAATATTACATTTCGCTTCTATAGACCCGATTTCAAACCGCCCAGCATACCGCTATGTAAATGCGGAATTCCCACTGTATTACGTCCAGACATGAAGAACCAGCGTGATGGACAAGAAGGCAAATATTGGTGGACATGTTTTGCAGGAGCACAGAATGATGGAAAAAGCTGCGGTATGTGGAAAGTCATGGATATGGAAGCGGAAGGTAGAGGGCCCACTGTCGGGAATATGCAGAAGACAGAGGCGTCGAGCAGTAGAGAATAACTGCAAAATAAAAATACTCGTAGGTGAGTAGGTATGGTGGTACGTAGGTCCATGACATACAGCCGTAACACTTTCAGTTAGCCGTTGCCTATAGAGGCCTAAGTATGGACCACTGGACGCCGGAGCTCCCAAAACGTGAAATCAATCGAACTCTATCATTGCATATGTATGTACATATCCGACGCTAAGGAGAATGGATCTCCATAAATACCACAGAAAATGTAGTCCAAAATCTGGGTTCTCTTCCTAACAGTCCGCTATGCTACACTCATCCACGAACTCTAACGACGAAACGCAACCACTTTTACGACACGACGAAGAAAATTCAACGATTTCCATCCCACAGCAATCCTCTTTATCCTTGTCGCAGCTGGCAGTTATATGTTTTCTGAGAGTCCTTGATCCTCTGAACTTCACTCAGATCTTCCCCTACATTAACGAATTTGTGTCGAGATTACACCTAACTGAGGACCCTTCTCAAATTGGCTTTTACAGTGGTAAGTAAATATTCCTTCAGTGGTGTCAATGATCACCGTACGGCGGAGTGAACCTTTCCTGTTTTCTCCACTAGGCGCGATTGTGAGTTCTTAAATCTATTTCTGAACGGAAGGTAGATGCCTCTTCTTGATCAGGAGAGTGTATTCGCTCTAAGTCAGCTCGTAGCAATCTATCCGTGGTCCTCATTATCAGGTCAGTAATGTAAAATGCGCCCTGCGGCTCAAGCTTCAACTTCAGTCCTTCAGATAGCATTGGTCGTCGCCCCGTTATCATTGTCGGGACGCTAGGTTTGACGATTAGTACACTTTTCTTCGGAGTATCTCGGTCTTTTTTAGCTGCGATGGTTGCTCGAGCTTTAGGTGCGACCTCCCCCTTGTCATGCGAGAGGTGCTTGGTTTGATTGTCATGCAGCGGGCTTATTTTCTGGCAACGTCTCCGTAATTCCAACGGTCCTCTGTGAAATCACCGTCAGTAGCCTTGATTTTTTGCTTCAAGGATGAGATGACATTGAGCGCTGACAGGACCCCGAGAACGAATCTTTTATATTTCCCTTTTTCGGCATTTTCTGGCCGTTGGGTATGGTATTAGGGTATGCATTTGTGTGTCACATTAAAAACTACCTACTGATGGTTTTTTGCCTTAGACCTCTCATCGGTGGTTCGCTGTCGGATATTGCGCTGAAATTTCCGACCGTTTTTGATTACGCCGTCCTGAAAGCGTATCCATACTTTCTCCCCTGCTTGGTTGTCGCCGCAATAAACTTTGCGGGGATGCTTTCCGCATATTGTTTCCTGCAGGAGGTTGGTTCAGGTTTCCTTCATAGTGTCGAATGATAAGGATCTGACGTTGAGATAATTCAGACTCGTAAGCCCATACAGGTAATGTCTATATCACGTTCGCGCCCTCCACTGGTCGAGTTTGATGAGGAACATCAGTTAGTGAGGTTCGCAGAAGTCAAACCCCTATCAACGAAGGAACTACTTGCAAACCAGATGATTCGCTGTCTTTGTACTTCTGCATGTTTCTTGAGTTTTGTTACTACTGCCTTCGATGTAGTTTTCGTGTTATTCTGCTATACGCCGATTCAGAAGGGGGGGCTTGAATTGCAGGTTGGTCCAACCACTGTTTTGTGTCCTTGAAGGCATTGACGCTCTTGCAATAGACGAGTCAAATTGGTTATGCCCTAGCAATTTCTGGGGTTGCAGCGGCGTTTTTCCAGCTTGTGCTAATGCCTACGCTACTGCGACGAGTTGATCATGCAAAATGTTATCACTTCACGATTGCTATATGGCCTGCCGTATTTGTGATGCTCCCCAGTTTGAATATATTCGCGCGTTATATGACAGACGAGACCAATGGAAACTTGGACGAGAATGCGAGTGCGATGCTCTGGGTAGGAATTGGTTTCGTCCTTGTATTCGCTAAAATCGGCTTTCTACCGTATACGTACGTCTTTGAAATTCTGTGGCTTTCCTCCAAACACTGCCTGAAATATCCTCATTCTAGCATTAACACTTTGTTGGTCAAGAAGTATGGCCCGTCGACGTCCTCTCTGGGAGCTAGCAATGGATTGCTTCAGTTCTTCATCTGTTTATCGCGTTCTTTTAGCCCTTTTTTGTCTAGGTGCGTCCGCGTTGATCGAGTTCAGGTTCCGACATCGTTGCTGATTGGTTATAGTTCCATTTTTGTCGTTTCGGTTGAGAATGATTTGTTTATGGGATATGGCTGGGCTATCTTACTATCTGTGATCTCCATGGGAAGCATACATTTTTCTGGGTGCATCATGGAAGAAAGCAAACGACTACGCAGCTAATGGATCATGTCAGTGCTGCTCGCAGCTCATGCCTATGTAGACGGTTCAATGAAAGTTGAATTTGAGCAATTTCAAATTTGAATCTCGGAAGCAGAATGTAGAGCGTCACGTGTACCGAAGCGCCGACCTGGGCGCCTACGACCTTAGTTAATGTTCTTGGTCTACACGCAACCAGCACAAGGCATACAAGGGCATACACCACTTGTACTTCTACTGCCGTCAATATGGCGGACTGGTCCCCTAGACCTTCTACCGACCAAGGTCTATATCTACGTGCTTCTACCGACTCTTCTCTCTAATAATGTCTACAGAAACTGCGCCTCTTCTCCGAGATCCCGATGCAGAAGACAATGCCGAAAATGAGGAATCCACTCTAATGGACCGAATAAACTCAGTAGCGCAAGAACCTCTTACCCCTCTTTCCAAAGTTCTACTGGTCATTGCATTGATACTCCTCTTGCTGAGCTCGGTAAGCCGGTTACACTTCCCGACGATGCAGTTTAGTTGATCGACATAGGTTTTCATCGGGCTATTTGCAGGTGTACAACACAAGCTCAATCTGGAACGCGGAAGACATGACGAAGGACCACCGTCTACCATAAGTGTGACGTTCACAGCTACCGCGACTTCGTCAAGCATTGCTACAACAACTTTGTCTGCCCCATCTCCTACTGGAATTCCTAAAGAGGCGAATCATACTGTCATTATATAAATCAAACAACATACTAACTCATCTTCCAGCCTGTTTGTCTTACCGGAGACTGTATTATGCTCGCTGCCTCCATTCTCTCGTCTATGGATACCAACCAAGACCCATGTGAGAATTTCTATGAGTTCGCTAGTGCGTCGTTCAAATCATCATGTTATGATCTATCGCTCATCTGAATTTAGATGGTGGTTGGCTTCGGGCTCATCCTCTTCCGGCGGACAAAGGCAGTTTTGGAAATTTTGAAGCACTTGCGCAAGATAATGAGCACGTCATACAACGTATTTTAGAGAATAAATCCTCGACAACTTCATTCATCTCCTCCTCTGATGATCAAATACTTGCCAAACTTCGTGGATTTTATTCCTCCTGCATGAACGAGTCCTACTTGGACACAAGAGGTCATGAACCCCTAATGGTAGTAATCAACAACATTAGACAGATGTACAGAAGGAAAGAGCTAGTCATCAAAGGAGAAACTGAAAAGAACGCATTCCAAGGACTGACTGCTGCCCTGGCGTATATGCACTCGCGTGGTCTCGGAGCATTGTTCTCTTTTGATATCGAAGGTGATGTTGGTGTGGACCCTAATCATCTGGTTTTGTGGTTCTCTCAACCGTCACTCGGGCTTCCGTCTAAGGTGAGGAAACATTTGCCACCCTGCCATGTAACTCAATTCAATGCAGGAATATTATGAAGAGGAAGATGTACGGATAGTTTACCAGAGCGTCATCGAAAAACTTCTTTTCGCCGTGAGCGAAGAAGAAGAAAAAGTTCTGCTGCAAAGGTCATTCGAAACTTCCCCTGTCTTGATTAAACAAGATAGTATCTGGCCACCTTGGCCTTGGCCTCCATGGGGCGGCGATGATGGTGATGATGATGGTGATAATGGAGGAAAGAAGCCCGTCAACAAAACGAAAAGGGTGCAGAAATTGGCAAAAGAAGTGGTGAAGTTCGAGAGTGAAATCGCACACGCTAGTCTGGATCTGTGGGCTTTCAGTTCATGATCATTCTTCAAGTGAATGCTTACTTCAAGTTGACAGTGACATTCTCTATCAAGATCCGATTGCAACTTATAATCCTGCCCCAATCTCCAATTTAACTACTGCTCTTCCTCAAATTCATTTTGACGAGTATTTCTCCACTTTTGCACCAAGGAATTATCCCGATCGCGTAATAATTACTTATCCCCCTTACGCTCACTCTCTATCGGAAATACTCAACAGCACTTCCAAAGATGTAGTCGAAGCGTATTTGGTCGTTCGCGCGGCTTTATCTTTATCATCATACCTAGGCATGGGCACTGAAGCATGGCAAGCCCAACGCACGTTGGTGGAGACACTGAGTGGTATCAAGAAAGGCGCTGTGGGGGACCGAGCGGAGTATTGTGTAGGCCAAGTTGAGGGAGCTTTAGGGTTTGCGGCTGGGAGATACTTTGTCAATGAAACATTCAGCGGCGAGAGCAAGGAAAAGGGTACCAAGGTCATAACCGGTGAGCTCTTCGAACATTCGCATCTACATGTTCTTATACCGTTGCAGACATCGTCAAGGCATTTCAACGGTCCCTCAAGAACATTGATTGGATGGATGAACAATCTGCCAAGGCTGCGTCAAATAAGGTCGATATTTGATCATGAGACAATTGTGTCTGATTATAGCTTACGTGTTACTGCTCGTCCAGGCTCAAACCATTCGTGTCAAAGTTGGATATCCTCTCTCGCCAGATACCACGAATCCCGCTTCTATCGCATCTTACTACGCCAGAGTCACTGGCGATGAGAATACATTCTTCGAAAACGTTCTCAGTGCTAGTGTGAACGACGAAATTCGAGGCTGGTTACAGCTCGGAAAGCAGCGAGATCTAAACGCCTGGGAGATGTATCCATCCATGGTTAATGCCTATTTCAACCCTCCTGCTAATGAGGTATTTAACTCTTCATATCAACCTGCCCGCGTACTCAAGTCACTCGTAGATCGTCTTTCCAGCTGGAATTCTTCAGCCTCCTTTCTTCAACAAAGACTGGTATGGTTTTCAAGCTTTTCTCATAATTCGCAATGCGGTTAACCACTTGAAATAGGCCTGCATATATATCCTATGGTGCTTTTGGACATGTCGCTTCGCATGAGCTAACGGTAAGTCTCCCCTTCATTGTCTGCTCTATGCAACTGCGGGAACGTATTTTCACAGCATGCGTTTGACTCTGCTGGGCGACTGTACAACCAACAAGGCAAACTCGAACAGTGGTGGACAAACGCAACGAGTGCCGGTTTCCAGTCAAAATTAGATTGTATCATTGAACAGTTCTCTGCATACAGTATCGATGATGGTAAAGGAGGAAAAGTTTACGTTAATGGGAACCTGTGGGTCCTGATGCTCATATCCTGTTGTCAGTCTTGTTCTGACGTTTTCATAGCACATCTGGGGAAAATATTGGAGATACAGGGCTTATTCAAGCTTACAGGGCCTGGAAAGCGCAGTATGATTCTTCACATGAGGCTGGAAGAGAGTATCTTCTACCTGGTCTTTCGTATACAAGGTCTGTGTTTTTAAGATGCGGTTTAAATTGTTTCTTCATTTTTTTTCTGTAGGGAGCAACTGTTCTTTATTTCATTTGCGCGTGTCTGGGCTAGAAGTATGAAAGCAGCAGCAGCAGTATGTTCAACGTTTGATAGCCTTGGCTCGGCCTCTGATCCAGCATTTGATAGGTCCAACGAATTCGGACAGACCCTCATTCTCCGAATAACTATCGTGTAGATGGGACTGTCTTCAATATCCCAGAGTTCGCTGAAGCATTCAAATGTTCTTCAAAAGCAAGAGTAAGCTTCTTTGACCCCTCTGCTGCCATTTAGCTTACTCGATAATGTAGCTCAACCCTCCATCGGAAAAGCAATGCATATTCTGGGGCAGGTCGTGACCTCATCTTGAAGCATCCGTACCATCGATATCATGGCACAGTAAATTATTCCCATGGCATGAATACTTGTATTTCGGGTATGCTACTTAACAGAAGTCTAAAGTACACCCTTTGTACTGGGAACATCATTCCCACCAGTTCTTTCGATTGCTTGTCGAATTGCCAGAGCAAGAGCCTTGAAGGCTGATTCGGAACTACAAATACTGTCTGGTACAAGTTCAGAACAAACAAATCCAGACACTCACCGATGATGATCGTTTTCCCCTCGGAGTACGTCCACATGCAATGTACATCCTGATGCAATTGCGAAAGAGTAGAATATGTGAGGGATCATTTCCGTTGAGAGATCTCCAATCTTTTCTCTCCTCAGGCCGAGTTCGGTAACACAATATGGTCTTGAGCAAATGTCGATGACTGCGCGTGATAAAGCCTGTGTCAAGATTGTTGTAAGGCGTCGAAACACAAGAAAGTTATAGACGTACCTCGTCCAACGGCGCAAACCCTGTACCATAGCGTCTGATTCCCCGAACCTCACCTAAAGCTGCTTTAAACGCTGTCCCAAGAGCAATTGCGCTGTCCTGTATTTACGACCAAAGATCATCGGTTTAACCTAGAACAATCTTATTCTTGACTCATCTGCAGTGTGGTGATCGTCGATCCACAGGTCTCCTTCGCATTTCATTGTAAGGGACATCCCCCCATGCTTTGCTAGAGCAGTATACATCTTTGAGAATGAGGTCAACCAAGATTAGCATTGTGCTATGTATGGCATACTTACATGGTCAAGAAAGCCTATTCCAGTGGAAACATTGATCTCTTGCGCAATTTGAGATCCAGGCGCACAATCCAAGTTTATCGAGACTTCAATGTTGGTTTCATTAGTTTTTCGTGTTATAGAAGCTGTTCGAGGTGCAGACATGGTAGAAAGAAAAGTTGATTTCGATTTCGGCCCGTAACTGCCGTAACGTCCTTCCTATAGCGTAGCATGTCTCCCAGAATCAGATCCTATAGTGTGAGCATTGAGCATACGTTGTTGGGATTTCTTCTTCTAACTTCACGCAGACTGTTCCAGGATTCTTCGTACAAGATAATCCAGATGTCGATCCAATTGTTATCGGAGCAGTGTGTTCGAACCATTTTATCGTTTACCGAAAGTCCTTATATTACTTGCGCAGGTCCCCCCTCGATTCGGCCTAATAGATGATTCCAAGGATCGATGGTACAACCTTGGCCGAAAAATTACACGCATGAATGAAGACGCAGATAATCAGACGTCACACAAAGTCTTAATTCTGGGGAGGCATGGTGAAGGTTTTCGTGCGTCTAAATTGCTTTTGTCTTGCACCTTGACTTCCATTTTATGACACTCTATGACGAAGTATAGATAACATAGGCGAGGCCAAATATGGTACTAAAGCATGGGATAAGTAACTACAAGTCATCATTGCCTTTACTGCGAAGTTAAGTTTCATGTCACTAGCTACTGGTCCAAGCTCAATGGCGATGGAGAAATAATCTGGGGTCGTCGGTATCTTGTCTCGTTATGAAACTTATGCTTCCATATTGACGGGTGCATTTAGCTGATCCGAAGCTCACTACCCTAGGAGAAGAGCAAGCTAGGATCGTGAATCAAGAGTGGAAAAATGAGCTATCATTTGGGCTTTCCGTTCCCGCTTCACGTTACTGCAGCCCATTGACCCGCGCGACCAGAACATGTCTCCTCACTTTTGACGGTCTACCTACCAGTGCAGAACATCCTGTGGTCATTGTCGAGGTGTGGTTCAAGTTTCAGGTGCACCACGCATACACTAAATTTTGCGTCAGAATTGCCGCGAGGAATACGGGGAACACACTTGCGACAAACGCAACTCGAAGTCGTGGATCTCCGCACATCTTCCCGATTTTGTCTTTGAAGAGGGCTTCACTGAAGAGGATGAAATCTGGACTGCAAACGAAAGGGAAACACACGCGCATGCTGCTAGCCGCGCAAAGACTACCCTTGATATGATATTCGACAGCGACGATAATGACTGTAAGTTTATTAATTGTAGATGCATACTCCTGATTCTCAATCAGTTTGTCTAGTCATATCTATTACTGCTCATGGGGGAATAATTAATGGTTTATTAACCGCAGTGGGTAGGAAGCGTTATGCACTTACTACAGGAGGTTTGCCGCCATTTCCGATGCGTCGTATCGCTGTCTAACCATAACATTTACCAGGTGTATTGCCTTTAGTGGTCAAGTCAACGTCTCTGCAGTGAAATTTTCGTTCTCTGCCCTCTGTTGCCTGTAGATCTATCTGTGAATTGCAAATGCTTAAATCGATTATGTCTATTATTGACACATTTCAGTCCCCCTGCAGCTATTCCTGAGCGTTGGCAATGCCTACGAGAACTATGTCCAGAATTTATCTTCTCCAGAGTTCAAGACCTCGAGGAGCAATTTTCCGAGCCACCGGTAGCGAAGTTCGCACCTAAGGTATGCATTGTACTTACGTGAAATGTTTTCTTGTTGGTTCTTCCGTGTCTCTCGTGATACATAGTATCACATGAATATTATCTCAGTCATTTTCAGGTTATTAACCGTTGAGGACTGGAACACTGATCAGGAATTAGGTCCCTCTTCTTCAATCCATGGAGGGCATTCTGTCGAGGTTCTCATGGTAATTGCAAGCGTTCAACCCGGGTTCAGGCGAAGTACATCGATTATCACTCATGGTATGTTCATACGATCTTAATTATTCGTAGTAGGAGTAACAATGCGCCAGTTAATTGCTATAATTACTCCGCAGTGATGATACCTAAATGATTTATCAATGTTATTGGATGTTATTGGATCTATATACTTAGGACCCTTCGTACTATCCCCGTCCATTATCAACCATTTCCGCGTGGACAATCGCCGGCCCATCAAGCAAGACTATGTACACGGCAGCGGCTTAAGGTTAGAATAATATCAAAATGGTATTATGCATATTATTGCAAATTAGAGAGATAATATTTTTCCAAAATGAATTGTTGCTGTGTCTATATGTGTAAATTTGTCCTATGTATGGACAGGGAGATGTTCTCGCTCCCAAATCTATCTCTGTTTGCTCTCTTTCCAAACTGCAAGCTGCAGCGCACGGACACCATATGGCAATCGGACAGAATCAGACCCCAAAAAATTTTACATCGGAAATTTTATATATAAGCTCCTCACCTTTTTTGTCCCTCTTCGTTTCCTTCCCATGTTGCTTTCTCTGTGTTGCGCTGCCTTCAAAATCCTCAATGGCCCTTCAACAGTCAAGTCTTCAAGTCAAGTGCTCGTGTTCCTTTGTCAATACATGTCAATATCCTGGCTTCCAATTATCTAGCCCCCATGATTACCCATCGTCAATATCGAAGTGTCTTGCACTGCCAAATTCTAGCAAATTCTTCGATGTCATCAACATACCTGATCTTTTCATTCACACTCAGTCTGTCTCTGTAGCTCATATCTGTTATATCCACTTTTTTTCCCATGTAACTTAGTTTTGTGCATGTATTATGTGTAGGATACCATGAATAGTATTCCCTTTTGACAAAAAAGAAAAGCATTTTCATTGTCAAGGAAATCGGAGCGACGCCGGAGCTAGAATATATATCATGCAAAAAATTTAGATTGGAGATTTTGGATATAGATCAAAAACGGATGCACTGCAGTGCATAATCTTGAATTTGAACGGAGAACACCACTCAACCTTTTTAGAATTCTACCATCTTCAGCTTTATCTAGAGATTATGATTTCTCAGATGATAATTTGATGGCTTTCACTCCTGACTGTGTAGGCATGCTTCCTGACATGCTCTGAAGAGAAGGAAGTAAGTCTCAGGTAGCCAGGTTGGTTCTACTTGAGGCCAGATCACTGACATACAGATATATCATCTTGCAGCTGGTATGAAGATTGAGGGTCTGAATAGGATTTCCTTGTACGTCAATTCCATGCATTAAGTACAAGGAATCAAGGATGAAGCTTTGAAGACTTTAGGCATTTGATTTTGTTTATTATCCAGATTTTTCCGCTACTGCTATTGTCCCTTTCCACCCTATGGCGAAGACTGCGTCATATCGGTCTTTCCGACCAACAGCCAGTGCCACATGAGGGAGCATGAGGGTCGAGTGCACTCTATTCAGTAGTCTAAGATCTGTATAAAAAGGAGGTACCAAGGTGTTATTAGATTTATTCGCTCGTGCCCCACTAGCCTGATACCTCTTTGTGACTCTAGGATGAAAGTTTATCTGGCTCTCGTGGCTCTTGCGTCTCTCGTAGCTACCATCGTTGACGCTGCAGCAGTGAGTTACTCACCGTAGCTATCTTCAAACACTAGCTCATTTGGCTCGCAGATCGCAGCTCAATCAGTTACCGAACCTGGTACTTTGACTCTCACTGCAACGAAAATTGTTCCCTCATTGTTGCCAACGCCGCCTTATATGACGTTTGTTACAGAAACGACTGTTTGGACGTTCGTATATATATTATGAGCTGTGAACTTGACCTGATCGTTATGCCTTTCGTTTTCAGTCAGTATCCGGTTCCGACTGCCGTTGAATGAACTTACGACCTTGAATTTTGAACACAAGATGCTCATGCGCATGTCAGATAACTGATCCTCTTCACGAAGCACTGGAAATTTGGATCCTTTTGGATCCCTGTTGAATTTAATTGTAGATGAAATTGTTGTACACCTTCTACCACAAAGTAATGTATACATTGTTCGAATTGTTTTCAAACACATCACCTATCGTTAATGCCACTGCTGTTTCAGCCGAAGGGGAGTGCCTCGGAGCGAGGCCTAGCGAGCCCATTTCTCTCCATTTCCAGTCTGACTATGAGTGAATTTTGAGATGAAGGTCCTCTTCGGGCCGTTCTACATACTATGTAGGATCTAGAGCCCTTAGGTAAACACTTTCAGCAAACTGCCAATTCCGGACTCGGAAAAGGCTCATGGCCTTTTCTTTGGTTTGCCAAAGGACTACAACTGCTCGGTATCTTGGCTGCCTCCGCAGCCGACCACTCCAGCTCTATATTGCATCGGGTGTAGCGCAGAGGCGAACATTTCTTGATTTCTTCAGGAGGAAAAAAACGGAAGATGCAAAAGAACCTCTAGAGCCCATTCCTTTACTTTCCGAAGATGATCTTTTCCATCCTTTCTCAAAATCCCCCTTTCCAGAAGTGCGTGCAAAAGGCCAAACAATATCTTCCATGGCTTCTTGCCCAGTGTGCGCTTCTGGTCACAGGCATACACACAAACACGAACACGAAAAGCCCAAGGTCAATCATGTGAGTTTCGAATGCCCGGATTGTGGGTGGCCCACACATTGCTCAGAGGAACATTGGAAAGAGGACAAGGAACATGAAAAATACTGCTCAAGGCTGAGAGAAGCCAATGAGGATGAGCATGATCTACGGAGCGGTAGACGGATGCCCGAGTTCGAACTGCCTGGTACGAGCCTCCAGCGTTTCAAGCATCCATGTCATTCACGCGTAGAAACAGGTCCACAAGGATATGAGGAGGCAATATCGTTTGCTAATTGGGATGTTTTTTGGTACACGCGTGGTTTCAACTCAATGGACAGCGAGCGTTCAAGAAGACATGCCAGTAAATTGCTTACTTATCCTATGACAATTGGAAGTGTGCTGCATCAGCATAGCTCACTGATGCTGAACAACCAGCGGCTGACACCTGAGGGTAGTCGGTCAATGGCAGGTGTGTAATCTCGCGCTTGAGTGTATTCGCTAGTTAATATTGTAATGTTTCAGCCATTCGATCTACTCTTCACACAGAACCTGGCGCACCAGAGACGCATGAAGCGTCAGTGGGAAAGTCCCAAGTTCGTATTTTTATCCTTGGGGCCCGCGGAGAGTCTTCCCTACCACCCCATGTATGGGAACAACTCGGATTTCTGTTCCCAGCGGCAAATTTCCATATTTTCTTCATCGGTCCCCAAGTAGCATTGCCGCGCGAGAGACAGACCCCCTCGACACCTCCAATTGACACCGGATCACCAACCGGGTCCTCAGAACCCGAAACTGCTGGTTCCAATTCACCTTCAGAGAAGATACCAGGCGATTCAGCCTCTTCCAAGGAGAGTCCGAACACCGATACCATGCAAATAGAGGAAAAGAGGCCTCTATACACACCCAACGTGTATACGCCGCAGACTCCTGCTGCAATTCCCCCACTTAAATGGACACGATCTTCCTTGGCTCGTTATGGGGTGCCCTCGTATACCACGCCATATTCGTATCAGGTGTCGCTTTCTGGCTTACAAGTGGACAACTATGCGGACGTTCATCCATTATTCGAAGAGACTCTGGATCCATACAGCGATGTTTTCTTCTTTTTTGCTCCTGGTTTCGGGTTTCCTTCTCCTTCCTATAAGAACGAAGCAGGAGAGGCCGTTCTACAAATTTCGTCGCCTACTGAGTGGGGCCCCGTTTTACCCATGCTGCTTGCCTCGAAATGTCCTATCTTTGTCACCGGATTTTCTCCTGCTGACGTTGAGCGAGATGTTCGCTCGTTATCAACAGCCCCAGGAGTTGCCGGCGAATTTGAATGGGTTGTTACTCCAGGGCCTAATCCGTTTGGTAGCGAAAAGTGGGAGGTGGCTGATTTCGACCCTCGAATTATGGTAAAGACCAACTGGGGTATTTGGGCCATTCGAGGTAAGAGTAGAGATATACAGGAACGAAGTTTCTTCAAAAGCCTCTTCAGTAATGCATAATTGAAATAATATATACATATTGGTACGAGGGTGACTCACATCCCTCAGCAAGTCACGCGGTCTCGGCCCCATCGTGTCGTGTTGTATTTCACTTCGCCATCGCCATGAGCCTTACTGCAGTCGTCGAGGCTCGCTCCAATACGAGCTCTGCTCTTTTAACGCCAAGAAAGAAGAGACGACTTATTTCAGAACCGCTGACGATTGTGCCTTCAACTGCAGAAATCTACAAATGGGTCTTCTCCTCCAATGCAATTGCGCCCTGCTTCATCTGTGATATACGTGTGATGAAACGACACAAAGAAAAAGGTTGAGCTCATTGATATGATATTGTTCATCGTCTCATGAATCTTCATATCTAGGGGAGGAATTCTGGTGGCTCAAGCGATTACCGTGTCGAACCATCAAAATCATTGGCCTAATCGTCGGGATACAGCAATACGAGAAGCGAATTTCATACATAGGCGCGTAACGACATATTTTTGGCACATCTAGGCTATTGACAAGACCAATAGTGGACGACGGCACTTCTGTAATTGAATGTGTGCACAAGTGCAGCGCGCCACCACCATCTCCTGCTAAAGCAGGCAAGCCGAAGAGATCTAATTATGTAAATGATCCAGCACTCCCGAAACCTGTCGCGTGGATAGGGCATACAGTAGAAATTGTGGGTCGAATCTACGAGTTCGAAGCCAAGGAGTCAACGGAAGAATATAGTAAAAGAACAAGAGAAGTACGTAGGCAGATTCAGGTGCAGGAGATAAGTGTGTCGACAAAATCCTTATGAACGATATAAATTACTTACATGCACAGTACAATCACAATCAGTGAATGATAAATTTCGACATTGGCAAACCGTGCTAGATTTGCACAAGAACAATTATTCTTTACCAGAGCCATTTACTATTCCCGGGCCTACACCATCTCAACGCTCTGAAATCTCGACGCCACCGACTACCACCTCGATTAGGACCACTACATCCTCATCTTCTGCTTCTACCTCAGCATCTATCTCATCCGCAAGTTCAAGTCCCGTCAAGTCAGAAATTTCCTATCAAGTGAGCGTTAAGCCAGATATTCTGCATGTATCTCGCTCACTTCGAGCAGTCACCCAGAAAGCTTCGTCATCCATCGCGATTACATACTGCTGATCTCACAGGAAATACGTTTCGGATCTACATCAAGCACTATATGGATAACCCACCGACCTCGGAAGAGTCAGACGTTGAGAGCGACTTTTCGGATGGTGATGACGCCAGCGTCTCCGGACCTTCGACACCCACCAAACGACCCCTCCATCGTGATCAAACTCCCCGCTGCCCTCGCCGTCCGTTGCATGCGGCGGATGAGACGCCACGTCCGACTCGACCGCTAATATATTCAATATCTTCGTCCAGGAAGGGCTTCACATTATCCTATCTTCGTCGCGTTCCAGAGCTTTCTGAATTGGCACGTAGAGTCGTCAAAGCTGAAGCCAAAAGACGCGACCGAGAAGTCAAAAAGAAAGCCAAAGATGCCGCAACAAACCAGAGTCGCTCCCAAAGTCACAAGGCTCAAATTTCTGAAGCTACTACCTCTTCGACGAACTCCTTGGGAGATTCCATTTCTTCTCGGATGAAGAGGTTATGGAAGTGGGCCATTATCCAACTCATTCAAGAAGGTAGTATCATTTTATGGGATGGTCCTAGATTTCCCCCCGCTTCGAGGTTGTTCGATTATAGCATGAATAACAGGATATGGAAGTTATGCTCTTCTACTGGCAATACAACGGTCACTAATGATGTCTCGGTGTTCTCATCCTCCTTGGGGCAAGAGCCTGAAGAAGACTTCGACTTGTCAGATCCTGATCCTGACGAAGAAGCGTATGTCGCCCTTACGGCCGAGCTGTTAGCTGGGGAAGTCCAGCGAGTTGTGCAGGCCTGGGTAATGGTTCGTCCATTTACAGAGTCACCTAAATTTACAAAGAACGGTATACTTCAACGACTGCGAAGAGATGATCGATGGCGGAGAGTAGGAGAATGGCATGTGGAAGAGGCAATTGAATTGCTGGTGTCCAAAGGGTCACTATTCCAGATTTCGGAAAATGTATGGGGACTTCCATCTAGACTTTTACCGTGATTAAGATGAAATTTCGTTCGTGCTCGAAGCGCCAGACTATTAAAGCTTTACGAAAAACAATCCAAAACGATAGTTGTGATTACAAGTAGTACAACAAATGATTAAAGAGAGCAAATGCGGGTGATGCGAGGAACGTTATAAATTATTAAAATTCAGATGCACTCTCCATTAATACCCAGACCCTTCACAAAGTGTTTCCAAGAATACTGGTAAATCAGCCTGATTGATTTCCAGTATACTTGTGTCGAACGAACTATGACGAGTTCGAGCATTGCATCGTTCTTTGGCATCCAGGAAGGCGAGACCGAACTCGCTAGGAAATGCCAGTAAGTATTTTCAAGTATTCTGAAACAGTATGGAGGACACCTACTTTTTCCGCACGTCGCCGAAGTCTGTAGCAGCCATGACACCGACAACAATGTATAAGTTTGAAGCCTCGTTTAAACAAGCCACCACGAAGGGTAAACTCTTGCGTTTCGTACGGGTGCTGACAACTTTTCCAGGTAATTTGTCGCGCAGGGCATCCACTAGCCATAAAGCTAGTCGTGACAGAACTCCTGGGTGAGAGAAAAGAGGAAGGTCAGGGCCCTGCGTCAAGACAACGACGCGATGGTTGCGCATTGTACGAATGTCCTGTTTATCAATAATTGAGGTCCCTTGCCGAATTATAGCACGGTGAAGGGTCATTGAGAGTTTTAATGAATGTTTAAGTGCTTCGATGCTATTCCTTTATTAGTTTGGATGTAAACCACGTATAAGGAGTCTCACTCTGCAAGAGCATCGAACGCCACCCAGAAATTCCGTATCCACCAAGCCACTTCCTTCTTAGAGCCGTCAATGTTATTTTCTCCTTCCGTCTTCCTTACATTCGACGCGACAGTTGTATTTTGACCATCTGGGGGAATGTTTTCACGGTCTTCCTCAACTGCCCACCTTCTCTTCGTTGAAAGACTGTGAACCTCCCAAATTTTTCCTCCACCAAACCATTCCCCGCCGTTCCGCGAGCCTTCAACTTCGACTTCCATCTTCACTCCACCGGCAAGATCTAAGAGTGCACTGATGCCTTCCACGGCATCGGCAGCGGACAGCGGTTGTGATTGATATCCGTAACACTTCATGAAGGAAGGGTATGAGAGCTCAATAAGGCCATATTCTGGAGCGATGTCGTCCAATTTCTGGACGAGAGATCGTTTGAGATCCATATCCATGTGCGGATATGGCTGCTGGGTTTGCGGTATCGAGAATCTACAAAGGCATGAGCTCGTTACACTTTACATCATGGGTGTAACATACCCCATCTTCGCTAATAGCCCAGTCAATTTCTTTCGTCCTCTTTCCTTCCAAATCCCCAGTTTTCCAGCAACATAGCTGGAGTGGAACATTGCATCATACAATGTCCAATGACGATACAACATGAAACGGAGCTCGTCCGTGGTGCGTATGCCATGGTCATCAGGGTTGGATGATGCAGTATTTCGTCCACCTGGAGGGAGAGGAGGACTCAGTCGAACGACCTCATCAGAGTAGATGGACTGATAATCGTCGTATTTGTCGCGTGATATACGTGATGTTGTGTACTGGAAGGTGAGACCGAGAACAGCAAACCATAATAAATCGATGTCCGCGCGCTCTAATAATGTAGCGAGAACATATATTGTGCCAGAAGCACACTGACCGTGCCATGTCCCAGCCATGTAATGTTTCTCGAGTCGAGCCATATGAGCGTCACGTTCATCGCGAGACATTCGACGAGGATGCTAGCATGTCCATGTATGAGCCTGACTAAACCCGGATGGAGAGAAAGAAAGAACACACATCTTCCAAAGTTCGACGCCTTTTACCCTTTCTATTTCCGTCCCCTAAAGACCGTCGTTTCCTTCCTCCACTACTTCCCTCCTCAAACTCTTCATCTGCATCTTCCTCCAGGTATTCATCAAATTCGTCCTCAGAGTCGTAGTTCGACTCATCCTCGTCTGAATCAGGTTCCGGTTCGTACTACCAAATAATGATTAGATAACGCGACAACAAAGTAGATAATCTGAAGGGGTACTCGTACCATCAGAGCCTCCCACGCCTTCCGTTCCTCTGCAAGTCTCTCAGCACTACCGTCATCCCATACGATAATCCTCTCTCCATTTTCTCCCCCTCCGAAAAGACTGGACAAGTTTTGAGGCCGTGCAGAGTCGATGATATGGACCGACATTCCTGGTCGAAAATCACCAAACCACTCTGAAGACGGGAGATCTAGAATTCCACCCATGTTGAAGAGAATGAGAGTATGAAGCTGTAATCAGGATTCCAGTTAAACAAATCTTGTTGAGCCACTTGAACAACGCACTTCGTTATAACTGATCAGTTCGTCTCTGACCCTCTCCAATTCTGCAATACCTGATATCGGCATAATGCGATAAATAACATCGTCTTGTCTAAAGAGCTCGGCCATCATGCGAGCGGCACAAAGGGCATCCACGTCGGGCGCGACAAGCATTATTACCGAGGAAGCGGACGTCAGAGGTGATTCTCGATGGGCCTTCAAGATCTTGCCATATGCTTCTGCGTATGAAGGGCGATTGCGGCTAATATCCGGAGGAGGAAGATAAACCATTGAAGACCCTCAATGTTGAAATAAGATTATATGGTTAAACGAAGAGCGTGATGGGCGAGTTCGCGTGACAGGCGCACTTTGTCTCCCCACGTGACTGTGTTTCATTGTAAAACAAAAAGTTAATCAGAGCTACCAGGAGCTACCATTCGATAAGATTCTATCTCTTCAACTCCTCAAATCTGGATCGAGCGATGCCTTGAATCTCAACGATCATAAACTTGATGAGAAGCGGTTCACGCGGAGCGCCCTCGGGCTACGCTGCTGAAGCTGTTGTCAAACACATCGCGTCCTAGCTTTTGTAACTCTTGAACTGCTACTTGGTCTTGTAGCCTGTAGCACCGCCCAGGCCGTCCTCGCAACAGCGCTACTAGGTATAAGTACTTGGTGGCAGCCCTCAAATTGCATCATTCGACCCACTTCTTAGGCAGTAACTCATTCCATGGAATCTAGTGCTATGACTCCTTACTTGCCCTCATAATGGGAAGGATATCCTCCTAATTCAATCGGTCAGTCTAGTGTATGGAGTAGCAGAGCTGTTTTACAACCATCCATGGTCGCCAAATGTGGATGTAACGTGTCGAGCTGCGTGTGGTTGTACCTGCAGCTGGATTATCGCATCTCAACCGAGAGCGCGATCCATGTAGGCTAACTCGACATAGATTCAATGAAATACGGACTTGTCTAATTCAGGTGCGAGTATACTACGATTAATACGACCGCGATCTTCCAGTCAGATTTGTGGAACAATGCTCATGTTTGTTATATACATGCTAGGTTGCCTTCGAAATAGGTGTCGTAATTTGATCATATTGGCGTGAGTGTAAGTATCCCTAGGCTTTCTCTTTCGCTGTGTTGCATGAGCCGGGCTTAACAGTCTACCGTTAATGGTGTAGGACCCCTAATCACTTAACCAACTGCTTTCTGAAAGTGTTCAGTCACCGCCAGGTAACCAAGAACGACGGTCCAAACTATTACCGATCTGCCATAAAACCCATGTGTACATTGGATCGGTTCCCCTCTGATGGTACCGATGACCACACCTAACAGCAAATCCATCAAATTGTTCCTGGGAATGGTGTCGCATTGTTGTGGCTTTTCTTAACATGCATTCGCCCTTTGTTCGGCTCGAATGGTGTCTTCGGCCCCATCCGCTCCAAGTACGGCTCATGGGATGCTCGCTTCGAATTCTATCGAATGCTTTTGTCGGTGCTGGCGCACCTCCATAGTAAGTTACCAAGAGAGACTCGGAGAAAACGCGATGACATACGACCCAAAAACGAATGTGGTTGTGACTTCGTGGGATCTGTGAAAATAGAAATGATCACCCTCTAGCCAGTATTGCATCGCTTAGCAGGCTTGAGGAGTGCGTTGGCTATCCTGAATGAGACGCCTTCAACGAACTTTGAAGCAGTTATCGATTCTTATCGATTTGATTCCTGAATATCTTCACTTCTTTGCACAAGGGTAGGGCTGTACGGATCCTACTGTAGTAGCTTCATGGGGCTCCTGAATAAGGCCGTTGGGTTTGATTTCACCTTAGACCATGTTCTTCATCACTATTGCGCGGGATTAGACCCGCCGATCCAGGTTTCTGCTACTTCAAAGTATTCACTACTCTTCTCAACAAACCTCTTCGGCGCTCGAATACTCATCTGGTTCTCGTGAGCAAATACAATACATACTACAAAAACATTGGTTACCCAAACCCAACAGCGGAAAATGCACCGACAGCTTTACGAGGTTTATTGCCAACAGTGCTGTATCAAACAGCCACCTTTCTTCCAGGTATTACTGACTCGGTCACTTAAATACAGATGTTCCCAGGAGATTGTGCTGAACGTGCCACCCATGTCTCAATCCAACGGAAGGTAAACCATCTATCGCTGACTATCCTTTTATTTGATTCTCTGATCATATCTCAGCTCGCACTTTTTTGAGGACGCTTACGGCCCCTTTTTTCAATGGCAACAATTGTAACTGTCTTCCCTAATTTTAACTGCTTACAGTGTTCATATTCTAACGCAGATTTGTCACATCCCCTCCCATCTCCGACTATTCCCATCGTCGGCTTATAGATCTTCAGGAGCAACAGCTCCAACAAGGTAATTTCTTGATTTGATCTGGCATTATTCCAAGAGGTAGCCGACATTTGATTAATTACATTTTTAGGAATTCAAGCGCGCATGCCACTAACTCAAGAGCCCTGTCCGACTCTACAGTATGGTGGAGGAGACTTTGCGCGCGAGTAAGCAGTCGCAAAAGATTGAGGAATTCATGGAGCTATTTTGATTTTCGCCTTAGTCAACCTCAATTCCTTCACGTCGAGATACCCCAAAACATTGTGGTAGGACCGCAATCTGGAATCACATCGTCGCCTGCCACATCCTACTTGCACTCTCCTTATTCCGCTCAAGGCGGTCACGCTCTTTCTGGAACGCCTATACAGTCGCAAACCGCAGCACTTTTACAATGTCCTGAATGCGCTAAGAGGCTAAGGAGTAAACAGAGCCTGAACAGTGAGTACACAATCTCCTTTATTCAAGTTGCTCAAGAACTAAAAGCCTGAGCGTCAGGCCACATCGAAGCCATACACAGGAAGAACAAGAGATTTAGTTGCCCATACTGCCACAGACTATTTTCGTTCCAGCAAGCTTTAAGACGCCACGAGAGGGAATCTAGGTGTCCCTCGAGTCGTAACCTTCCATCTTGAATATGTGCAGCACGTATCAATCAACACCTCATCGCTACTGAAGTTGATTGTGCTGCAAACATTCACTTTTGCGTGGCTCATGTCAAAGACATTCAATTGGAATCCATGTACAATTAATGATTTCTGTAGCAAGAATCGCTTTGACCAGTTGCACTCGTATCAGCTGTGTATTTTACTTCTACTCCCATTCAGGCCTTTCGGTTTTCATGCTGTTATATTCACTCTTCTGATGTCTGGTTTTATCTGTTATGTTATTCTCTTACATTGTATCCCCTTGTTTCCGTGTTGACATTCCATCGGCTTTCATGCAATGCTATGTTATGCTGTCGTCGATTGCTGGTGGAGGCTAGTGATTCATACACGCTTATCACACACCCTGTCCTTATTTTTTTTACTATGTCTGTATAACCTCCTGCCAGTGATCACAAAGTTCTCCCATCACTTTCATCCTTGTTGATTGACAGTGGCCACCTTTCAGCCTTTTTAGTATGTTTCTGCTACAGGGTATTCAATAACGGATTATTACAAACGTTTACTTGTAAAATAAGTCTAATCCCAGACCCCAAAGTGGAAAAATCCGCTATAGCCAGGTCAGAATGTTCAACATAAGTGTACGAATCATTACTCACTGGCCACCTGAATGTCGGGAGAAATAGTCAAAATCAATGTTGACTACAAGTAAAGAGGGGTTAGGTGCAGGGATCGGGGGTGGTATGAAAATGCACACCTGCTAGAGCGAGGAATAACTATTAAACGAGGCGAAAGTCGCTTATGAGAAATGTCTAGTAAAATTGGGCTGCACATACTCACAGCACGCTGTTCTAGGCTAAGAAGAGGAGTTTGGGTGCTATATAGCATATTTCCTGTGGCGTCTACCTCAGATCGTCGGGGTCCAAAGTGAAGAAGGTATTTTCCTAATAGATCGATAAGTTCCATTGAGCATAAACACAGAAGGGAGAATGCAGAACGCGCCTGTGTCTGTGAATATCTATGGCAAGAGGTAGTGAGGATGTATGGTCTCATTTGACTGGACAGGGCACCCTACTTCTCTACCTAATCCTCTGAAGCTTCGACTAATGAACGTCATCTCCCGCGCAGCAGCATCCAGTACACTAAAGTCCCAGGCTAAAAAGGGAGCATCGACGGTGGCTATCTGACTGAATGTATTCGTATCTAGCTCAGGTTCCGGTTGAGGGTCTGAACTCAAGGATAGAATTCGTTTTGGACTATCTCTAATACGGAAATAACGAGATGGGAAATGAGATGTGCATTAATCAATCATAGTATGCAACTTGCCGCAAGAACAGGTCATATCGTCGTCTGAAAGGGTGCCAAATTTGCTGCACCTCTCCGAAAGTATCGAGCAAGACCGATTCGGAAACTTCTTGTCCGGGAGTGGGGCGTTGTACATACATTCTTGAGTTTATCCAAGCAAAAGGACGTCGTACCTACATGATTTGAGGGATACGCCAGTGGAAATGAAATTAGGAAAATACCCAGAGAATTGGGGTACCGGATGAATCCATGACAAGCGCTTTGAAGGGACGATGCGTTGCGAAGATTTGTCGATTGAAGGAAGAGAGAAAACCTCCAGGTTCTTCAGCTATGAAACCGACTTGTTCGCCGGCGGAATTACCTGGAAAGGTCGCGATTTGAGTAACATGAGACCCTGTCAGTATAGAATTTTACACCGACTGATGGTGTATTTGTTGGTTTGCTCGAACCCGATAAAGACATTTAACATTTCGATTTGCCTATGAAGTTAGCGTAAATGACCGTCATTTTCGAAAAAGAAGTGATTACCTTTCCACAATTAACGAATCGTTCGCAAGAAGCCGTTCAAGACCTTCTGCTGAACCACTGGCATCCAAAGATTCTCCTGCTTTCCATAGCGGCGAATCTCTCACAGAAGGATCTATTAGTGGTTCTGTTGTACCGGGAGGTGGTTCTTGCCTGCTTGGTTTTTCCAAAAGTGGCTGACGTCTACCGGCCCCAACTGGCCTTCCACGGCTGGGAAAACGAGAGATGGCATAGAATCTAGAAAAAGACTCTCTATGGCGTTCCTTTGAAGAGATCCTCAAAGAGAGTCTCCTGCAAATTTGTAGAAGCATCCAATTGCACGTCCAGACTCCAAACACGGGAACAACGCGGAGTTCAATACTGTTACAGGAATAATATACGTCTTAGATAAGATTAAATTACATACTCATCTCACAGTCACATCACAGGAAATTTGAGTTTTTATGCAGCGACCTCAACAGGTTGTTCCATTCATTTGTCGTCAATGTTTCCAGAAATATAGGTTAGCATCTACGGCGGCGAAACCTTCGGTAAGTCCTTCACAGATAGCTCTCTTCAAAGCTCACAATCGCGAATTCTAGCCTACATCGGAGGTGTCGAGCGCTTCCATAGCAAAGCCAGACATGAGCAAATGGAGACTTCAAAAGCCTGTTACTTTCAATCACTCCCAAGTGACCTCGTCATTTTCTCGCTCAGATGGTGATAGCTCACGAACTATCCAAGGCGGAACCGTTGAAACCTCGTCGACGGAAGGCCCGCCTCTTCCTGCACGTAGATGGTCAAGGGTACTTCCTACTTCTCGGACAAGTTCCACCCCTACATCTACACCTGTGCACGTTTCCGGAGACCCTACTGCAAAATCCGCTCCTGTATTCCGGAAACAGGTGATGTTGGACAGAGAACAGGCCCCCCATACAATTCCATTGCGTGATAGTCGTTCACGAAACTTAGAACACCAAAGGGAACATGATGGTCAGAACTCACTGAACGCCACCTCCACGAAGCACCGCCAGACTTTCTCAAACAGACATCTCTCAATCAAAGAATCCGGTACGAACTCCAGTTCGTCAAGTTCTACTTCCTCAGATGTATGGGAATCGTATGTCGACTCGTTGGACTCTGGCAGGAAAACTGGCAAATCTCATTTCGGTCCGAAACCTGAAAGGCGTGGATCTTTGATTCAGAAAATGAGAGCCATGCCGGAAGACATAAATGACACCCAAAAGGATTACCGCGCTGTCCGACTACGAAAAGAAAATTTTCGGAAGAACAAAGTTTTTGTCGAGAAAAAAGTATCTGTGGACGTTTACATCCCGTCACTAGTCTCAGTAGGCCAATTAGCTCAGTTGTTGAACGTGAGGCTAGGTGAGTCTTTCATCCAATCTCTCTATTTCACCATCTCACTAAGTTCAGCGCGGTTGCAACGTAAGATGGAACAGTCAGGAATGGGGGAAGAAACTTCGTATGACCATGGTGCGCTACCTCCTTGCTGGCCTTTGATTCACATTTAACATGTTTCCCCAGTCCTGACATCAGATTATGCCGTTCTTCTTGCTGAGGAGTTTGGCAAAAATCCCGTTGTTAACGATGAAATGGCTTTCGATATCTATCCTTCGTCAGTCATCCATGCTTTGACCATTTCGAAAGCTGAAAAGTGATTATCCAATAGGCCCCCACACCCAGAGCCTAGCACCCTCCCTTTGCGCCCTCCTGTCGTGGCGATCATGGGCCACGTCGACCACGGAAAGACTACGTTGCTCGACACTCTACGATCCACCTCTGTAGCGCAAAGCGAAGCCGGTGGTATCACTCAACATATAGGAGCCTTTTCTGTCCCGGTACCTTCCACCGGTAACGACAACGGCCTCAAATCCATCACCTTTCTCGATACCCCGGGGCATGCTGCCTTTTCTGCTATGCGTGCGCGCGGTGCCGGTGTCACTGATATAATTATTCTCGTTGTTGCTGCTGATGACGGTATCATGCCCCAGACTCGCGAAGTCATTAATCTAATCAAAAAAGAACAGGATAAGGTCGGAGTTGTGGTGGCCATCAATAAAGTGGATAAACCAGGAATCAACATTGTAAGTAGTGTAAGCACCCCTCACCACGAGCCTAACGGAACCGAAACGACTATATAGGAGGCAGTGCAACAATCTCTCCTTGCGGAAGGTTTGCAGCTAGAACAATACGGTGGAGATGTTCCCGCAGTCGCTGTGTCCGGGAAAACTGGTGAAGGTCTACCGAGTCTCGTTGAAACCTTGTCAGCTATCGCCGAAATGCAGGACTTGCGTGCAGAGAACGAAGGTCCTGTTCACGGCTATGTATTGGAATCAAATATGCACAAAGGCATGGGGTGGGTTGCTAATGTATAGTATCCGCACTTGATCCTGATCATCCCTCATAGATCTGTTGCCACCGTTTTAGTTCTTCGTGGCAGCCTGAAGATTGGTTCACATATCATCAGTGGCCTCTCTTACGCAAGGGTACGCGTCATGAATGATTCAAACGGAAAACCTGTTAAGGTTGCCACTCCCGGCATGGCTGTCACTGTCTCGGGTTGGAAGTCCTTACCTACCGCTGGCGATGATGTTCTGCAAGGCTCCGAGACAAATATCAAAAAGGCCATCGCAAATCGGGAACGAAAAGCCGAAATAGACTCATCTCTTGCGGATGTGGAAGCCATCAATCAAACCCGGAGGCAAGAGAGGGAAAAACGAGAGCTCGAGTTGCAGTCAGGGAAAGATGCAGCTGCTGCGGATGAACAGACTGAGGACGGACCTAAGGAACTGCGCCTGATCATCAAGGCGGATGTAAGTGGTAGTGCAGAGGCTGTTGTTGGTGCTCTTCAAGGCATAGGCAACGATGTGGCCACAACCAAAGTCATTTCGTCCGGTGTCGGAGATATTACCGATACTGACGTGACCTTGGCACAAACCGCGGGTGGTGCGTACTTATTTTGCTACTTTGTATCATCAAATCCTCATATCCGAATAGGTATGATAGTTGCATTCAACGTTAATGCTTCAAAACAAGTCCAAGTTGCCGCGGCCCAGAAGAATGTCATCATCCTGTCGTCGGGTATTATCTACAAACTCATGGATGATGTACAGGAGCATGTCATCAAACTTCTCCCTGTTATCATAGAAAAAAAAATAACTGGTGAAGCTCAAGTGTTACAAATTTTCGACATCCAGGCAAAGAAGCAGGTGGTCAAAGTGGCCGGCTGCAGGGTAACGAACGGAACGGTGGAACGCTCCAAACAGGCCCGGGTAATCCGAAATGGTGAAACCGTCCACGAAGGTGTGTTCGATCCTGCAGGATACATCTTCCACTCATGGTAATTGAATCCGTTTACCATAGGCCCCATTGAAACTCTGCGTGTGATTAAGAAGGATGTCATGGAAGTACGAAAAGGATCTGAATGCGGGCTCAGCCTAGCCAACTTTTCGGATTTGCAGGCAGGAGATTCCATACAAATGTTCACGATGATAGAGAAGCCCGGAGTGCTATGAATTTTAGAGTATGATTAATCCGGGACCAATAGTCTTTTGATTCGTACTTATGGAATCCTAGCAAATGCTTCTAGCGTTGTTTTTCCTCTCATCATGGCGGTTATACCCTGGCACTGTTTTGGGCATCCAGAACAGACTCCTTCGCTCCAATGGTACCTGTTCGACCTGTCACACCGAAAGTCAACGCAATGTTTCCAAGGTCATGAGTGGGCTTTTCCAAAATGGTCCAGCTCCTAGTATCCTGCTTCTGGAGGTGTACTTCTACCTGAAAAGAGAGTTGTGTCAGTGAAAGAAAATTGAGAGCTCATATTGCTAACTTTTGTGCCGAAGTATTGGACAGTAGATTGCTCGGGAGTTATAGGTCCGAATAGATTGATTGTTTTGAAGAATCTCTTGGAACCTGGTAAATAGAGATCGATGGACAACTACGCCTGGCCTTGAATACCTCCAACACAAGACATCACGAAGGGACTCACACTCTGTTCGTCAATCTTCACGTTGCTCCGATCTTTGTCAACTTGTTTTGCAAAGACGGATACATGAACTTGGTCCAAGGTTTGATAGTGGTCTAGCCGGCAGGTGGTAAACTCTTCTATCTAAAAGATTGCAATGTACAGATTACTCCAGGAATATTCTAACATTGATTTATAATATAAGGCTGACCTTGTCGGTGTTTACCTTGGGAGAAAAGAGATGGCGTCCGGTTTGGCATCCCTCGATCTTGAGGAATTCTTCGAACTCGAGAACTCTGCGTTTGCAACACATATAACCCTGACACGAGTCACGAGGATATTATTGGGATATCATAGTTCAGATACAACATACCTTACTTCCTTCTCGAAAGATAGGCTAGAAGATAGGAAGATGAAAGAATGGATGCTATTCTTTAAGAGAGGCTCTTACGGGCGCTGGGTGATATTTACAACGAGTTCCTTCGCCATCGCCTAACCTGTTTTCATCGTCGCTGATAAATGTCACATTGCAACCTTTGCGTCGACATGATGTTCCCGGGGTGATGCTTACGCTCAGATCGTCTTCTTCTTCGGTGACTACTGGCAAGGTTGCTGGGACAACTTTGGCCGTGGCAGGAGGCGGCGCAGGGTCCGACGATGCGGCGGAGACTTCAAGCACTTTCGAGGGTGCTTTTGCAATTTCCTTTTCTGCAGTAAAAGCAGCAGGCGCCTTCGATTCAGGATCGGGCACATCATTCGTATGACGATCAGTCTCGACGCATCCCTTTGGTGAAACTTTCAGTAAACTTCTTGGAAGTTCTATTAAGAGACTCGCCATAATTTTCATGAATTCATCGAAGTCCAAAACTGGCTTATTCTTATCCGAACAACAAGACCACGACTTCAAACCTTCATGAAAGACCTGAGCACGCGAAAGTTAGTAACATTTTTTGTTATCGGATCTGAACTTTCCACGCACTGGGGCTCCGGGATGAAATGTGCAACGTTCAGTGCTCCCTTCCGGAAATTCTTTCCCGCAACCTTTACGAGTACAACGGGGCATTGGAACAGAGTTTAGAGGAAAGAATCATCAATACCCCAAACGAAGATTTTGTCGTTGAACTCGACATATGATTGGCCGGATATTCTGATTGGCTGAGCGCTTATGTAAACAATTCTCGCTCTCATTTCTCACTCAGACTGCAACGCGAGTGGGCGTCGCAATAGGTCGCAATATGACGCCCGGAGGACTGAGATGCTCATTGTACATCCCACGGGTCGCTGCTACGTTTCCTATTCCTTTACAAGACTTCCGTTTGTCTTAAGATGAAGACAAGTTCTTAACCGGATTAGTTGTTGTTATTATGCTAAGCACGCAATAGCTTACCGGACCGGATCATGAGCACAAAGGTTTTGTTTTCATTGGAATCTCTGCTGAGGAGCTGAGAACACTGCTTACTACTCCAAATATACAGGCGAGGGGAGTGAGTGGGCGGAGTAGAGCGATACCTCGAGCGTAACTAAATATTATTGAACGTGTATCGCATGGGTCACTGCTAGTTTATTGACAATCACGCTACGTCCTGGCTACGTCTGAAGCCAAGTCTTGCCGGTGACGAACCCGGACCCGGCATTTACTCTCAATATTCCGCAGTCGTCATAACATTGACCTTGCATCTTCCATATCGTGGCGAAGAATTGAACTTTTGTAACAGCATCCGATTTACATATCTATGGACATGGGTTGTACATAAGCATATGTTCCATGAATATCTATGTATAAAATCCAGAACAACGGTTCCAGTCGACATTTATGTGGTGAACTGACACGGAAAAACTGCATCCACCAGCACGATGTGTGTGTTCAAGTTCATTCCGGCAGCCAGAAAGAAAGTTACGTTTGTAGATTAACCCATTGATCGATTGAACTCCGCGGCTATGGACCGAAATCTGTCCAGGAACATGGCTCGAAAGATTCCTGTGTCCATTGCATGTCAGAATCTGTTCTGTACATGTAAAACTTCTTTGAAGCAGACCTTTGGCCCCTCGAGATCAATATGGATCGAAATTGTGAGGCTCTGAAAGGATGAGCTCATGGTAAGGTCAAGCTCGCACGCGACTTCGAGTCACGCAGTTGTGTCCACAATCTATTGAATCTATTCGGTTCAATGAAATAGATGAATCGTGCGCGAAAGTATCAATTTTATCATTGAAATGCCTGAAGCTGACACAGAGAATTATTTCAGTTACTTTGTAGACCAGGACCAAAAGACTCGTAAATGAGAAAACCAATTCCCCATGGGCCCACCCTCCCCAACGTTCTAAGGGCAACAGTCAATTTGGGGCGATAACCGCTGCCTATAGACGGGTCCGGATTTGGAGCATGCGCGAGGGCAGGATTCGCAAAAAAACCAGATAATCCCTCTTGACGAAATTGTCGAAAAATTGCCCAGCAAGGAGCGTATTCAGTGGGGTTTTGGAGCTTTTGTAGATGGAAAATGCGTCTTGCATGGTCCCATGGACGACCCGTAAACTCATAAGCAAGACCGGCTAAAACCTAAACGAGGGATTACGGAGTGTTTGAGTAATTCCGAGCGAACACGTACTCCTCCAGAGACCAATGCGAAGCTGTGAATCATTTTGGGTATGTGATGGACAACGAATTCATCATTTGAAAATGTCTCTCGAATGAGAATGGCGGTATCTTCCCGAGTTCTAAAAGCTATGCGGCGGGTTACCTCAAAGATCGAGAAGAAAACGGCGAAACCTATTGTTTTAAATATCGTGAGGACACCCAAAGTAGAGGAAGAATCTTGGCGAACCAGTTGTGTCCTTAGCACAACCCCAAATCCAGCCATTCCAGCCACGACCGGCCATATCACCAACCTCTTTCATCCAACGCCTTACTTGCCTAGCATCTTCGATTTTTTTCTGCCTAGAGCCAAGGCCTCGAAATTCTGTACCTCTAAAGACGTCTTTCCAAGCGTGCGACCAAGAATGATACACAGAGCCTCCTTCGAAAAGTAATCGAACATTTTCTGCAGGGGCAGCGACGATTGCTTGAAATCCCCCAGCAATTGCGCCACATAATGCAGCTGTCATAGTAGGATGCCGGGAAATGTGGGGTTCCATGACTTTGGAAGCTTCCGTGTAAGTGGTCCATAGCACTGTCCCTAGTAGTGCATTGACGAGCATCGGTGGTACAAAATGTCTAGGTATGACCATAAGCTGTATTGCTGTTGAGTGCTAGAAGTCAGTTCGCCACGAAGACATTCCACTGACACCTTGGTCTTTGACTAGAGACTTGATAAATCCAGGCGTTAAAGCTGATCCCTCATGTGAGGCTAAACCACGCAGAGAATGCCATCCAGAGACTGAAGCCAATCGAAAGCTTTGAGAAAATTACACCTGTATGGCGTTGGAAGTAGAGCACTACCTTTGGATGGTCTAAATAGTCTAACAGGTCTTGAAAAATATAGAGCAATGCCTCGAGTCACCGTCCGAGCAACAGCAGCCTTCAAGTTCGCCTGCGACTCTCCTGTAGAAGGTTGAATTGCATTCTTACACCGAAAGGTAAAAAAAATCAGAGCTGCGTACGAGTTTCTAAACCTTCTGCTGAATGTTCTCCATCTCTGGCACAAGATATCACGGTTATTGACATACAAAGAACCTTGAAGAACCCGCCAGAGTAAAAGTTATCATCTCATATTACATAAGCTGTTGATTTGTCCTTTCGGATCCGAAGCAGCGCTAATATCGAAAGATTTCGTCTCTGTTCCCAGAGGATGTCATACCATTACAGGATTTTCTGTAGGCATAACATGCTATTCAAGAGACCTTTCTCCGCTACCGCTCAATACAGCGGGACTATCCCTTCCGACTTCCACTTCATCCCCGATTTTTTTTCCGTGTTCGAACAAAGAACGCTCCTTTCGGCAGCGCTTTTGAGGTTAGATGGTGCCGGGAGTAGGAGATTCCAGAGAAAACGCAAATCTTTCCTGAATCCGCTGGGATCAAATTGTGAAGGCCCTCCTGCTGAATTGTTTTTGCCTGATGACTGCTATGAATTTCTTCAGGTAAGTGGGAGAGCGCATGCATTTGTCTACCTTTGTCACAATAATGAACCCGTTGGAAGGGTCACTACGATGGTGTCATTCGCAATTTTCGAGAAATGCATCTGACGTCTTGGCCAACAAACGAAATCCTTGGACTCCTGCCAGTCTTGAATCGATTGCATTCTTTGATCCCCTCCCATAACATCCAAACACATCTTTTGCATCTGGCATCAGATGGTGAAATTTTTCCTCATGTAGATAATGTATCTGCCAGTGGAAGATGGATTCTAGGTGTTAGCCTTGGCTCAGAACGAATTCTTCGGCTGGAAAGCTGCACGCATCCTGACGAGGGGGCGGAAATTCTTTTACCCTCCGGAAGTGTATATATACAGAGGTAGGACTCATACCTTTTGCTGCATGCCGTGATCCAAAAAAACATTTTTCGTAGCGACAATGTGAGGTTTAAGTACAAACACTCTATCTTGAAGAACAGCGCATCTCTGAGTGGGATCGGACAACGTATGGGACAACGTATTAGCATCATGATTCGAGTAAGTTCATTCGTCATACAATTTTCATGACGGAAGGAGTGATCCGACATTGAAATAATCAGGACCTCCACGACAATCATGATGTATCATGATGCTGGCTCGGTAGATACCTACACCAACAAGGTATTCAACAATTGAATTTTACTCGTCCTGGATTTGAGGTCGGAGTTCCAATACCTACATCATACTACACTCCTTTACGGTTATTTAAAAGTCATCACGAATGCAACAAGTCGGGTTTGATTGCCTTAGTTTAGCGTTCTGCCAGAATGTTGGAAGGAAGGCAAAAAAAGAAGGTCACGACATGTGGCTTCAGTATATGATACATATTGGGGTTGAAAGAGAGAGTAGGTGTCGATCTTTCAGGGTTCACGATGAATCTGATAAGCAAGAAGCTGAAGAATAATGATGTGTTTTTGCGCTAAGATAGTGTACGGTCCATGAAGAAATTCAATAGCGATACATAAGTGGAACAGGATAGATACATATACGGAAACGATCGATACAGTCGCGAGCAGGAATCCAATACAATTCAAAGTCCATCTATCCATTCAAAGCATGGAAAAGATCGATAGCGTTATTGAGAAGACAATCGCCTAAAGTTTGTTCACAGCTGCTGCTCTGTGGATCGCTTTATGTCAGTTGATTTCTCGTCCATGATGTCTATGCAAACTCACGGCAGGGTTACCACAGCGCCGCCATCGGGCTGGATGCGTAGAAGCAAGGTACCCTGCATAATACGTAGGTTTCCGACCTATTGTAGCTAGTAGGAACAGATGCTCACATCTCCAGCGAACAGATGGCCACACACTGTTCCTTGAACAGGCTGGTTTTGAGCGGTGAAGAAATAGACACGAGTTCCCTGCTGAAAGAACAAGATAATGAGTACCGCGTCGGCAGCAGATGTCAAGAACGCGTACGGGAAAGTGATTCATAGCCAAAATAGTTGCGCTGTTTTGTGATTTTGAGAATCTCCAAGGTGAGTTCTCTTTATACCATGTAGAAAAGCGAAAACCAGAAGTAAAATGAAGCGTTCTGTATGATCGAGTACTCTCGACTTGCTACCGAAGGTCCTGATTAGAGGTAGAAATCGGGGATAGGACATCTGAATGGAATCTAGGGAGAAAGGCTAGCTTCATGAGCTTAGATTAATGACAGCGAAAACCATGCATATGAAGTCGAGGGACGCGCTTCGTCCTGAATTTGCAGTGTGAATTTGAGGGTCGGAAGAAATAGTGAGTCTGACCAAATTCCGAGGCCATTTGCACGGGCTTGCTCCCAGGTTATGCGATCGGGTAATCGAGCAAGCTTGAAGGAGCGTATGCATATTCCGGAAACAGGTGCACAAGGTTGTTGCGTCGATGAAGATCAATCACCATCATATCGGAAATAGGCCCAGAAGTGCTTCGCAGCCTATAAATCAGACGTTTACTGGACCCAAGCAGGCACGTATTGATCTACTAGAACGTAAAGGCAATAGACACGCGTTTTGCATCCATTCTCTGCGTTCGCATAGCATTCAGAAAGATCCAACCAAATTCGGTAATCCATTGACTGTTAATACTTTGGTTTTGCTCGGGAGTCGAGTTTCGAGGAACAAGTTGCAGTATATAGATGCGAGCACGTTGAGTCCTGAGAGGTATTGGAAAATAATTAAGTATTCCGAGGACATTTCTTCGAAGAAATGAACTGTCACGACTATCCTTAACCCAACTGCTGACTTCACATATAATTTAAATTAAGTAATACATAAATAACCTCACGTGCTGGTAGTTTGGTGAGTCCATCCGATATTCTCTCAGTCCAAAATTACATGCCAGCTCCAACCGCGACCTCCAAAAATAGTGGTTCTCGACATGATATGTCGGTGATATTGGTTACAGGCTCTTATGATCATGAAATCCGTTTCTGGGAGGCATGGAGTGGTATCTGTTCACGAACTATCGCCCGTACTGGAGAATCTGGGGTGAGCTTTGAACATATACTAGACCAACTTTCAAATGACAATTCATGTAGCAAGTAAATCGTCTTGCAATTTCCCCTGAGTGAGCTTCGCCACTTTTAGGGCCCTAAAATGCAGCATGAACTTCATACCTTCCCAGTAAACGCTTACTTGCAGCAGCCATCCACAAGAAAGTCAATATTTATGATATTGCCAGCTCTTCATCTGAGCATGTAACTATTTCATTTGCATCTATCTCATGGGCGTGTATTTGACTAATTATACTTCAGCTTATCACCTTTGAGGGTCATAGCAGGAATGTGACATCTGTCTCCTTCCATAGCGAAGGCAAATGGTTGGTAACGGGGAGTGAGGACGGAACAATCAAAATATGGGATCTTCGGTTTGTGAATTGCGCCTTATCCGTCTTAATGAAAGTTTACCTCTCATGAAGAAGTGGACATCTACATCGAACTTACGATAATGGCAATGCCGGTAAACTCTTAAATTTGTCAAGTTTGGTGGGAATCAACTATAAACCAAAACAGTGAACGATGTCTGTGTTCATCCGAATCAAGGAGAACTCATCTCTTGCGACCAAGCCGGGAGTATAAAGCAATGGGATCTTTCAGAAAATATATGCTCACATGAACTGGTGCGCCACAGTTTTCGCTCTCCTAATTTTTATCTCAAAGACAATGCAGACTCCCGCAGGAAAAACACCTATTCGTTCAATAAGCTTGGCTTTGGATGGTTCTTGTTTGGTTGCTGGTAACAACAAGGTGCGTTTACCTGATTCTTAGTCCGATCCTAATATGATAGACTCACATTGAAGTAAATTTACCAAGGGCCAATGTTACGTGTGGAAGGTAAACGACGAAAGCTCTGGTCTTCCTCGTTTTCAGGCAGTCACTACCTTTCATGCGCATAACAAGTACCTAACCCGATGTTTATTAAGCCCTGATGCAAAGTTAGTCTAAACTCATTTTGTCTATCCATGTATCTTATCATGTTGTCTTCATTGTGTTCAGATGCTTGGCTACGTGTTCTGCAGATACCACAGTCGCAATTTGGTCGATATCCCCGAACTACGAGTTCAAGCTTGAAAGATCGTTAATTGGTCATCAACGCTGGGTATGGGACTGTGCCTTTAGTGCAGATTCAGCGTATTTGGTGACAGGTATGTCGTTTATATCGCTGATAAAGTCAATGAGTATATATGCCCCATCTTCGCTTCAGCATCCTCCGACCACACTGCGAGGTTGTGGGAGATGGCGTCAGGAGAGACGGTGCGCCAATACAACGGGCATCACAAAGGTCTATATCTACTTTTTTTCTCTACTTTCCGTGGCTCAACATATATATAGCTGCTGTCTGTTGTGCTTTGCACGATGGTGCTGGATAAGATCTGTTACTCAGGACTGTTTCTAATCCTTGTTCTTCTTATTGTGGGTTCCTTGTACAATTGCTTGAACTGAGCAGTAATAGGTTGTAATGTAGCAAAGGTAATTGATCTAGATATTGTCTGAACCATGGCAAGTTCACCTATCCATGCTGAGTGATTCTATACTAACTCCTGCGTATGTGTTATGTAGCTCCTGCCAAGCTGCCTTCTCAATCCATTTTGACTTCTGCTGAGATGTCGGAGATTCGGATTTGTGTTCTGCCACGAAAAGCCCGAAGAAGTACAACCGTTGTACATACTACAGGGTGTCGATTTTTTTGTAGGCACGGTCTAGCGAACCTGAACATTCAAAGTTCCTCAAAAGAAGCTACCCTCGTTCTTTTGGCCAGTTGATTATGTGCACAACGTGAAGGAAGAATTGGTGATTTTTTCCCGCGAACCTCACCATGCTGCATCATTTTAGACGTTTTCCAATCCCGTGGTCATGGTTCAGGACGTTGGGCGTTACCCGTGTTTCTCGATGGGAATTGTGGGTCTCGAATCTTTTTAGGACAGCTCTTACATTTTGAGAATACTTTGACTGGATCTTCTTTGCCACAAAATTTTCCAAGAGCTTACGAAGGCTTACCATCTCTTACCATCGGTTGACAACTCACTTGACAAGTAAACCCGAGAACAAATTCTCGATCATAATACCGAGAATTCAGACATAAGTCTACGCCAGACCTTTCTGTGTCGTTCACCTGTACTGCTATCGCTTGCCTAATTGACAAGGGTTGAATAATGAAGAAGCTTCAAGCTCCTTCATTTTGAAGCGTTCGGTCCGGAGTTCGAAGTAAATGAGTTCATACCTGCGCGGGTGTGTATATCACAATCTGAGTTAAAAAGTTGCGCGCGAAGTATTCGTGTCCGGTCACCTATCTTAGTACTTGAGACTTGGGTAAGAAAATCGATTCCTTCCGTATTCCGAGCAGACCTCGTGCGCACATACATGCACGGTAAGCTTTGTATGTCGCAGCTGACAGCATTCGGAAGGTTACGGAAATCTGCGCGGTCACGGAGCTACGGGAGGGCGAGCAAAATTCCGATGCTCTCATTGGTTGGAGCTCCCGGCTTCAACGGAGTCAATCGAGACGGCGACCGAGCCGCGATTCACTTTTTTATTTTTATTTTGCTCTTTGAACGTTGACCACCAGTGACCACACCTTATCGCAGTATCCTTGGCTCATCTCCCTCTCACTAGCTTTTACAAATATCTACACCATTCCATGGCCAGCGCTTTGGTCGACTATCATCCTTCCTCAGAATCTTTACCCTTTGTATCTGAATCTGCCACTGCAGAGAATATCAATAGCTTCAATGCGGTCGACCGCGACGTTTCATCATTTGCGGGCTCGCTCCCTGCTAATCAGGGCTTGTACATGAACGAGAACGAAAAGGACTCATGTGGTGTGGGATTCATTTGTCATGTAAAGGGCGAAGCCAATCATAAAATCGTCTCTGATGCTCGTCAACTGCTCTGTGCAATGACTCACAGAGGTGCCACTGGTGCCGATAGCAGAGATGGTGATGGTGCCGGTGTGATGACAGGTATTCCTCATGAGTTTTTCAAGAGAGAAGCGGAGCGAGATCTTGGATGTACCCTTCCTGAGCCTGGAGAGTATGCAGTTGGTAACATTTTCTTCAAAGCCAATGATCCGGTAGGACTTCAATCTCAACAAGCTGTATTTTCCAACATCGCCAGCGATCTCGGCCTCCGTGTTCTTGGTTGGAGAGAAGTTCCAACTGATGGATCCATTCTTGGACCTGCTGCAAGCAGTAAAGAACCGGCCATCCTTCAGCCTTTCATTGTTCTTCGTGCTCATTACGGAAGTGGTACTGTCAGTCAAGGTGGTACATTTGATGCAACGCATCTCGAACGACAGCTTTATGTTCTTCGAAAGCACGCAACACATAGCATGTTTGTGAATTTTCCTTGTTTAAACATTTCGAAGCAGAAGCTAAACGTTTTTGTCACTTTTTTGTTGTTAAGAACACTCGCGAAAGGATTTTACATTTGCTCTCTGTCAACCAAAAACATTGTCTATAAAGGGCAATTGTCCCCTCCTCAGGTGTACAATTACTACCATGACTTGAACCATGTGTTGTACCGTTCTCATTTAGCCCTCGTACATTCGCGATTTTCTACGAATACGTTTCCTAGTTGGGATCGGGCTCAGCCAATGAGATGGGCCGCTCACAACGGTACGTGTTCTTTTTGCTGATTCGAATACCTAATGAATTCCGTGTTTCAGGTGAAATTAACACTGTGCGCGGAAATAAGAATTGGATGCGTGCTCGTGAAGGTGTCCTTTCTTCACAGAATTTCGGCGATGAGCTCGACCTTCTGTACCCTATCATCGAAACCGGTGGCTCTGATTCTGCTGCTTTCGACAATGTCCTCGAACTTCTCGTCGTCAATGGAGTTGTCACTTTGCCGGAAGCGATTATGATGCTCATTCCCGAAGCGTGGCAGGGTAATGAGAACATGGAATCCGAAAAAAGAGCCTTCTACAACTGGGCCGCCTGCCTGCAGGAACCTTGGGATGGTCCCGCTCTATTCGCATTCAGTGATGGCCGTTACTGTGGTGCCAACTTGGATAGAAACGGTCTCAGGCCTTGTCGATTTATTGTCACTAATGAAGACATCATGATCTGCGCTTCCGAGGTCGGAGTATTGTTTATTCCTCCTGAAAAGGTAGTTCAGAAAGGTAGACTTAAACCCGGTCGAATGTTGCTGGTTGACACACTCGAAGGACGAATTGTCGATGACAAAGAGTTGAAGAGGACCACTGCGGCGAAGCAAAATTTCGCATCTTGGGTTGAAACTCACGTTCTTCACGTCCCTAAAATCATGAAACGTGCTAGACGCAGCGGTGCTGTTTTGGAACCTAAGCTCGATGACTATCCATTGAGTACCGACCCGAAATTGTTAGCATTCGGCTACACAGTGGAACAATTAAATCTGCTCATCCTTCCCATGCTGTATGATGGGAAAGAAGCCTTGGGATCTATGGGTAACGATGCGCCCCTTGCTGCTATGGCCTCTGCTCCCCGTGTCATCTACGATTATTTCCGGCAGCTTTTTGCTCAGGTCACCAATCCTCCTATCGATTCTATCCGAGAGAGCATCGTTATGTCCCTTGAGGCCTATGTTGGACCGGAAGGTAATTTGCTGGAAATGAAGCCTGAACAGTGTCACCGAATCCTTCTTCCATCGCCTGTACTTTCGATCGAAGAAATGAATGCCATGAAGAACCTGAAATCAGCTTATTTGACCTGGCCCTCTAGGACTATCGATATCACCTTTCCTAAGGAAGAAGGCCTTCCTGGATACAAATTCGCATTAGAACGTGTTTGTAGCGAAGCGACTCAGGCTATTGACGATGGCGTGAAGGTTATCATTCTATCCGACCGTAATGTCAGCATGACCCGTGTCCCATTATCAGCGTTGGTTGCTTGTGGTGGGGTACATCATTTCCTTGTCGCGCAGAAGAAACGAGCCAAAGTCGCTCTCATGATCGAGACTGCAGAGGCTCGCGAAGTTCACCATCTCTGTGTGCTGGTCGGTTACGGTGCCGACGCTGTCTCTCCCTGGCTGCTGATGGAGACGGTCCACAAAGTAGGACGCGAAAAACTGTGAGCAGCCATAGTTTTGTTTCACTTGAGTTTGCTGACGTTTACAATAGGATAAAGGGTGATAAGACGGTCGCCGACTTGATGGATAATTATCGCCACTCCGTTGATAATGGCATTCTCAAAGTCATGTCTAAGATGGGCATCTCAACTCTTCAATCTTATAAGGGCGCGCAAATTTTCGAAATTCTTGGTCTTCACAGCGAAGTCGTTGACCGCTGCTTCATCGGCTCCGCTAGTCGCATTCAAGGTGCCACGTTTGACCTTCTTGCCATGGATGCCTTTGAGCTTCATGAGCGTGGATGGCCAACTCGTGAGACCATATTACCCCCTGGTATGCCTGAATCGGGAGAATATCACTGGAGAGACGGTGGTGAAGCCCACATCAACGATCCTACAGGTATTGCCCACTTACAGGATGCTGTTCGAGAGAAGAATCAAACTGCCTACGATGCCTACGCTCGTAATGCTGATGCGCAGACTAGCCAGATACACCTTCGAGGACTTCTTGATTTCCGGTACGAGAACAACACACCCATTCCCATCGAGCAAGTGGAACCTTGGAACCAGATTGTTCGTCGTTTTGTCACTGGCGCGATGTCGTATGGTTCTATCTCAATGGAAGCGCACTCTACTTTGGCCGTAGCAATGAACCGTCTGGGTGGAAAGTCTAACACTGGCGAAGGAGGAGAGGACGCTGAGAGATCTCATGTCCTCAGCAACGGAGACACTATGAGATCCGCCATCAAGCAGGTTGCTTCGGGGCGTTTCGGTGTGACATCCAACTACCTTGCCGATGCCGACGAACTGCAAATTAAGATGGCTCAAGGTGCGAAGCCGGGTGAGGGTGGTGAACTCCCTGGCCACAAAGTCTCTGGTTCCATTGCCCGTACCCGACATTCCACTGCTGGCGTTGGCCTCATATCCCCCCCTCCCCACCACGACATCTACTCCATCGAGGATTTGAAGCAGCTTATCTATGATCTAAAATGTGCTAATCCTCGCGCTCGGGTGTCTGTCAAACTCGTATCGGAGGTTGGGGTTGGAATAGTGGCCAGTGGCGTTGCCAAAGCTAAAGCGGACCACATTCTCATATCTGGTCATGATGGTGGTACCGGTGCTTCTCGGTGGACTGGGATTAAATATGCTGGTCTACCTTGGGAGCTTGGTCTCGCGGAAACTCACCAAACTCTGGTGCTTAATGATCTTCGTGGTCGTGTCACTGTTCAGACCGATGGTCAAATTCGCACAGGTCGTGATATTGCTATCGCCTGCCTACTTGGTGCGGAAGAATGGGGTTTTGCCACGACTCCTCTAATTGCCATGGGATGCATCATGATGCGGAAGTGTCACTGTACGTTCATTGTTCATTCCCCGTTTCTTTATCTCACGCAATCCTTCATTACAGTGAACACTTGTCCTGTTGGTATTGCCACTCAAGACCCCCAGCTACGTGCTAAATTTGCTGGACAGCCGGAACAAGTTATCAACTTTTTCTATTATCTCGCAGAAGATCTACGCAGCTACATGGCGAAACTTGGATTTAGGACCATCAATGAGATGGTGGGTCGGGCAGATGTGCTCAAAGTTAATGAGAAGATGCGAACACCAAAAACTGCCCACCTGGACCTCTCGGCCATCTTGAAACCTGCCTGGCAAATGCGACCTGGCGCTGCCACTTACCGTGTTCGCCAACAAGATCACAAGCTCTATATTCGCCTCGACAACAAGTTCATCGATGAGTCAGAGCCTGCCCTTACGAAAGGACTTCCGGTCCACATTGAATGTGATATTCTCAACACCGATCGCGCCCTTGGAACTTCGCTGTCCTATAGAGTTTCCAAGCTTTATGGCGAAGAAGGTCTTCCTCGGGATACTATCCACATCAACATGAAGGGCTCTGCTGGTCAGTCTTGCGGTGCTTTCCTTGCACCGGGTATCACTATCGAGTTGGAAGGTGACGCAAACGATTACGTTGGAAAAGGCCTTTCTGGTGGGAGACTCATTGTGTACCCCCCCAAAGCCTCTGTCTATAAAGCAGAAGAAAACATCATCATCGGCAACGTATGTCTATATGGGGCGACATCTGGGGAAGCGTTCATCCGAGGTATCGCTGCAGAGCGCTTCGCCGTTAGAAATTCCGGTGCCAATGCTGTTGTCGAAGGAACGGGTGATCATGGCTGCGAGTACATGACGGGAGGTCGTGTTGTGGTTCTCGGTAACACTGGTCGCAACTTCGCTGCAGGAATGAGTGGAGGCATTGCCTATGTCTTGGATACTGCCCACACGTTTGCGTCCAAAGTCAATATGGAGATGGTTGAGCTCGGAAAGGTGACAGATCCCCGCGAGATTGCTGCTCTGCGTAGCCTTATCGAAGATCATCGTCATTTTACTGGTTCAGAAGTAGCGGACCGCGTCCTTCATGACTTCCATCATCTTCTTCCGCTCTTCGTTCGTGTGATGCCTATGGACTACAAACGAGTTCTCGAAGAACAGGCCGCCAGGGAAAAAGAAGAGAAGATCCGCTCGAGTATCATTGACATGGTTCCTTCAAGAACTGCTAGCCAGGTTGACCTGGCTTCTGAGGGCCTCGAAGACATATTACTCCCTAAAACTCCCCTCCCCTCTGCCACCCCTAAACGCCATGAGCCATCTGTAGTTGACCTCGAAGACTCCCTCGTTGATGAATCTACTCAAAAGCAAAGACTCAATAAACTCGATAAAACGCGCGGGTTCATGAAGTACAAACGACTCGCTGAAGCTTACAGACCTCCTCGAAAGCGTGTCAAAGACTGGAAAGAGATTTCCACGCGTCTTACCGAAAGCGAATTAAGTTATCAGTCTGCGCGTTGTATGGACTGCGGTGTTCCCTTTTGCCAGTCTGACACTGGCTGTCCAGTCTCGAATATCATACCCAAATGGAATGATCTTGTATTCAAGGGACAATGGCAGGATGCTCTCAATCGACTGCTTCTCACTAACAATTTCCCTGAGTTCACTGGTCGTGTCTGCCCGGCACCTTGTGAAGGTGCTTGTGTCCTTGGGATTAATGAGCAACCAGTTGGGATCAAGAGTATCGAGTGTGCGATTATTGACAAGGTAAGAACCACTCAATAGTCAATTTCTGGTCTTCGTGACTGATGATCCATCGAAGGGCTTCGAAATGGGCTGGATGGCGCCCAACCCTCCCTCTTTCCGAACTGGAAAGAGAGTCGCAATCATTGGTTCCGGCCCGGCGGGTCTTGCATGCGCTGATCAACTAAATAAAGCTGGGCATCTTGTTACCGTATACGACCGTAATGATCGCATGGGTGGTTTATTGATGTACGGGATCCCGAAGTATGTTGAACTCCATCCTTCGGGTCTTCAATGATCTGACGACATGACAGTATGAAATTGGACAAGACCGTTGTCCAACGCCGACTTGACCTAATGGCCGCTGAAGGCGTTGTATGTTGTATCTGCTCTCTGTAACATGATTGCTTACCACAAAACAGACATTCATCCCCAATGCTCATGTCGGAGTAGACATTGATGTTGAGGACATACGTGCTCAAAATGACGCACTTGTCATTTGCACTGGTGCCACCTGGCCTCGGGACTTGCGAATTCCCAACCGCGACGTCGAGGGAATTCATTTTGCGATGGAGTTCTTACAGGTATCTCGAAGCAAATAATCAATCATTTTTCCCTTTATGCTGACCTGTTATTCACTAGCTGAATACCAAGTCCCTCCTTGACTCGGAACTGCAAGATGGTAATTATATTAATGCCAAAGGCAAGGATGTCATAGTGATTGGAGGAGGTGACACTGGCAATGATTGCATCGGTACCTCCATGCGTCATGGAGCGCAGTCGGTCACCAACTTCGAACTGCTCCCAAGGCCTCCCGTCGCTCGTGGAAGAGATAATCCATGGCCCCAATGGCCACGGTGCGGTTCCTGGAAGTTCTTCTCATATGGAAGCTGACTATTGCCTTTCAGAATTTTCCGAACCGATTACGGTCACACCGAGGTTGCCGCTCACTTCGGAAATGGTATTTCCTTCTGTGTTCACTACCTTACCGTACGCTGAATTCATGGAATCCAGACCCCAGGGAGTACTGTATATCTACTAAAGATTTCGTTGTCGACGATAACGGGAAACTCACTGGCTTGAACACCGGTATGCTACATCATGATGAACTCACCTTATGTATCCTGAGACTCTATTTCTAGTCCGTGTTGAGTGGACCAAGGACAGCGGAGGCAAATGGAAGATGGAAGATGTCCCAGGATCTGAGAAATTCTTTCCCGCACAACTCGTTTTCCTAGCTCTGGGTTTCCTAGGTCCCAGGAACGACGTCATCAAAGCTCTTGGTGTGAAGCAAGATGCTCGTTCAAATATACAAACTCCTCACAAAGTAAATGATATTCACTGCGTGCATCGATAATTCCTGACCTCCTTTTAGAAATATTCTACTAACGTGGATGGTGTTTTCGCTGCGGGTGATTGCCGTCGTGGCCAGTCCTTGATCGTTTGGGGCATCAAGTAAGCACGTTTAAGGTGTCTCGTCGCAGTCGCTTATGTATATTATCCAGCGAGGGACGTAGCGCAGCGGCAGAGATCGATGCTTGGCTCAGCTCTGGCAAGACTCGGTTGCCAAGTGCTGGCGGCATTAAAGCTCGGGTGAGGCAGGCTTATCTTCGACATAGGTAGCTGATGCTGAAATGTTAATAGGTGTATGTACCACCTCCAAGCAAACTATATTCCGCGAAATCCGCCGAAGTAGAAGCTTAACGTGTAATTTCTAGCTTAGCACCATGTTTGTATTTTCAGTGTTTGTCCATGGGGCTCATGAATTGGAATCTCTACTACACTACTACCTTGTATATATCACTTTATCATATACGACGACTGTTTCATATAGGTTTCAATGTAGCCAATGCATTCCTCCGCATATTGTCAAACTGCGTCAATATCAGTAAGTTCAAAATCTACCAGGTGAGATATCATTTAAAGAAAGTTTGCAGTTTTTTTGATGGCGGTCCCTTGAACGCGGTACAGTGAAGCTTGAATCACAATAATGACAAGTATATGGCTTCTCGCCTTTATGAGAATTCTCGTGGACTGAGAAACAAGCACATAAATCCTAGGTACTTCGAATGAAGCCAAAAAAGACTCACATTGTAGATTATGTTTCGCAGTGAAATCGGCAGAACAAAACGAGCAATAGAATCTAGCCTGAGATTTACGCTTTCTATCCGCTTGTTCTCTTACTTTGGTAGAAGCTACAGTTGCCTTCTTGAGCCCGAATTCGAAAGATGTCAGCGAAGAAGGGCTGATCATAGTAAGCCCCTCATCGACAGGAGGAGCAGGATAGGCAGTATAATGACCCTGAGGGTCGATAATCCTGAAGCCAGGGTTTATCTCCCCTTGGGAGTTTGGATAATTTGCTGACAAATTCTGGTATAAATGTCCACCCGAGTGGTTCGACTCATATCCTGATACCCCCGGTGTAGGAGGGAAAGGGGAATAAGGCGAGGAAGAGGGTTGTGTATATGCGGACTCTGGCCAACTCGAGGGTTGCGTACTCGGCACATAGGAAAAATCTGTGAAAACCATAGGGGGCTGAGGGCGTATTGCACTGGTATTAGACGTTGGAACTCCATTTCCGGGGCTGCGGTAAGTCATAAGGACATAGTCTCAGCGACACCTTGCTGAATTTCACCTTGTCATAAACGATCCTCCAGTGATATCATCTGGAGAGAACTGAGAGTATGCCCTGTTGAGCTTGTTAGGACACAAAGGTGTGGGATGATGTGACTACTTGTATAACTTACTCATCCAAGGGAGAAGAGAGTTGCTGATCGTAATGTGCGTATGAGTTTTGATTGTATGCTTCGCCATGAACGTCAGAGCTGAACAGAAGCAGAGACAGAAAATCAGAGGAGGATCCTAGGAGAATGTGATATGCGTACAGGTAACTGTGATTAAACGACATAGTGAGGACTGGTATGCAAAGTAGCAGCAGAGTGAAGGACTCGTGTAGTCCTTTGATTAGACAAATCGTTGAGGGGAGGGGTTGCGGGTGTAGATGTAGGTGGATTGGGTAGCTTTTGGCTTTTTATAGGATTAGCTGTAGAAACGAGATACGCACCCATTCATGCACCTTCCTGTCAAGTAAATAACAACTAAACAGCCTGCGGGTTCATAAATTCATACATAGAACACATACTCTTCGTGCGGTTTTAACACTGTAGTTGGTCCTGTCCGTCGGACGCTGTGATTATGAACCAACCTCACCACATCCTTCCTCTCGACACCAAAGTTGAATTGGTGCCTCCGTTCCTACAAGCTGGTTTAATAGCATTTGGGCATTTTCGTCACAGCAAATTCAGGAAATGAATGTTCATAATGAAGTAGCTCTCTTGGTCCATTTCAGTAGGTAGGATATCGAGGTATTACTCTTTGGCCATTTTAGCGGAATGTACACTTCGGTCGTGAGATGTTGTTAACCCAGCAGCGCCTTCAAATCGAAGGATGTTGGATTTAATACTTCTTTGGTCCTTCTTGGCAAGAAGCAGCTGTTGAAAGCTCGAGGGCAAGGGTTCCTCTACCGTGAGCCCGAATTCCTAATTTCTGCCATTAAAGTTCAAAACAGCTTTGACATTTTTGGAACGAAGTTGGGCTTAAGCATGAATATGAACACACCTTTTTGAGACCAATTACAAAGATCCCCCTACTCAGAATATGGTCCAAAATGGCTGAAAGAGTTGTTACAATTCGAAAGATCAGGTCTCTGGGGCAGCATGGTTATTCAGACGGGGGAAAATCGTCTGGGAAAGATATGACAGGCGTTATTATACTCAAGAAAACTGAAGCGCCAAGCTGAAACTTAGAAACCTGATTTTTCTGATGCATATTGGAGTAACTCAATCATCCACAGAGATACTAGTAGTCTGCAATAAGACGTGCGTCGAGAGCTCAGACGCTGTGTCTCATTTTCATATAGACATCGGAAACCATATATGGGCGGTGGATCAATGCCACAACAGAGACCTACCTTCGATGCCTCTGCTGGACGCAAGTTTTGTAAAATAGAGGTAAACTGCGGGAGACAATAATACAGTCTCTGAGTCGTCACTGTTATTAAGGTTCATACCTTATGGTCTATAAACTATCGCTCGTCATGGGTTGATTGAACCTGCCGAATGTCTCGGTCCCTGAGTTCAAATGAACCACACTCGCAATATGATTCTTTTTCCAGTCCTACCAAATGAAAAAAGAAAGCAGTAAGATTTGGACCAGATAAAGCACAGCAGCACTACACAGCGATACAGCGATACAGCTAATAGCTCAGCACTTAGCAACAATTTCTGCGTCGACGGACAGGTCAGAAAATCGGGGCCAGATTTTTTGCAAAATCGCCTAAACGGCACGCGCTGACAAAAGCTTGGGAAATTCACTCACTGACCGAATTGGGTCTGTGACAGTGGCATAGCCGATGAGATGTCTGTTTAGACGGTCACACTCACCAAAGGCGGATGGAGAGAGCATGCAGAGGTGTTGGCCTAATGTTTGTAGTTGGCACATCTGCAAAACCTGTATGTTCGCCAGAGCAAGGGTACTGGCTGGAGAGCGCTCTCCAGCACCCAAAGCACCGAGAGCAAAATTTCAACCTTGCTCTGGGTGCTTTGGTTGCTGGGAAGCGCTCTCAGCTGCTTTCGGAGAATTAGCCGAAAAAACAGGTTTTGCAGATGTGGATCTTGGCAGTTTACCTAGTAGAAGGCTACTGATAAGTGGGGCAAGGGGGGGCCTTGTCCACTAGATTTAAGGGCGTGTTGGACGCGCAACATATTAGAAAATATTGTCAGTTAAGAGATAGATACTTAGATAGAGTGAATTGACCAAGATAAAAGAGTGCCGGAGTCCGGCGTCGATTCAAGAGAACGAAGGCACGTGACATGACGCTATTTGTTGTGCAGTCAGCTCGGCCCTCGGGGCCGAATAGTTGCCTAATTAGACTATTTACAACCGGACCGTTCACGCGTCGTTGACCGGTCTGCTCTCATACCACAATGTCTTCAAAAGTAAAACGAACTTACGCGTCTCGCTCGGACAAACCCAAGCCCTGCTTTTTATCACCTGCCTCTGCGCCCTCTTCTCCTCCTCCAGCGCCATCGATCAAGAGAAAACGGCTTTTCGGTGATTCTCAGTCCCAGGTTGATGCATCTGCGAAACGCGTCAAGTCTTCGAAGGAAAAACTTAGGCAAAAGACGCTGAAGCAGCTTCATTTCTGCATTGATCAATCGATTGTGCGGACCTGTGCCATTTGCAAATTGTCATATACGAAAGGTGCTGAAGACGATGAAGCTTTGCATCGAGCTCATTGTGCCAGAGTTCAACGAGGTATGGAGTGGGGCAAAGAGGAGGAAAGAGACAAAGCTGGTGCAGGAAACGTGAAGGAGATTGTAGAGGTGGTCAAGCTAAAGGATGGAAAAAAGGGAAGGATTATCTGTGTAGATGCGACTGTAGGAGGCAAGATTGGTTCTAAGGCAAGTCCACGATTTCGGCTGCTCTCAGGACACGGTCACATTGTCACTTTAGTTATCTACACTTTTGGAAACCATCAACGTCACGCTCTCAGCCTCTACTTTGTCGCCAGAAGCCCTACGTGCCTCTAAAGCTTATCTTTTCCTTCTGCCCGCAATAACACCCAATAAAGAAAAGATCGTGGGCTGCATCTTCGCGCAACGGATAGAAAAGGCGATGGCGGTAGCTCCTCCTTCGAGTTCTTCCATCCCTGAGAATGACGACGCGACACCTTCCTCACGGTCACTTCTGACTGTGGATGATACAAGTGGTCTTTTCTGCTATCCTGAACTTCTTCCAACTGCACTTGGTATTTCTCGAATATTTGTCACTTCTACACAACGCAGACAGGGAATAGCGAGCGGCTTGTTGTCTGCCGCCGCGCAAACAGCTATTCATGGATGTGTCTTGGACCCTAAGGATGGGCAGATCGCGTTTTCGCAAACCACCGGGGACGGTATAGCTTTGATGAGAAATTGGGGACAAGGAGGTATCCGGATATATGATGAAGACAATTGTTAGATGATTTTCTAGATTCCTGTATTTCTTACACACTTGTTTGCTTTGTAAAACGTCTACGTACATGCACTGTATCAGTATATTTAGTCCTGATGGGCCAAAGCAAGGTCAGAGCGATAAATAATATATTAAGCTATAGGACCAACTGAAAGAGCGCGTACCCAAATGGTGTCATAAAGTTCATATCGACATGATTACATAGATCTCACCATGCTTGGACTTCATAACCTACATTTCTCTGTCTTCAATACCTACGCCAGTAGCTTTGGAATGACCTTAATCATTTGGTCAATATTAATGAATTGCACCCAATTCTCCAACTCCTTCTCAGAATTATACCATACAAATCTACTCTCCCCTCTTGTCCCTCTGAAGAATGCACAGACGCACTGATAATTCTCCTGCGAGAGCTGATCCTGCCGTGCCACGCCCAATTGAGCTTTGAATAAACGAAATTCCCATCCCTGCAAAGGAATGTTGTCTCCGAGCGCATATGGAGTTTCTTCCGTTTTATGCGAAGGATGAGAGCCCTCGACAATAAACTCCAATCGAGAATAATCAAAACCGACAGGTTGGCCCACAGCATGGTTATAAGCTTCTTTCAGGGTGAGCACGATACTCACCCGGCGCAGAACCACCTCGTCAGAGAGTCCTTCTTTGAGGATGAGCGCTTGTTCTTTGCGCGTCAGCTACAGTGAGGGTTCAGAAAGACACAAATGGCAAGACCGAAACTTATTGCGAGAGTCACGGACCTTATGCGCCATACTTTCTACGTACGCCCGAGCTGTGATTCCTCGCGGCTCCACTTCTATTCGTCTAATCCCGATACCGATGTTGACGACTTTGCGTTGAGTGCCTTGGGTCATAGCCATGCCACATAGAGATTCGGAGTAGGTCAAGTGATAACCAATCATTGAGTGTAAGAATTTTTCAGGCGACATGTCTTCCGGAGACTAGCAAATTCTCCCCTCAGTAGACGGCGCGTGTCGGAGAGCGATACCTAACACACCTGTTCAATCCAGTGCTTTCCAGAGGAAGTCTTGTAGTCAGTCCATTTTGCGCGGGGTATGCGGCGATGCCTCATCATCAGTAACGGTAACATTTGTGTTATACATCGACCTGGTCGTTCCGATAAGTTAGCAGTCAACCTATAGTCTGACTGAAAGCTCTGCAACGCACGAAAGGATTCAGCGCTCGTAGGATCGTACGGGATTTCGGGCGAGACACATTCCTTGACAACATTATAACATGCTTCGTATTCCTTCAGAGAGAAAGATCACAGCAATCAGCTTATCTCACTCTTGAGCAAAAGATATTCCGCACCTCTTTCGTTGCTTCCCTGTTCAGTGATAACATCCACACTAGAATCGGGCAGTCATGGTAAGGGCCATTGATAGGCGGTAATGTTGTAGGTGGCTGAGAGTGAGAGCTCGTTGAAGCTGTTTGTAGATTTTCCATATCGATGTTCCTGACCGCTCAGTAAGTACGCGAAGTAAAGCAGAGGTTGAGCATTACTAGGACTCCTCGGGGGATTCGATTGCAGATTTTGTGGCGCGTGGTGGGTGCTCGGTGTAAGTTGCAAAATGGAAACTTCCCACGTCGTTTTATAGAACTCGAGAGCTCATGGAATCCTTGTTTTCAGGATATTCACAAAACAACAGTCACATTTTCTATGAAATCATGAATGTTGTTATGTAGAATGTTGTACATTGATGGCCATTAGGTTATGAGAGTTTTAGAGAAGAACTTGCCCAAAGACGTTCAAATAATGGGAAAGTTGATTACATAAACACTTTGTTAGCTACCTAGACTTGTACCACTGCCAGAGAAACGACTGTAGCTGTCGGTGTGTGCTGAAAGGGTATCTCATTCTGTCCTTTACATCCTCAGAGCTATTATGACACCCGTTTTTTTTTTTGATTAGATGGTATGCGAAAGCACGATCTTCAGTCAGCAACCAGAATTTTCATTAGGTTCCGGTCAAATCAAGCACTTCTCGACCATGGAAACTTGAACAACTCTCCTTCACTTAATCCAAAGAATCCCATTACTCTACTGGAATCAACCCCCCGTACATCTCCATATACATCTGTTCCACGGTCTCTGGTTCCCGCCGTCGTCGGTGTCCTTGCTGGCCCAGAAGCGGGCGGTGACCCTCCTCTTGCGTCGGTGTACCCTACGTCGCGCCATGGCCGTCAAATGCGTGTAGGATCCCCTTACAGAGCTCGGGATTCGGATGGTACAAAGGACACAATTCCGCCGTCTCCTCAAGATCTCTGGACTCGGGCGCTAACTCTTGCTTCAAAAGATGTAAAAAGTATCACAAGCAAAATGCTTATTCACTTTTTTGAACGAGGGAAGGCAAGCTACCGACCTTGGTCCCCGACTTTGAGTTCTAATCCCTCTAACGCTGGTCCAAACACTAGTGTTGCCGATTCTAACACTCACCTTCCCATTCTGGATCACACCATCCGATTAACCCTGTCCCATTATACCACACTAATTCATGGGCTCCTTCTTCGTCGACATTACTCTGTTGCCTTATCATGGGCCCGAAAATTAATTTATCCATTTCCCACTTTTCCAACGTATACGTCGTCGCACTTCAAACACCTTCCTCGCGCATCAAACCTCCCGAGATACTCCCGAGAATCAGTCCATTTGTCTCTCGACGGGACAGCGCTTTCTGCTTGCCTTCTCGTCCTGGCACGTTTGGGAAGGGTTCACGAAGCTATCGCGGTACTGGAGGCGTATGCTGCCCCGAGTATTATTCCTAGTACCTTAGGATTGACATTGTTAGCTCGTCACACTGATGCCAGGAACGTTCAATTAAACACTATACAAATCAACGATTTCCTCCTCACGCTGCTTCGTTGGCCAACCAAGAAACATGCGTTACCAGTTCCCAGTGCAGACTTTCCTCTACCCTTGAAGTCAGACAAGGCAGAGCTTATTTCGACGACTTTCGATAAATCAAAGAATGCAAGGAAACCTACGGGAAAGGCCACTTTTAGAACTTCATCTTGGCTAGCGCGAACGACAGACTCAACTCGTTCGGCCCGCCCTGATCTACTCCTCCGAATCCTTCCCGCTCTCTACCCGCGGTATGGTGTCTCCTGGGATTCGCGGACAGTATGCCTGATGCTTCAAGCCGTGAGGATGAGCGCAAAGATGGACGGAATCAGTGCGTTTGGGTTGAGGAAGGTTATTAAGGATATCTTTGCCGGAAGTACAAAGATTAAACGGAAGGAAATGTTGGATGAATCCTTGCAGTTGCAATCAAACTTGGAACAGACTCGAGGGCCGGACTCTGTGGACAGACAGAGCTGGCTCGTAGATAATATCATGGAAGTGCTTTGGGAGCCCCTCGGCGATGAAAGTAATTGCTACTGTTTTGAAAACAATTACTCCCTGTATACTTATATTCACATTAATCTAGGTATCCTTCCTTCTTCCCGTCCTCCATTAAAACTTTCCATCACCAAAGCGAGCAAAAAATTCAAGAAGAAAGAGACACCCCTTACGCATACTCCCAGGAAATCTTCTCTTCGTCCGTTGGAATATGGTCCATTCACGCCTTGGCCTGTGACTGCCTCATCTCCGCCACCTTCACTAACACTTACCTCTAATATCAAGACTGATACTGGATCTGATACACATTTCCCATACCCGACTTTGACCCACCCTTTCCTTCTCGCGCGTGAGATATTTCTCAGACTCGTTTGGGAGCACGCAGCCAGTTCCAATATAAACGAAAATGCTGACATCGATCTCCACGCTCTTCCTTCGCCAGCAGTCATACCGCCATCTTCACTCGCCCGGCTGCTTGACCCGGATGGAGATGGTTTAGGTCACCTGGGTGGGTTACCGAAGTGGTTCGGTCTCCTCGAAGAAGCTCTGAAACGAAAGTTTGGTTTTGGTTCAAAATTGCTTACGATTTCATCTATAATGTCATCGGTTTCAGCGAAAGCGAACCCTCGGATGAAGTTGGTCGATGAAGTGTTTGGGTATCCCGAAGATCCACATTCGCCTACGCTTCCAAAACTTACACCCACTGCTTTTCACCATTATATACTCATGCTTGGGCTTAGCGCGCCTGAGCCATGGGAGTTTGTCCAGACTGGGTGGAATCAACGATATCCGTTCCAAGGGTATCCACATTCGATTGGCTCAACCTACATCAGCACTAATGCCATTACTCGTTCCACCTCCCCTCCATCCTCCGGCCCCTTCACTAGTTGTACTTCTACACCACAAACTACTAAAGATGTCGTGCCTGCGATTTCTCCTCTCTCTATCCCTGGACCCTCCGAAATACCCATCACTCTCTCCTACATGCGCGCCCTGCGGCTTGTGCCTACGAAAGACACCTTGTGTGCCGCGGTAGTGTTTTGGAGAGAGGCAGTGGGTGGTGAGACGTTAGCCGAACTAGGTGTCAGAGAGTATAAGATGAGTTCTATGGAACGGGGAGATGGGGAGGAAGAAGATGCGTATACGCGAGAGTATGAAACGTGGAAGGTTAATGTAGAACCTCCGGAAAGCAGAAACAATCTGGACTGCAAAGAGGGGGGACAAAGAAGTGGTAAGACAACAATCAGTGAAATTGGGACAATGGGAGAGTTTGCCAAATTCTGTCGATGGATCCGAGAATGGGTGGATGAAATCAATGTGGGTACAGGCACGGGCGGAAAAACTACGCTGACGATGCCTCATCCGTATCATATACATCGTTGGGCGGGAATTGTGAGGAAGATGCGTGAAGGTCAAGGATACGACTCGGAGGACGACAATATGTAAAAGGAACCAGAGTTATGGTGACGAGGAGGTTCCCGATTAAAGATTATTTTGAAGAGGCCTGAGTAAGTAGAACGAACAAAAATTTAGTCTGTTTACCGAGGTCTGCCGGATTCAGAAGGATTGAGGTTTTCCAGGGTTTTCCCTGGCACTGTACTAGGCGGCGTTCAGGCATGCTATGGTTCGAATTGAATTAAGTTACCCCTTCCCCACACCACACTGACTGTCATCATCTTCCTTCCCTTCCCCGCATGTACACGTGTTCAAGTTGCTCTCTTTAAAAAAGACATAAATGATTGGTGTCTATTCCTCTTGCTTCACCCCTGCTACAAAACATGGTCAAGCTTTCCAAAGTTGAGGATCGGCCAACCCCTCCCGAGGTGTACAACTGGCGGGTGTATATGAATGCTATCATCGCAACGTTCGCTGCTGTTATGATTGGCTATGACTCTGCGTTCATTGGAACGTCTGTATCTCTTGCGAGTTTCAAAAACGAGTTTTCCCTTGCGACAAAATCTACAGCGGAATTCAATTTAATATCTGCAAATATTGTCTCCATGTATCAGGCCGGGTGAATATTAACTCCATCACTGTCGCATTTCCCTTTTAAAGCCAAGCCTCCAGTTCCTTCTTCGGTGCCATTCTTGGTTATCCCATCGGGTATTTTATAGGTAGAAAATGGGGTCTGTTTGTATCTGCTGGTATTTTCGTTGTCGGTGCCATTCTTCAGACGGTAGCGAAGTGAGCTCATACACTGCATCCTCTAAAACCTCGCTGATGTGCTAAAAAGTCCTTCTATTGGGCTGGGTATTATATACGCCGGGCGCATTATCGCAGGTCTTGCTATCGGTGTCGCTTCAAATCTTGCCGTCAGGAAATCCTAGTATAGACCTGCTCTTTTCCAAACTAACCCGCTCCACAGCCCATTTATGTTGCAGAAATTGCTCCTCCTGCTATTCGGGGTCGCTGTATTGGGTTGTATGAACTGATGTGGCAAGTAGGTGGCGTCGTTGGCTTTTGGATTAACTACGGTGTCTCTTTGCACATTCCTACCGGTCACAAACAGTGGGTTATCGCGTTTGCCGTTCAGCTCATCGTAAGCCTTCACATATCGTTACTCTTCATCTCACACCCTCTTTTCAAGCCCGGTGGTCTCCTCCTCATTGGTTCACTCTTTTTGACGGAGTCTCCCAGATGGCTTGTCTCTCGCGACCGCAACAATAGTGCCATCAAATCTTTGTGCAACATTAGGCACCTTCCTCCTACGCATCCCTACATTGTAGAGGAAATGACTTCAATCGAAGCGACGATTCAGCATGAAAGAAATTTAGCAGGTGCTGGATTCTTGGGACCCCTTCGGGCTGTTTTTGCTTCGAAGGCCCTGATATTGCGACTTATTCTCGGCTCTTCGATGTTCGTGTGGCAGAATGCTACAGGAATCAATGCTATTAACTATTATTCGTACGTTCTTTGCGTGTATCTTTCATACTCCTTCGAACCTCAACATCTTCTCTCTCTTTAGTCCCACTATTTTCAAGTCAATCGGCGTCACTGGCCAAAACAACAGCTTACTCACGACGGGTGTATATGGTATCATCAAATTAGTCGGTGCTTTGGTTTGGCTCCTCTATATCGTCGACCAATTCGGCAGAAGACCCGCTCTTATAGGTGGTTCTGCTGGAGGTGCTGTCTGTATGTACTATATCGCTGCGTACATCGCCATAGCCAAACCCGCTGAACACCCGACTACTTCTCTAACTCCTGGTGGAAAGAGTGCTAGCAAGTATAACCGCTGTCTGTTTTTAACGAAGTGAGACTGAAGGCGCCTATTAACAGTCGCTTTCTTCTACTTGTGGACCGTATTCTACAGCCCGACTTGGAATGGAACGCCTTGGGTTTACACTGCAGAAATCTTCCCTCAGCACGTTCGAGTCTTTTCTCAAGCTTGTATGGCTGCAAGTAACTGGCTATACGCGTAAATATCCTTGTATCCTCCAAACCGAATATAAACTAATGCGATCTCGCTGCAGGTTTCTTATCGCTCGGTTTACCCCCCAGATGTTCACCGCCATGGGCTACGGCGTGTATCTGTTCTTCGCAAGCTTGATGATCATGTCAATCCCTTTCGTTTACTTCTACGTGCCGGAAACGAAGCAAATACCTCTCGAACGCATGGACGAGATCTTCACTCCTGGACTTCCTGCATGGTGTGCACACAGGACGGTGATAAATTCGATCCAATATGAACAACATGCATACAACCCCCAGGGTTTCAGATCTTCTTCGAAGACATCTATCACAGAAAAGGAAAGGATTGAGCGTGTGGAAGTGGCCTAAACCCACAGCGGGAGAATTGCGATTCAACAAGTGATATTCTGCGAAGATGGAAACCTCAACATATGGTAATGCGACTCACCCTGCAAAAACGCAGTCCGGGAGTTTGCGCGCTTTTCCATGTAGTAGAGCTTCAGTCACCGCGATGTCATTGGCTATAGATACAACAGAATACAATATATAGTGAGGGAGGATGTTCCTTCATCGGGCAACACAGACGATGGCGTGTTCCGATTCGGGACCAAGATTTAAGAATTCATCTTTCAACCGATGAATCTATCAAAAACAGTTGCGAGAGCGAAAGGACGACCCATGCAAATCAAACAACATGCCAGCACGAAGCAAAAAGTAATGATTAAGAAGAAATCGCGGGCTAACGGAAGATCTTCTCAGTAACGGAAATTAAGATATGGATCAGGTAACACTCACTAAGCTCTCGCTCGCGATATACTTCATGACTTCGTGCTCTTTTGCATGAATGAGGCCGATTCCGGTGATGTGTTCTGTGGCGCCCGCGTTCATTCTGTCCGATATCTCGCGAGCCTCTGCGATGATGGCAAACTGATTGATCTGGAGAAAGTTCAGGCGGGGTGGTTGTGTGTATCTCTACTTCCTCCCTCCATTGAAGCATCATCGAAGATTCTGTAGTGAGAGTTGTGTCTGTGGCATTGGAAGGCAGACTGCTGATGGAAGTTGTGTATGACGATGAAGAGATAGAGGAGTATAATGAAGATGCAGAAGAAGAGGATTTCGAGGAGTCTTCGTCAACGGAAGAATGAACAGACATGCTCCTCTAACTCTCTGGATGTGTTATTATTGACTTCCTTTTTCAAGGAAACTTGGATTTTGTGCAAGCACGGCAGCCTGCTAACATACGGCGGGGAGGATTCAGTCTGAGAGGAGAAAAATTGGCGTTTGCTGAGGGGAATGGCTGCGAGTAAATCAAAAGGAGTTTTCAAGTACGACGGGAATGCAGATACGAGGAGTGGAGGGTACGAGTTTGTTGTCCGTTGCATCCGCGCTGAGTGTCCTCCATCCTTGGTCAAAGATCATACCACTGTCATCGTGGATGCATCGTGGGTGGACGTAGGCAAGCCTAAGCAAGCGAAGCCTACCTCCGTTTACATCAAAGTTTGGGCGCTTAGCGCTTACAGCTGATTCCGAAAGTCTAGGACGAAATCAGCCTCCTCACATTGGTGGAGCACTATTTAGCCTTGTTTGTGGACGAGCTTACAGCGTATTCAAAAAACCTTGTCAGTAGCGTAAAAAACGAGATAAAATAAAATACAGCTGATTCCGAAAGTCTAGGACGAAATCAGCCTCCTCACATTGTTGGAGCACTATTTAGCCTTGTTTGTGGACGAGCTTAAGCGCATAGTTACTAGCCTCTTTCAGAAACAAATCCGAGCAAGCAGCTCTGTCTTTCTTACATAGAGGCAGCCCTAGTTTACTCCAACAATGTAATTACAACAATTCTTTGCATCCATCTCTGGGTTAATCTTCATTATCTGGTCTACATCCACAAATAATGCTAAACAGTGCTCCAACGATGTGAGGAGGCTGATTTCGTCCTAGACTTTCGGAATCAGCTGTAAAATCGAAAAGGTACCCGACGTTTTAGCCGACCGCCTGGAGCCGCTTGGCGAGTGCGCTGTCACTCACGCCTTTCGACAACGATCTTCCGTGGTGGAAGAGGGTGGAGGTAACAAAGGGTAATAAGTCCACTCAAGATCACAATGTCGATGGAGCTCCTCCCGGCATGGTCAGACTCTCCAGAGGCATCAGCATCTGTTAGTCCTACCTCAGAAGCAAAAGATCCACGATCATACTACATTGTTGAAAGGCGCGAGTGACAGCGCGCTCGCCAAGCGGCTCCAAGCGGTCGGCTAAAACGTCGGGTACCTTTTCGATTTTATTTTATTTTATCTCGTTTTTTACGCTACTGACAAGGACCCCGGAAGCTCCTGCCAAACCCCACCCGCCCAGGCGGCCTCAAGTACGCTACGATTTTGGCCTCAAGCAGGCCTCAAGTACGCTAATTCGGATAAGGAATGTCACGTGAAATCGTAAAAATTGCTCTCAAAATACCGAATTCTCTTCCCCAAGCCTGGAATCATCTTTCTGTACGTTTTTTTGACTATTATTGCTGCATCCGGAGCTCTTCTGAGCTTCTTTGCCCAAACTCCGGTGTCAGAGCTCCATTTACGTCCATTGGGCCACCAAGTCAGCCAATAGATACCCAAAGTACGCTATCTCGGACAAGGATTGAGCCTTCTGAGGCCTAAAGTACGCTAATTTCAGCCAAGGAAAATGGCAAAATTGGGTCCTAAAGTACGCTAATTCGGATGGGGTCTGGTAGGAGCTTCCGGGGTCCTTACTGACAAGGTTTTTTGAATACGCTGTAAGCGCATAGTTACTAGCCTCTTTCAGAAACAAATCCGAGCAAGCAGCTCTGTCTTTCTTACATAGAGGCAGCCCTAGTTTACTCCAACAATGTAATCACAACAATTCTTTGCATCCATCTCTGGGTTAATCTTCATTATCTGGTCTACATCCACAAATAATGCTAAACAGTGCTCCAACGATGTGAGGAGGCTGATTTCGTCCTAGACTTTCGGAATCAGCTGTAGCTCGCCTTTGGGAAAGTCTATTTTCTTTTACATAATTTCTACAATTTACAATTTCGGGCTGACAAGGACAGCCATATCCTGGCATCTTCCATGAAATATCCAAGTAGCGCCGGCGAACGGCAGGGCCCGCTACCGTCCAGAAGTCAAGTATGCTGTTTAGTCCAAAAAAGGGCGGGATTAAACGTACAGTAATGACTCTGACATCACCGTACGAAGAAAACGGGCAAAATGTATTCGAGCATGAATCCCCTCTTCGCCATTCATGACTAGCGTTAGGCATGCATACACATAGAACCAACGGTGAAGCGGTGCATGAAGCATAGAAGGGGAAAAGGCTGTGTGTATGACTAAAAATGTATGACAGGATCGCTATTTACTGCCAAAATGATCGAAAAGTTTGCTCTACTAAACCCTTCAACCTCTAAAGAGGTAGCGGGAATCATCCTACGAGGAGCTCCAGACCGTGACCGTCGACTGATACCCATCAATATTGTCGCTTTGATTGACAATGCCGGTGTTCTCAACACTGAGCTGGTATGTTGCGCCGATCGTCGAAAGACTGTAGATAGTTACTGACGATGTAGAATCTATGTTGACAAGTTGAGGTTGGCAGGACATGGTGTCAAGACAATCTTGCGTGTAATCCTATGAAGATCCAACATTCAGTCACACTTTGAAAACATTCCAGAAATCGTAAATCCTCACATTGTAGAAACTATAGAGGCCAGCACCAAAGAAAATGATGTCGGTCGAGCTAACCACGTTGACAGCCCATGCAAAGCCAGAATCAAAAGTAGTTGGGTCGTTATAGGTGGTACTGGAGGTGAACGGGGACGGGGATTCTGGGCTGGGTTGGTCTTTGCGGGGACATTAGGACGTGCCTTGTTGTATGGATTGTATACTCACAGTATGGCTATGGATTACTTCAAGTTAGACAATCGGACATATAAACAGGCGATCAACGGAGACGCACAATTTCTGTTTGGAATAATCCCAGATAATGATTTTGCGCGTTGTCCAGTTGTAATTGGTATAATGAATGGTGTTCAGCTAAAAATCGAATCCGTTCATCCAGCGAGTTCAAATTTTAAGTCAGCTTCCAACTCACAAGCTGTCCAAAATCTCAACGGATATCTAGTAATAAAGCTTAAAAGAAAACGTACCGGCTCCGATCATCCACACTGGTCCTGCGGACTCCGAATAAATCCCACGTCCAGAATACAAAGTAATCTGAGTATATCCATCGCCATCGAGGTCATGATCAGCGAGCCATACCCATGTGCTGAAAGAAATTCATTCATCAACGACTTCAGCAGTTAAAGACACAAGCCACAAACCCTATAAACAGATATTAACGACTTCGCACAGAGAGCAAATAGCTGGCGTACCTTCAAGATAGGCAGAAGAAGATGCAGTCAGATGCAGGGCCATATAAGCCGCGAAGCAGTCTGTCGTTCCTCCGCTCCCGTCTGCGGGACAATTTGTCTCAAGGTTAGTACCAATGGCTGAAAAAAAAAAGGCAAATTCGAGTTAGCCATACACGCAAGGGAAGCTGGCTACAACGCACCACCACCAAGTCTGATGTGCGAATCCCACATACCAGCCCCAGCGCTGTTACCTGAGGGCTCTTGGACATTCCACTCAACGACAATGGCACCAGGCGCTACAACCGCAAGAACAGATGAGCTCCTGTGCACTAGAGGAGGGAAGTCACGCCTTACTTGGGCCCACAGTGGTGAATATTATGTCTGATATTTCCATAATTCCTTGTGAATTTTCAGCTCCCACCTGCACTACCACCTGAGGATTGCTTTGATCCTCAAAAGCGGACCCGGACCCGGCAATGACTGACCATGCCTCTCCGACCATCTGAGTTCCAGCAGGAATTTGGAGTGTCGATGTAACAATGTACGTGCCTGCATCAAAGAAAATGATAGCACATCCACTGTACTACATGATGACCTTAGTACGGTTTAGATCACGAAGTTCGAAGTCTACTCACGGCATCAAAAATGGCTTGAAGGGTAGCAGTATCATCGGTTGCTCCATCTCCCTTGGCCCCTTTACTCTTGACGCTGACAAACTGATCAACAGCATAGTCCGCATACTGAGGATGCATCTTCCCTACGATACGCCCGGCACTGTCTAGTAGAGATGATGGTTTGGTCGCAGAAACAATTTCACCCTGAGTAAATGTTCCTGTCGTTGATGTCCCAAAATATACATTGCCTTGTCCCCATGAGTCTATAGTCAAGGAGCCTGTGCTTCCTTCTAACACCGTTTCTCCATCGAGAACACCCACTGCAATGCCCACGTTGGTCAATTGTGCGTTGTTGATGACAATAGATCCTGCAAGAGAGGTACTGGCGGCTGAAGTGCGTACGAATATTGGTGTATCGATCACAACCGCGTCAATGATAGCTTCTCCACCGACAGACTGTGAAAGAGTGGGTTTCGATGGTCGGGGAGCCCACGGAAACGCCTACCTGAGTAGCTTCTGTGATGCCACCAGTGGCCAGATCGAAACCAACCTATGCGCGGGGATAAGTACAGTATAACATCATATTGGAAATGTACAAACCTGACAGTTGTTAATCGTCACTCCCTGGAACGTATAACCTATTATTAAAGAAAATCTCAGTGGTTGAAGTTTGGGTCTTGTGTATGGTACTTGCCCCAATTCCAAAGACCATATATTGCTGTTTGAACATTGTTCATGGTAACATTTCGCACTGTGAACCTGGACCATAGTCAAGATAGCAAATGAACCAAACAGAAAGCAGACGAACTGTTGATTACCACCCCATATGCCGTATTTACCTCCCTATTCAACCATTGAGTATGTTTATGTCCGAAGACGACGTGTTAGAGAATCAATCCTACGTTGAAAACCATATCGCCCATGAAGCCTCCGCTAAGGGTACGTTTCAACAATTGTTTGAGGATTCATCGAGATGAGAACTCGCCTTCCATTCTCCATCCATATTCCTGAACGAAGTGAGAATTTAGCCGAGAACAGTAATGAGAAACATACCTTGGTGGGCGGTATCCGATTCTGTAGACATTTCGAACACGATGTTCATCAACGAAGTGCCTTGAGAAACCTATATGTAACGCGCTTAGGTAGGCCGGTTTTATTCTATGAGTAACTATCTCTTATTTTTACCTGCCAATGAATTCCTGTTCCTTCGGAGTTGGCGGCGGGAACTCTAGAAGCAAGGGAAATTTAGGGTATATCAACGGAGGTCTTTATAGCAAGATGCTAACTGAGTCAAGTCGATGACGAAGTTCCTAACAGACCGAAAACTGGAGGCAGAGAATTAACATAGTACGAGAAGCCGGGACACTGAGAAAAGCGTACAAGTTATTCGTTGGGGCATACCATTCCGACCCTCCAGCGAGGTATATGTCCGCATCTGCACAAAATTCAGCTAGAAGAAGTGGGTTGCTTTGCGTGAAAATATGCACTGATGACGGCCATTCCAGCGAAAGCCGCGGAAGCAAGCAAGGTAGGAGGGTTTTTTGCATCTCCGATCAGTTGAGTATAATAGTACAAGTTGAGCGGCGTGGAGATAAGATAGGTGCTATTCACCAAATCGTTATTTACAAATATGTATTTAGCACGTATATGAACTCACCCGGAAGGAAAGAAAACGACCGCTGGGGTGACGCTGCAACGACAAACATAGTTGAATGTAAGCTCTGGAAAAGCTCAGTGCGTATATGGCAACATACGTGCTAGAGTTGCACGATCCAAGTCCACATCGATCTCCACTTGAGATGGCGGAGCTATAAGCCGAATAAGACCAGTCATTAGAAGTTTAAGCAAGTTGTGCAGCTTAGAATTACTTGATAGCAGCAGTATCGTCAGTGACACCATCGCCTGTTTTCAATCCTTCAATGAATCATCCTAGTTTGTTTATAGCAAGACGCACCTTTTGCACCAAAGTCCATGACATTTCTGAATACCTGGTATGAAGTGGGATCAGCATTATAGGCTGCAGTCCCTTGATGTGTGATGCTCTCAAGCCAGTAAGGATCGGAAGCCGCAGCTGTCCCAGTCGTTAAAGGAGCGGAACATGACGTTCCCAAGGATTGAACAAGTGTAGGGCAGCTTAAAGAAAGACTAAGCCAGAGAAGGAGAGTGGGGACCATGATAGAAGAGGCGAAGGGAAAAATAGAAGCTATAAAGATTTAAGCTCTAGGCTTTATGTGCTACGAAAGGTGACCCGAACTCCCTGGAGATTGAAAAAAAAAACACAAGTTGTGAGTGGTTTGCACACACTAACATATACACACATGTGGTCTGGTCGCGAGAGTGCTTACTCGTGGTTGCTAAAATCGGTTCAGCAGTATGCATTCTTATGTATTCCGCTCGAAGTATGCATGTATCGCATCGTCGACGCATCAACTCGCAGCAAGTAACTGGAACGTGATTGAGGGCGATCTTGTGGAATCGAAGTGTCAAATGTCATAACTCCAAATGATTGCTGAAGCTCGTGTAAATCTGTGTAAATGAAATCCGCGTTTCCAACCAACATGAGAGAAGACAACGACATAGAAACGGGTTACAAAGCCGGAAGCCGGGAGCAGTGCAGTCACTCTGAACGCCGGTGCCGTTGGAAGTTATTAGTCCACCCCGGCCAATCCTCTATACAAGTCATTGCGATCTCTGTTTTTTTGAAAAATATGTACAGGGACGTCATTTCGTGTCGTGGTATATACTGAGTCTAACTCTGGCTCCAACTTGTCAAAGTTGAGGCAAACCCATCCACATTTCCCGATTGATTCACGACACCATTATTGTTGACGCTGAGCTGAAAGGTTGTCCCGACTGTAGTGACACTATACAAATTGATCGATGAAGTGGAATCAACATTCAAGATTTGCGACTGGCAATTGTTGGAGTCCAGACAGTCTTGTCCAAAGCTCTGAACGCGGGTGTGTAAGTAGTTGTTTATTTCGAGCAAAGGTGAAACGAACCTGGAAAAAACTATAAAGTCCGGCACCTGTTCACAGAAGATCGCGGATAAGTCCTGTAACTCATAATGTAGTATTATCTTACCGAATACCAGGATATTGGAAGAAGATGTGACATGCAATGCCCAAGCGCTACTCCCACCAAAGATCGTTGGATCATTGAAGGCAGAGTTTAATGAAAAAGGCGAAGGTACAGCAGGGGAGGGCTGATAGTAAGGCTACAGAAAGTGGTGAACGAGATGGTGAGTCACAACAATGGTTGTGCAACTTACTGTCTCGGTTTGAATTAAGCCCATGTAATGATTTTGAGCGTTGACCAAAGAATATTGGTACAACGCATGATGTTCAGCTTCAGAAGATTTATGATTATATGTTTGTCTTTTATTACTATAGAGCAATCCTCACAAGCTAAATTCCAGGAAAAATGAGAGTCATGCAAACATAAAGATTCAATTTAAGCTATCATACCTGTGCCAATCATCCAAACCGGACCAGCAGACTCTGAAAGGATCCCTCTTCCAGAAAACAACTCTAGTTGCGATACACCATCTCCGTCAAGGTCATGATCTAGAAAAAAACATCAACGAGAAGTTTCGGTGAAGCTAAATCCATTCATACCAGCCAGCCAAACCTTCAAGAGAGAAGGGAGGTCAGTACGGAACAGACGTATCAGGGGATATTAGGCGAAGCGCACCCATGTACCTAGAATCAGATGGAGTTAGCATAGTGGTCACAGAACGGACAAATTTAAATCACCCTAAGTAAAATGATTCAGTAAGAACACAATTATCGGGTCTGGAGATAACATACCTCAAGATAGGCAGTAGACCCAGCTGTCAAATATAGAGCAAGGAAAGAGGCAAAACATGCTGCTGTACCACCAGTGCCGCTTGAAGGGCATTGGGCAGATTCGAGGTTGGTTCCCGCAGCTACAGAGATAGTCAATGAAGGTGCACCAGGTCATTTAGAACTCGTACCGCCTCCGAGCCTGATGTGCGAGTCCCACATTCCGGCTCCACCGTTTTGTCCAGCAGGTTGTTTGACATTCCACTCAACTACTATCGCACCCGGAGCTGTAATGCCACATGTTTGAGGATTTCAAGAAAATGAAATCAGAAAAATGCATACTGGGTCCCACGGTGGAAAATATTATGTCGCTAATCTCCATAATGCCTTGAGAATTCGCAGCCCCCACCTGCACAACGGGCTTCGGGTTGTTTATATCCTGGAAAGCAGCACCTGACCCCGCAATCACAGACCAGCCCTCTCCGACTATTTGGGTGCCTGCAGGTATGGTGAGGGTCTGGGTTACAATATATGTCCCAGCATCGAAGAAAATGATATTACAACCCGAAAACTGTGGAGAAAATAGTTAGAAATTAACGCCGCGTTACGGCGTACCATGAAACCTGAAGGACAGACCTTGGCAAATATTGCGTTAAGGGCAGCTGTGTCGTCGGTGTGACCATCTCCCTTTGCACCATTGTCTTTGACGCTGACGAATTGGCTGACAGCATAATTGGTGTACTGGGGATGCATTTTACCAAATATATGACCTGCACTATCTAGCAAAGATGACGCTTTGTTTGCTGCAGGAATACTTCCTTGAGTAAAGGTTGATGCGCCATTTGTTCCTTTGTAAACATTTCCTTGGCCAAATGAGGCTATGGTAGTCGTACCACCAGCGAGCACGGTGGCTCCTCCAACTACTCCAACTGCAGTTGGGACATTCGTCAGCTGAGCGTTGTTTATAACAATAGAGCCAGCAAGTTTGCCGTTGCTAGGCTGCGACGTGCGAACAAAGATCGGTGTGTTTGATACCACAGCGTCAATAATGGCTTCCCCGCCGACAGTCTGCAAATATTTTATCACTTCCAAGAGATTTCATCGAAAACATGAGTAGCGCACCTGGGTTGACTCAGTCAATCCACCAGTCGTGAGATCAAAGCCCACCTAAAACGATTCAGTTTCGCACGTATGTATGCCCTCAATCAGGAACGGACTTGGCAGTTATTAATGGTAACCCCTTGAAATGTCCAGCCTACACAGAAATTTTATCATTTGATGCAAAGATGCTGTTTTTGTCATACCCCAGTTCCAAATCCCAAAGACAGCAGTGTTGGCGTTATTGACAGTGATGTTTCGAACAGTGAATCTTAGTTCATAGTCGATGATAGTCCTTCCGGCGACGACGATAATACAACTTACTGTTGGTTGCCAACCCACATTCCAAATTTGCCTCCCTATTCCTGCAATTAGATTCAACAATGTGCAGAGGACATACCAGACCTCACATTGAATACCTGAGGATAAATGAATGATGGTTAGTCTGTCGACTCAATATCGTCTGTCGGGTTCTTTGGGCTCACTAAATCACCCATGAAGCCTCCAGATCCATTCTCCATCCAGATACCTATAGCAATACACTCAGGCTCGGACGCTGTTGCTTGTGAATGTATATGGGCATACCTTGGTGTGCGGTGTCAGCTGCTGTGGACATCTCGAAGACGATATTCATCAGGCTTGTCGCTTGGGCCACCTGAACAGTTTATTCAACGCCGCTATTTCTCCGAAAGAGTTCAATGGCATTACCTGCCAGTGAATACCAGTCCCTTGGCTATTCGTAGCAGGAACTCTAAGTTGAATACCAGTTAGAATCAAAGGACTCCAAGAATGAAAACGCAAGACCCACTGTCTGACGTCAATCACGAAGTTTCGTACGGAGCGAAAGCTAAAAGAAGTCCAGGTCGGACTACATACATCAATTGTCACGGAATGAAGACTCACAAGTTGTCTAGAAAAAGGTAGTGGAACGTCATCATTGAAAAATCCAAGACACACGGGAAAACGTACTCTGATTTGTGTACCACTGTGCGCCTTCAACAGCATAAACAGATTTTTGATTAATATGAAATAATTACTCACCACCTCCGTTCGGGATGTAAGGGTCAGCATCTGACAAGGTTATTGAGCGACAGGATGGAAATAGGGTGCTGGTATAACTCACCTATTACAGCCATACCAGCGAAGGAGGGCGATGCAAGCAGGGTAGGAGGAACACGAGCATCGCCGATTAGTTGTGTGTAATAGTATGCGATAATGGGTGAAGAGACGAGGTAGGTTCCTTGCGGGAAAAAGACTACAGCTGGGGATACACTAGTAATTCGATGAGTAGATGATATTTTCAAGAAGAGAAGCGCCAAACGTGGATGATGCACAAGAACCTCCCCCACATCGACCTCCCGATGAGATGGCATTACTGTTGGCGACAAAATCTCAGAGTCAAGTCCCAGCGCGACAGATCAGCCACAAACTTTATAGCAGCGGTGTCGTCAGTAACACCATCGCCTTTGGCACCGAAATCCTTGACGTTGCGAAATACCTGGTAACCACTTGGGTTAGAGTTAAATGCAGCCGTACCCTGATGCTTGATGTTCTGCATCCAGTAGGGATCTATGCGGTAGGTGAGAATTTGAATTCAATTGAAGGCCTTGTAAAGGAAACAGACCAGTTGGCGCAGCGGTTCCAGCACCGAGAGGTGCAGAACACGACGTTCCTAAAGACAAGACGAGGGTCGCGAAGCTGAGAAGAGCACTAAGCACAGTGAGTAGCGTGGAGGGCATGATGAGGTCGCGAAGAGTGGGTTTCACTGATTTAACTTTCAAAAGAGTGAATCCTTTTATAAGGACTCCGAGGAGGATACTCGTAGATAACTCCGAGCTTTGAATCAGAGCAGGAAGCCAAGGGTATAGAGGATCGTATGCAGCTTTCCGCGTGATTCGTTCTCAGCCTGGTAAATTTCAAGAACCCATTGAATGAGGACTAAGGACTGAGGGAACACGATTGGGATCGATGCGTTGGTGAGAGAATCATATGCAATTAATTTCAATTGATATAACAAGGCCATGCTTCTGGCTTAAGAATCAGGAGGGGAAGATTTGTACGGGTCGGAATCAGTGTTGAAAGAATGAAAGTCTGCAACGTCCATTAAGTTTAACTTTTGGCACGTCATCGTGGCTAGAAACCGTGAGAATAGCACTTCGGGCCGATGCTACGTGGGCATTTTCGTCGAGAGTAAGGTGAGGACAGCTAAGGAGAAAGCCAGTCATACGCTTCCGGAGTCCTGTGAGCAAACGAATGCTCAACCATTCGAGTGAGGCCATACAGAACCCCTTCAGACACTGCCAAAGTAGTAATCTGTTAGTCCTGTAGCACCTGAGCACCCGGATCTCACTGGCTTGCAGAAACTTCTATCCGCCAAACCACACGCTAGACCTGATGAGTGAAGTCACTTGAAGGACACTGACTAGACGAAAGTGCGAGGATGTTCCAAAATCAATCGACAATCCGGAAGAAGAACGACACAACGATATTCAGGTTCCCTTTCAAGGCCTTGGGCTTCAGATTATCGGATCAGTGGGAGATGGAACGTAGATTGATGATGAATGTTGATCGCCTTTTCTCTCCTTTTCTCTCCTTTCTTCAACATAGGTGCTGTGGTTGTAAATAAAGACACGTAACAGGCCATTATGGAAGTACATTTGATCACGTAGACCCTGCTACTAGCCTCCGCGCCTCCGCGACCCCGATGAAGACTTGAGCATAGATATTGTTTGATCCCAAGTCGACTGCTCCGACCCTTGAACGTCAGCCCACATCCCCAGTAACCTAAAAACAAGAAAAAGCAAACTTTTATCGTTGATGACAATGACATACTTACCAGAAAATGGAATCACACTCGATTTTCCCTCTTTCCCCTGGAACCCGAGATCAGATTCGAGAGTTTTGTGCACATGAAGTGGCTAAGTATGTAAGGTGCACACCGTAGATTATTCTGTCCCGTCAATCATACACATGGTGTGCAATGCATATATTTAATGGTGGTCCATTGAAAGCAGCTTGACTTACAAAGCATTGCGACATGAGATACACGAAAGTCTGATGCGCCATATAGAAGCCCGAATTGTGCGTGTGCTTTGGCGACCTCAAACCTCGGGTAAATGCGACAAGATATGTTCAAGAGAATGTAGTAATCAAGGTTCGTTTCGTGACCGGATTAATGTGAAGTTCAGCCAAGAGCCAGACATGAGAAAACACACCAGACCTTACCAGATCATAATTCAACCTTCCCGTAATCTGCAGCAGAAGATCGCAAAGGGATTGGAGTTGCTTATCTTGGAAGGAGATGACAGCAAATATCCCATGTTCTGCGCTTACCGGACAAACTACTTATCGTTCAACCTGGTCGATCTGTTTCCTGACTGGTTGGAGGAGAATCTATGCAAGAACTAACCAAGCACTCGACATGCGACAATGCGATTTGCAAAACACTGTACTTGAACAGGCTTCGAATTAATCTTCGTGGTAAATCGGGCAAGTTGTACGAGATGCATTATGATACCGGATTGTCAAGAATCAACACAACTAAGGACATCCACCACTACTTCCGACAGGGGTGCAGCATGGTAATCTGGAGTCAAGGTTGAATTATAGGGAGGAAATCAACATATTTAGTACGCGCCTTAGAACCAGATGAAGCGTGGACTCCTTCTGGATACTGTAGTCAGAGAGCGTATGTCCATTCTCTAGCTGCTTGTTATTGTAGATAAGACGCAATTGAGAAGATGGTACACTGGAAAGACGTTAACAAGTTGTCGAGATCTAATATCCGTTGCAACTCACCCCTCCTTGTCCTGGATCTTTTTATTCACGCTGTCGATCGTGTCCTCCGACTCAACATTGAGTATGATCGTTTTTCCTACGAGAGTCTTGACGAATATTTGCATTTTGCGGGAGTGAATCGACTACCACTGGTGTAGAGAAAGAAGATTTGGCAGTGCCAATTCTTTCAGGTGATATTGCCATCACAGGCTGACTGAGCGAGTACAGGCGAGTACACTTGCAAAGTTCAGTCACGGGAAGAAGCAACAGTGCAGTGCTTGGGGCCTTTCGGTCACGCGCGTTGCGGATTCTTCAGATCCATCTCAGTATTAGTGCTGATTCATTCATTTCAGTGATTGTGTGTTCTGCCTTAGATCCTCACATTCTTGGACTGATTTCTAGTAACAGGATAACTCATGGCAAAGAATGTCGAGCACGAATCCGAGGAAATCGAGGACGAAATTTCCAAGTTGAATTCTCTCTTGGACAACAATGAACCTCCTTCGTCATATCAGATACCGTTCATCAACGAACACACAGGAAGGCTAGACGCATACCTTGCCAAAGTTCACGCACGCCTTCGGAAAGCCAGGGGCGAAATACTTCGATACAGATCCATACTTTCGGGCATACGTAGGCTACCTCCAGAAATCTTGTCGGAGATTTTTGTTCACTGTATGAGGCCAATCCCAACGACGAAACATAGAATCGGAAGATTCAAGACTTATCCCAACCCCAGCCCTCGCAATGCCCTTTACGCTCTCTCTCAAGTCTGCCGAAAGTGGCGAAACGTCGCGTTATCCACCCCAGCACTTTGGTGTAATCTCACAATCGCTCATGAGACTCCTACAGCACACGAAACATACTCGCAGATAATTCAACATTGCTCAGAGCGTTCGCGTGTATCCCCATTGTACATCACTCTTCTCGTCGCAAATTTCACATGCCTGGAAGAGGAAGAGGAAGAGAAAAGCAAGATTTTTGTTGGCGCACTGAACACTGCAGACAAACTTTTGAGACATGCATCACGCTGGCATTACTTCGATTTCAATGCCTCCTGGTATCCGTATCACCTGGCGGAAATTCTATTCCCTGTTCTACCCGCCAGTGGTCTGCCTAATTTGCACGAGGCCTGTTTTTCGATCCACACCCGGAGACGACGTTTCGGGGCAGCTTTATGGATGTTACAACTTCTGCAAGCTTCTCCGAACCTTCGGAGAATCCAATTTAACGCCTTGGTTCCGGATATCGAGGTGGCCCCTTGGACACTTTTGCAAAGCTTCGAAGCTACAGCCGGCGTGCTGTTGAAGGACTTGTTCACGATCCTCAAGAGCTGTTCGAGACTACAGTTCTGCGATGCGTGCTTGCTCGTTGAGAATGAGGAAGACTCACCCTCCCCCTCATTGGAATCAGAGCTCGTCTTACAAAACTTGCATACCTTGAACTTGTCCGAACTCCTCGAGGAGGAACTGACGACGGTTCTTCGTTGTTTAACCCTGCCTGCACTCAGAAAACTCTCATTGAGCGGCCCTTCAGATGAGCCCGTATACGAATGGCCCCATCAGTCGTTCATTAAATTACTCTCAAGGTCCCAGTGCCACTTGGAATCTCTGTCCTTGAACAATTTGGCATTCTCTGCAGACCAGGTAATTAACTATCTCTGCCTTCCAAATGTCAATGATACGCTGGAAGATTTGGAGATTAAACAATGGGAGTGGCCAATCCCGTCAGAAGTCCTGAAACACGTCACTTTCAAGTTACCATCCACAACCTCTATAACTTCGACGTCGTCGCCCTCAATGCCCACTATCTCGCTTCCGAAACTTCACAGTGTATCCTTAATCGTCCATGCTGTAGCACAAGCTGTCCCTTTGAGAGATTTCGTTGCTTCTCGATGGTATAATATCGCCCGGAATGACGTGCCACTACCGATTCCTAGACTCAAGCGTATACAAATCCTTCTTGCGGTCCCTTTCTTACCAAATGCTTCAGTTTCTAGCATTGAAACTATTGAACGCGTTTTCAGACGCGTTTCTCTTGTGGCCAGAGTTGACCTCAACGAGTTTACGATACAGCCATCCGCACATGAACTGCATGCGTACACGGCGATTGAAAAATTAGACGAGGATGGTTTCTTTGACTATACGATATAATGCTTTTGGTGTTTCGATCGTATCTTGTTGGACTTCGCTACTCCAGTTCCTGCTTCTCTGTTGTCTGTGGCGTTGCGTTTTATTATATATGCATGCATTGTCCATGCTGCAGATTTTGAGGCTTGTATGCTCTCGGATTGGCCCTATAATTCAATACTACCATTTTTTCCGACCTGCCTATCTCTTTTTTCTCCCTTCGTTCTAGTCAACAAAAAGATATCGAGATCATGACAGAATGTCCTACTTGATACCGCGGATCAACCTGGACAGACGACTTACCATATTGTAGACTGATCTTCGTCGATCCTTGTGGAATTACTAATCGATCCCAAGAAACAAGCAACAGCTTTTCTAGGTGAGGTCGTCCAAGCTCTGCGTTTGCGCGTTAAAACTGTTAAACTCTTGATTATCCATGTTTCCTCGAAGAGTAGTGCACTTTTGCTAGTGGCAAGGATGGTGTCTAACTTCCTCCTTATATTAGCCGAATCCAAGTTGTGCCCTGTTGTGCCACAAAGGCGATGTTCCAAGATGTTCTCTGATCTTCTCCTACTACGACATCATGTTCTGGTCATTACAACTCGGGCCTCATCCGCGAAAGGCCCCGAAGCTGTGCTATACAGCCTCTGTACCGAGAATCAGGACTTTCTTGAGAACCAGAACTAATGTCACCAATGTCACCACCATGTAGAGAGCGAGGCTTCTCCTTCTTTCCGTATATCAATACGTACGGGACCGAAGAATTCATTCGACATCACTTAAGTCGACTCATTGTAGTTCATCCATATCCGTCTAATCGCACTCAAGAGGCTGAGGTTTCCGTCTTTTGTGCAAGAAACACTCCCCGACGGCTCACGGGAAAATTCCTGCAATTTAGCACTCGTCTAACACATTGTTGAATAGCACTCCGGATTTCTTTAGTTGAGTATAAACTTGCATGACTCCGCATATAATCGTGTAATCCCTTTTCAGGTATCTGTACTTTTTGTTCTTTAAAAGCAGGGAAGTAATTGTATCTCTACATCCAATTGAAATGACTACTCGTCCGCGACATACAAATTACTCCCCTCAGTCTTCGATAATAACGCTTTACGATACGAATGTTCAGCATGGGTACACTCCTCAACCGTGGGCTCCTAATATATGGCGTGTCCGGTAAATATTCGTTTCCTATGATATTATCGACAAGCTTGCTGATCATCAGAGTTTCCAGATTCATCCTCAACTACAAACGACTGCCATATAAGACAATCTGGGTTGAATTTGCAGATGTGGAAGTCACTCTACGCAGTATAGGTGCTCCTCCGAGTGCTATGAAAAGTGATGGTCTCCCGCTATATACTCTCCCGGTTCTGGTAGACCCTACCAATATACCGTATGCTCCGGTGATATTGTCTAACACTAATAACATCTCGGAGTATCTTGAATCGACATACCCATCGCCTGCTGTATTCCCGGCGGGATCGCGCGCCTTGCAGTCCTTGTTTGTCCATTATATACAGGAGTTCTTTGCCAAACCCCTACTTCCTATCATGGTCCCTATGAGCCATCAACACCTGTCTGATCGTAGCCAACGCCATCTTCGCAACTATCCCAGCTCGCTCTCTGCCGCGTATAACCCTCAAGGCCACTCGTCGAGCCATCCATTGCCTTCCGGACCGCAAAGAGAGCAGGCTTGGCTTGCCGTTAAAGAGCAATTTGACTTTATCGATGCCATCATGGCAAAGAATACTGGGGATGGGGATGGAATAGTTGTTATGGGGCGAGAGGTGACTTACGCTGATTTCGCCCTATGCTCAGTGCTATTATGGATAGGTGGGTTCTTGCCTCATCGGAAATTTTACCATTCAAATCGTTGTATTACAGTGCGTATTGCCCCGCAAGACTGGGTCCGAGTGCGAAATTGGAACGGAGGACGTTGGGAGAGGCTGTGGGAGAGGTGCAAGCCTTACATGCAGGAGCACTAGCCTCAACTTCTGTCTCTACAGCTAGAGTTTATATACTCATATTCATCCATTCAGGGAAGACTGATATCTGTAGTGTGACCGTGTACAATAATTGTTGAACATTCCGAATTTGCTGGCTGCAAGCACGGTGGGGTCGCAGTGGCGCCAGGTAGGCGCTCCTTGCTTAGCAGCGTTAAGCGCCCGAATGCCTAAAATAAGAAATCAAAATCTAATCTAGTCTTATCTACGCTGAGTTTCAACTTCGGCGCGAGGTTAGGCGAGGTTCAAGTTGAACCAATTCATGTTTGCGCATCGTCTCTCTGAGCTTCCAATGCTTGCTGTAAATGTGTGAGGCTCCTCATTCTATCGATAACATGACTGAGCACACTGCTACTTAATCTGAGTCACTTGGATAGACTTCTATAGACTTGGATCCCTCAAGAGAATTTTGAGAACGCTGCAGCGCAGCAGTACAGTGCCCGAAGTATACTATCCGTGATTCTAAATGCCTCACAATGAGTGGTAGTTTCAGACAATAGTCAATGTCATGGTGAGTATAAGTGATTGCTGTTGTATGAGCCGAAACGAGCCGATGTGATTTGTTGGGAACACGCGGGGCGCGCGCATTGATCAACGCTGTTGATTTCGAATCTTAGTTTCGATCTATCTGAAGCTTCGAGTCTTAATCCTGTGCACTCCTCGAGCGCCTCGCAGAAATAGACTCAAATTGGGAGTTTAGGATCACTTCAATAAATGCACAACTCGATACAATAGGAGCATCAAGTAAATGTGAATTTGGATCTAGCGTTTACAACTATCCATTGGCTTACAGAAAATTGCTGTGATATCACCAATCAGACCTCAAAATTTCTGGGCAATGGACTAACATCCCATGACCGCAACTGACTCTCGAGACACCAACCATATACTCTGTTGGCAATCACTACTGAAATCGCCGTACATGATATCTGGGGATGACACGGGATGACCTGGAAAGACCACATAAGGACCTTCCACATATCGCTATACCCTTCTGAAGCACTAAAATAACCACATAACATATTGACTAGCTAGTTCAGTCCTTCTGCGGTTGCGTGTGCAGACATGCAGTGTATCTGCGACCCCAGTACCCGACCACAATCATTGCACTATAAAAACGAGCGAAAAAGGTTTGGCTTTCTGTATCAATTTCTAACTAAACGACTTGGAAATGTCGCGTCACTACTCATCCCGATCCTCATATTCTTCAAGTGGTCCGAACACTCCGGTCATAATTCTTTACGACACTCCAGGTCATAGTCCGCAACCATGGGCGCCCAATATCTGGCGAATCAGGCAAGTTACCATCGACAGTCGATTTTAAACTTATCTCTGATTCTTTGATTCAGGTTTGTTCTGAATTATAAGCGACTACGATATCGGACACAGTGGGTCGAATTTCAGAACATCGAGGCCACTTTACGCAGTATCGGAGCACCCCCAAGTTCAGTGCGCAGTGACGGACGCCCTGTCTATACACTTCCCGTCATTGTCGACCCAACACGAAGCCCCAGCCGTCCAGAGATACTCTCTAATCCGAACAACATTGCTGAGTATCTGGAAACGTACTACCCTGCACGCTCAGTTTTCCCAGAGGGAAGTCGTGCATTGCAATCGCTTTTTGTTCACTACATACAGGAAACCTTTGCGAGACCTTTGCTACCCATCATGGTTCCCCTAAGCGCCAGAGGTTTACCAGAGCGCAGCCAGCCTCCGTTTAGCCACTCACATACTGTAAACCCGCTTCCGCCAGGACCACAGAGGGAGCGGGCTTGGGAGTTGGTGAAAGAGCAATTCGACTTTTTGTCCGCTATCCTTGATAAGAACTCAATGGATGGCGATGGCGTTTGTGCCATGGGCAATTCAGTTTCATATGCCGATTTTGCGCTGTGTTCAGTTCTTCTATGGATAGAAAACATGGCGCCGCATGATGGCTGGGCTCGCGTCAGGGAGTGGAATGGAGGACGCTGGATTCGATTGCGAGAGAAATGCCGAGATTACATGGACGTTTTTTGACGGCGATATTCAACAGCTTATACATAGCATTCATAAGACCTACATAATTCTGGGTCGAAGGTCATCGTGTCTACATTGATCGTGGCAATTCTGAGACCTATATTTTTCAACCTGTTTCTTCTGCTCAGTACACTAGGACAATTCTATCTATTCATTTCTGTGTAATGTTATCTAAGTAGGAAAAATTCTGAAAAAAGTTTACTCTTTTACACAAGCCAATCCAGTATCTTCCGGAAGCTCGATCTTAGCCACTCTCAGCTCTTTCATACGTTTGACGGCCGCTCGTGAATGGTTGTTCAAGCCTCCGTCAAAAGCCCAAGAGGCATCGTGCCATTTCTGGTCCTCTGCCTCATTGTCTTCACGGAGACGTATTGCATATCTGCGTAAGAGTGAGGCGCCGCCGGGCTATAAAGATAATCAGTTATGGCGAATAATTACTGGAAATCGAAAAGACGTCGAAGCGTTGTCTTCCCCTGAGACTTCAACGAACTGCTGGCCCGCTTTTGACGTGTATATCGTAGCGAATGCTAGGGACTTACGTGTTCGCCTAGATATAGGGTAACGTCCACAACCCACCCATTCAGCAATAGAAAGCACCGGTCGGGATGCTCCCTCACGTACAGTTTTGTTGCTGCTACCGACCAGTGTTGAGAGGCATCACCGACTGATTTACTCAGACTGTCTTGTTCCTCATTAACATCCTCTTTCGGCGGCTCGCCATGCAAGGACTTGTGATTCATATAAGCCAATGCTTCTTTGTAATCTTCATCTCGAGCTTGACGAAGACCGTATACGAGTCCAAATTGATGCAGCAAAAGAATAACCCATTTGGAGGGATCCCAGGTGTGTATCCAAGGACCTGAACGATAATCGTGGGGAAAGGCGTGCTTTGTATGTTACACGCAATTTAGCATCCAACAGCGAGTACGGAAGGTATGCAGTCTTACATGCTAGAAATAACGGTCTGAGTCTTGAACTACGTCGATTCGATTGAAATGGGTGTGACGTACGAAATTATGGTTTCCTTCCCCACTGGTCAAAACCGCCAAAAGCTGCATTCAGTGGTGTTCAACGTTTGAAGCAGAATGCAATTGGGTATTAGGACGCACAAAATTGCCTCGAGAAGTATTTTCATCTGAAAACGGTTGTAAACCATCCCAGTGAGCCAAACTAATAGCGATAGGATGAGGTCTGAACTCGAAAAACTAGAATTAAAGGTACGAACGAGTTGACGAAGAAAGTACAGTGCCACACTGCCAGCCTAGAAACTAGTCCTGCCCATACAAAGGCGCCGAGGGCGTCGTTCCATAATGCTCCAATTAAGGGGGGTACAGCAAATCCGAAGAATAGGGCTAACGGAACTATTTGATATTAGATATTGAATTGAAATTGGAAAAGGTTTTATTCATACTGTAGTACTTGTGTTGAAAGCGTACGACTAGATAGAGAAGATCTAATTAGGTTTGAGGGACCGAAAAACAAAGTGTGACTCACCTGGATCGCGGTCTAAATCATCTCTATCGACAAGTTCCATGCGTGTATATGTTGGTTTGAAGAAAATCCAGCCCATGTGAGAGTATAGAAGCCCACGAGTAGCTGCGTATCTGTACCTTAATTAGGAAGATAGTATACGCGTCTGAACGAGAGACTCACGGATCGTGGACAGGATCATCAGTGAAACGATGGTGGAGACGGTGTCGAAGGCACCTGTACATTGAATTCTGAAATGCAACCGTGAAAGATGACACGTATCACCTACCACCACTTTTACTAGATTAGTATCTCCAAAGGAAACTTCAATTTTGACGTCGAAATTTTGCTTACCTTGATAGAACCCTGGAAACCGGCCGACCCAAGTAGTGCCAGCACGAAGCGAACACCCATGGATGCGCGGAATGCACGATGAGACCACAGACGATGATAGCCTATAGTGATTCTGGGTAGACATTAGCAGAAGCTGAACATGATAACGACTGACTCACCCAAACTCAGCAAGTTGCCACATAGCGTACGTCAGCGCAAGAGTCGGCCAGGAAACCAGAGTTGGAGGTAAGCAGTACATGCCGACCAATGCTGCTAGATGTATGGAGACGAAGAATATACCATTGCTCCACCATATGTGAGGATGAGAAGCAATCGTTGAGCGGTCCATGGTTGACGGTTGTCGTTGAGGTACAAGATAAAACACATGAGGTAAGGAGAAATCGGACTAATATACAAGCAACTACAAGCAACTAGGACGGAGGCTGAGGGAGGCTCCCGATCATGGATATTTGAATCATGATCAGCTAGTCAGTCACCCGTAGAGCCGCATGTTGTGCTATTTGAATTTTACTGGTATTCATCATCGATGAATGGAGAAAATCGCAGTTTTTCAATCTGGACTTGGTGCTGGAAGAAGAAGGTAGGGGAGGATTCGGCAAATTGTGGGGATAGACGCGCATTGATTGGCACGCTCTACTCCCATCTTATAAATTGTGAGGCTTAATACTGGCTTAGTGCTCTCACTATTGAGAAGTTCAGGCAGGATGATATCCTAATGATAACGTCTAGATTCGTATGAACGGAATTCGAGAAGAAATTTCCTTAAGGCCCCTTACTAGTACCCATCAAGGCATCGAACTACGTCAGTTTTATGCATCCGCGGCGTATAACACTTACTGCGGGCCTCTGCGGGCCCGTCGGTATTATCCTATCTATCGAATTGTCGATTACCACCCCTATCCTACCCTATCCACCTGGCATTACAATGTTGTCTGCATACCGACGACATCAAGTTGGAGACGAAGATCTACACAGAATGACAGAGGATCCTCCCATGTATACCCTTCGAGCGCACCAAGAAGTAATTAAGCTAAAATACTTCCACTTTGTGCAACCAATTTGCTCTTCACGCCCTCCAAAACTTTGGCGCGATTATCTAGGACAGAATCATGGGCCTCTAGCTGTTTGTCGAAGGAAGTGAATAGCTTGAGCTTGGTCCTGTACAGATGAACATCAGAGTGAGCTAAACAAATATGTTGAAGGATGCGTACGTCATGTGATTTTTGACCTGAAGAAAAAATACAATGATAAGGCCAACAGCTGAAGACATAAAGTACAACGTACAAAATCCAAGATCTTCGAATACTTAACCATGATTTCTTCATCGGAACGTCAATGCGAAACAGAGCAGGCGATAAAAGAATAAATTTACCATCGGCCCCTTTGACCCATTCTTCCATCGAACACTCCTTCCATTTCGTTGTAAGTTGCTCGTATTTTTGCATGTGATCTTCGATATATGCGTCGGCTTGACATCCCAAAAGCTTATCTAGCGCATCGCCACCCATCCCAATACTTGCATGACTCCCGTTGCTCAAACTGGGAGGACCAATCCCGCTGTCTCCGTCGCCGTCTTCGTCGCCATTTCCTCTAAGATCCCTAGACATTCCCGGGAGATAGTGATGCTGATGCTGACCAAAACCTAGAGCGTGATGGTCAGCAGGACTGGTGTGCTGCTGGTAGTCATGGGGTCCTCGGCGCGTCATTTGGGGTGACTCTGAACGTTCGATAGGGCTAGAGAGAAGTTGAGGCGAGAACCGACTTTGGACATGGGGGAGGCGTCCAACCTGTAGGATCAAATGTAAAGTTCAATCTAACAAGTTATAAAATGGATATAGTTATAGTCAACGTACATCTTCCTCTACCATATAAGATCTTGGGTCTATCCCAACCTGTATCGGTGCATTGGTCTTGTACCTCTTTGCAGGTCCTGGATCCATGTGATTAACATACATCATATCGTCGTCAGCGTCAAGTTCGACTCTGCCGCGCTTCTTAGTACTGCGATCGTGGTCACGGCGACCGTGCTTGGGAATAAGGCCGGCCATAGACGTCGGAATAGTCCTCGTAGAGTCGTCATTGTGCAACAAAACGCGTTGAGGAGGCGCATTTCCGAGTTTGTATTGAGAAGCTGGGTGAGGATTTTCTTCATTGCCATTGGATATATGCGCCTCATTCTTGACGTGCGAGTTCGTAACGGAAGAATTAGGAAGTGCTGGTGTCTTGAAAGAGCTCGAAGAGAGTAGATCAGCCGCAGAAACTGCATTGAGAGGTTTCGGGGCGAATACAGAAGGTGTTCCAGCTTGTTCGCGTCGGATAGAAAGCGCTTTAGCTGTAGCCAACAAAGAAGGTGACTCGGTACTAGTAGAATTGGTTTGGTTTGCATTCGATTTTCGCCCAGATAGGTTCAAGCTGCCTTGTGAGCCCGAAGACGTTCGAAACAAACCATTCAGGTTGGTTGATTTGGACGCATTTTTTCCAGCAGAGGAGTTATGGTCAGACAAATCTGAGTCTTTGATCGACGAAGGGACCTGAAAGGTCGATTTAAGTATGTCGGCGTGTAGTGGATTACTGAGATCCGGAGTAAAAGATGCATCTCTAGCAGGGGTTGAAGCAGAGTCGTCTTTAGTGTGAGCAGCACGCGAAGCAGGACGTGAATTGTTGGGAATAAAGGGAGTCCTAGCACTCATCGTTGGGTGAAGAGACTTGGAGAGAGAGGAAGGTGGGCAAAGCTGAAATTACCACGTACATAAATTATCGGTCCGAATTCCGAACTTCTTTTTCCTCTGTACAACATATTCGGATCTGAATCGACTTGGAATCGACTCAGGCTCTGGTTGTACTGGCTATGACATATCAGGACATGCAACTCAACAAACACGGTAGTCAGCTGCTAGTCTGGGGAGCTTGAGGGCCCCAAACTCATCAAGAAGATCTCAGCGTCAATCATTCACGTTAAAGTTCAAAGGAAACTGCCACTTTCTTTCCTGCTTTAAGTCCACTTGCTGTACAACCTACGCCATGAATTTTTATTCTACGAATGCTTGGAAGGATGCAGTCCTGGACAGGATAAAATTCACCAACATTCCAGACGCTTATCAAGCTCCTGCCCACGATACTGTCCTCTTCGTCGGGGAAGAGATCGTTCTCAACACATTGCGTCGGAAATACGCAGAATTCCCACAGAAATACTCGCCGCTTCGGAAAAACCTCGTCGTCGTGCGGCGTACAGCATCTATGGGCCTAGGTGCATTTGCGAAGCGCCGGTTCAAAGTCGGAGATACAGTTGTGCGCGAACGCCCGTTCCTTATTGCTGCAGTTGATATCCAGAACGATCCATCACTTGTTGGGAGGAAATTCAACCCGTTCACAGAAGATCGCGGATAAGTCCTGTAACTCATAATGTAGTATTATCTTACCGAATACCAGGATATTGGAAGAAGATGTGACATGCAATGCCCAAGCGCTACTCCCACCAAAGATCGTTGGATCATTGAAGGCAGAGTTTAATGAAAAAGGCGAAGGTACAGCAGGGGAGGGCTGATAGTAAGGCTACAGAAAGTGGTGAACGAGATGGTGAGTCACAACAATGGTTGTGCAACTTACTGTCTCGGTTTGAATTAAGCCCATGTAATGATTTTGAGCGTTGACCAAAGAATATTGGTACAACGCATGATGTTCAGCTTCAGAAGATTTATGATTATATGTTTGTCTTTTATTACTATAGAGCAATCCTCACAAGCTAAATTCCAGGAAAAATGAGAGTCATGCAAACATAAAGATTCAATTTAAGCTATCATACCTGTGCCAATCATCCAAACCGGACCAGCAGACTCTGAAAGGATCCCTCTTCCAGAAAACAACTCTAGTTGCGATACACCATCTCCGTCAAGGTCATGATCTAGAAAAAAACATCAACGAGAAGTTTCGGTGAAGCTAAATCCATTCATACCAGCCAGCCAAACCTTCAAGAGAGAAGGGAGGTCAGTACGGAACAGACGTATCAGGGGATATTAGGCGAAGCGCACCCATGTACCTAGAATCAGATGGAGTTAGCATAGTGGTCACAGAACGGACAAATTTAAATCACCCTAAGTAAAATGATTCAGTAAGAACACAATTATCGGGTCTGGAGATAACATACCTCAAGATAGGCAGTAGACCCAGCTGTCAAATATAGAGCAAGGAAAGAGGCAAAACATGCTGCTGTACCACCAGTGCCGCTTGAAGGGCATTGGGCAGATTCGAGGTTGGTTCCCGCAGCTACAGAGATAGTCAATGAAGGTGCACCAGGTCATTTAGAACTCGTACCGCCTCCGAGCCTGATGTGCGAGTCCCACATTCCGGCTCCACCGTTTTGTCCAGCAGGTTGTTTGACATTCCACTCAACTACTATCGCACCCGGAGCTGTAATGCCACATGTTTGAGGATTTCAAGAAAATGAAATCAGAAAAATGCATACTGGGTCCCACGGTGGAAAATATTATGTCGCTAATCTCCATAATGCCTTGAGAATTCGCAGCCCCCACCTGCACAACGGGCTTCGGGTTGTTTATATCCTGGAAAGCAGCACCTGACCCCGCAATCACAGACCAGCCCTCTCCGACTATTTGGGTGCCTGCAGGTATGGTGAGGGTCTGGGTTACAATATATGTCCCAGCATCGAAGAAAATGATATTACAACCCGAAAACTGTGGAGAAAATAGTTAGAAATTAACGCCGCGTTACGGCGTACCATGAAACCTGAAGGACAGACCTTGGCAAATATTGCGTTAAGGGCAGCTGTGTCGTCGGTGTGACCATCTCCCTTTGCACCATTGTCTTTGACGCTGACGAATTGGCTGACAGCATAATTGGTGTACTGGGGATGCATTTTACCAAATATATGACCTGCACTATCTAGCAAAGATGACGCTTTGTTTGCTGCAGGAATACTTCCTTGAGTAAAGGTTGATGCGCCATTTGTTCCTTTGTAAACATTTCCTTGGCCAAATGAGGCTATGGTAGTCGTACCACCAGCGAGCACGGTGGCTCCTCCAACTACTCCAACTGCAGTTGGGACATTCGTCAGCTGAGCGTTGTTTATAACAATAGAGCCAGCAAGTTTGCCGTTGCTAGGCTGCGACGTGCGAACAAAGATCGGTGTGTTTGATACCACAGCGTCAATAATGGCTTCCCCGCCGACAGTCTGCAAATATTTTATCACTTCCAAGAGATTTCATCGAAAACATGAGTAGCGCACCTGGGTTGACTCAGTCAATCCACCAGTCGTGAGATCAAAGCCCACCTAAAACGATTCAGTTTCGCACGTATGTATGCCCTCAATCAGGAACGGACTTGGCAGTTATTAATGGTAACCCCTTGAAATGTCCAGCCTACACAGAAATTTTATCATTTGATGCAAAGATGCTGTTTTTGTCATACCCCAGTTCCAAATCCCAAAGACAGCAGTGTTGGCGTTATTGACAGTGATGTTTCGAACAGTGAATCTTAGTTCATAGTCGATGATAGTCCTTCCGGCGACGACGATAATACAACTTACTGTTGGTTGCCAACCCACATTCCAAATTTGCCTCCCTATTCCTGCAATTAGATTCAACAATGTGCAGAGGACATACCAGACCTCACATTGAATACCTGAGGATAAATGAATGATGGTTAGTCTGTCGACTCAATATCGTCTGTCGGGTTCTTTGGGCTCACTAAATCACCCATGAAGCCTCCAGATCCATTCTCCATCCAGATACCTATAGCAATACACTCAGGCTCGGACGCTGTTGCTTGTGAATGTATATGGGCATACCTTGGTGTGCGGTGTCAGCTGCTGTGGACATCTCGAAGACGATATTCATCAGGCTTGTCGCTTGGGCCACCTGAACAGTTTATTCAACGCCGCTATTTCTCCGAAAGAGTTCAATGGCATTACCTGCCAGTGAATACCAGTCCCTTGGCTATTCGTAGCAGGAACTCTAAGTTGAATACCAGTTAGAATCAAAGGACTCCAAGAATGAAAACGCAAGACCCACTGTCTGACGTCAATCACGAAGTTTCGTACGGAGCGAAAGCTAAAAGAAGTCCAGGTCGGACTACATACATCAATTGTCACGGAATGAAGACTCACAAGTTGTCTAGAAAAAGGTAGTGGAACGTCATCATTGAAAAATCCAAGACACACGGGAAAACGTACTCTGATTTGTGTACCACTGTGCGCCTTCAACAGCATAAACAGATTTTTGATTAATATGAAATAATTACTCACCACCTCCGTTCGGGATGTAAGGGTCAGCATCTGACAAGGTTATTGAGCGACAGGATGGAAATAGGGTGCTGGTATAACTCACCTATTACAGCCATACCAGCGAAGGAGGGCGATGCAAGCAGGGTAGGAGGAACACGAGCATCGCCGATTAGTTGTGTGTAATAGTATGCGATAATGGGTGAAGAGACGAGGTAGGTTCCTTGCGGGAAAAAGACTACAGCTGGGGATACACTAGTAATTCGATGAGTAGATGATATTTTCAAGAAGAGAAGCGCCAAACGTGGATGATGCACAAGAACCTCCCCCACATCGACCTCCCGATGAGATGGCATTACTGTTGGCGACAAAATCTCAGAGTCAAGTCCCAGCGCGACAGATCAGCCACAAACTTTATAGCAGCGGTGTCGTCAGTAACACCATCGCCTTTGGCACCGAAATCCTTGACGTTGCGAAATACCTGGTAACCACTTGGGTTAGAGTTAAATGCAGCCGTACCCTGATGCTTGATGTTCTGCATCCAGTAGGGATCTATGCGGTAGGTGAGAATTTGAATTCAATTGAAGGCCTTGTAAAGGAAACAGACCAGTTGGCGCAGCGGTTCCAGCACCGAGAGGTGCAGAACACGACGTTCCTAAAGACAAGACGAGGGTCGCGAAGCTGAGAAGAGCACTAAGCACAGTGAGTAGCGTGGAGGGCATGATGAGGTCGCGAAGAGTGGGTTTCACTGATTTAACTTTCAAAAGAGTGAATCCTTTTATAAGGACTCCGAGGAGGATACTCGTAGATAACTCCGAGCTTTGAATCAGAGCAGGAAGCCAAGGGTATAGAGGATCGTATGCAGCTTTCCGCGTGATTCGTTCTCAGCCTGGTAAATTTCAAGAACCCATTGAATGAGGACTAAGGACTGAGGGAACACGATTGGGATCGATGCGTTGGTGAGAGAATCATATGCAATTAATTTCAATTGATATAACAAGGCCATGCTTCTGGCTTAAGAATCAGGAGGGGAAGATTTGTACGGGTCGGAATCAGTGTTGAAAGAATGAAAGTCTGCAACGTCCATTAAGTTTAACTTTTGGCACGTCATCGTGGCTAGAAACCGTGAGAATAGCACTTCGGGCCGATGCTACGTGGGCATTTTCGTCGAGAGTAAGGTGAGGACAGCTAAGGAGAAAGCCAGTCATACGCTTCCGGAGTCCTGTGAGCAAACGAATGCTCAACCATTCGAGTGAGGCCATACAGAACCCCTTCAGACACTGCCAAAGTAGTAATCTGTTAGTCCTGTAGCACCTGAGCACCCGGATCTCACTGGCTTGCAGAAACTTCTATCCGCCAAACCACACGCTAGACCTGATGAGTGAAGTCACTTGAAGGACACTGACTAGACGAAAGTGCGAGGATGTTCCAAAATCAATCGACAATCCGGAAGAAGAACGACACAACGATATTCAGGTTCCCTTTCAAGGCCTTGGGCTTCAGATTATCGGATCAGTGGGAGATGGAACGTAGATTGATGATGAATGTTGATCGCCTTTTCTCTCCTTTTCTCTCCTTTCTTCAACATAGGTGCTGTGGTTGTAAATAAAGACACGTAACAGGCCATTATGGAAGTACATTTGATCACGTAGACCCTGCTACTAGCCTCCGCGCCTCCGCGACCCCGATGAAGACTTGAGCATAGATATTGTTTGATCCCAAGTCGACTGCTCCGACCCTTGAACGTCAGCCCACATCCCCAGTAACCTAAAAACAAGAAAAAGCAAACTTTTATCGTTGATGACAATGACATACTTACCAGAAAATGGAATCACACTCGATTTTCCCTCTTTCCCCTGGAACCCGAGATCAGATTCGAGAGTTTTGTGCACATGAAGTGGCTAAGTATGTAAGGTGCACACCGTAGATTATTCTGTCCCGTCAATCATACACATGGTGTGCAATGCATATATTTAATGGTGGTCCATTGAAAGCAGCTTGACTTACAAAGCATTGCGACATGAGATACACGAAAGTCTGATGCGCCATATAGAAGCCCGAATTGTGCGTGTGCTTTGGCGACCTCAAACCTCGGGTAAATGCGACAAGATATGTTCAAGAGAATGTAGTAATCAAGGTTCGTTTCGTGACCGGATTAATGTGAAGTTCAGCCAAGAGCCAGACATGAGAAAACACACCAGACCTTACCAGATCATAATTCAACCTTCCCGTAATCTGCAGCAGAAGATCGCAAAGGGATTGGAGTTGCTTATCTTGGAAGGAGATGACAGCAAATATCCCATGTTCTGCGCTTACCGGACAAACTACTTATCGTTCAACCTGGTCGATCTGTTTCCTGACTGGTTGGAGGAGAATCTATGCAAGAACTAACCAAGCACTCGACATGCGACAATGCGATTTGCAAAACACTGTACTTGAACAGGCTTCGAATTAATCTTCGTGGTAAATCGGGCAAGTTGTACGAGATGCATTATGATACCGGATTGTCAAGAATCAACACAACTAAGGACATCCACCACTACTTCCGACAGGGGTGCAGCATGGTAATCTGGAGTCAAGGTTGAATTATAGGGAGGAAATCAACATATTTAGTACGCGCCTTAGAACCAGATGAAGCGTGGACTCCTTCTGGATACTGTAGTCAGAGAGCGTATGTCCATTCTCTAGCTGCTTGTTATTGTAGATAAGACGCAATTGAGAAGATGGTACACTGGAAAGACGTTAACAAGTTGTCGAGATCTAATATCCGTTGCAACTCACCCCTCCTTGTCCTGGATCTTTTTATTCACGCTGTCGATCGTGTCCTCCGACTCAACATTGAGTATGATCGTTTTTCCTACGAGAGTCTTGACGAATATTTGCATTTTGCGGGAGTGAATCGACTACCACTGGTGTAGAGAAAGAAGATTTGGCAGTGCCAATTCTTTCAGGTGATATTGCCATCACAGGCTGACTGAGCGAGTACAGGCGAGTACACTTGCAAAGTTCAGTCACGGGAAGAAGCAACAGTGCAGTGCTTGGGGCCTTTCGGTCACGCGCGTTGCGGATTCTTCAGATCCATCTCAGTATTAGTGCTGATTCATTCATTTCAGTGATTGTGTGTTCTGCCTTAGATCCTCACATTCTTGGACTGATTTCTAGTAACAGGATAACTCATGGCAAAGAATGTCGAGCACGAATCCGAGGAAATCGAGGACGAAATTTCCAAGTTGAATTCTCTCTTGGACAACAATGAACCTCCTTCGTCATATCAGATACCGTTCATCAACGAACACACAGGAAGGCTAGACGCATACCTTGCCAAAGTTCACGCACGCCTTCGGAAAGCCAGGGGCGAAATACTTCGATACAGATCCATACTTTCGGGCATACGTAGGCTACCTCCAGAAATCTTGTCGGAGATTTTTGTTCACTGTATGAGGCCAATCCCAACGACGAAACATAGAATCGGAAGATTCAAGACTTATCCCAACCCCAGCCCTCGCAATGCCCTTTACGCTCTCTCTCAAGTCTGCCGAAAGTGGCGAAACGTCGCGTTATCCACCCCAGCACTTTGGTGTAATCTCACAATCGCTCATGAGACTCCTACAGCACACGAAACATACTCGCAGATAATTCAACATTGCTCAGAGCGTTCGCGTGTATCCCCATTGTACATCACTCTTCTCGTCGCAAATTTCACATGCCTGGAAGAGGAAGAGGAAGAGAAAAGCAAGATTTTTGTTGGCGCACTGAACACTGCAGACAAACTTTTGAGACATGCATCACGCTGGCATTACTTCGATTTCAATGCCTCCTGGTATCCGTATCACCTGGCGGAAATTCTATTCCCTGTTCTACCCGCCAGTGGTCTGCCTAATTTGCACGAGGCCTGTTTTTCGATCCACACCCGGAGACGACGTTTCGGGGCAGCTTTATGGATGTTACAACTTCTGCAAGCTTCTCCGAACCTTCGGAGAATCCAATTTAACGCCTTGGTTCCGGATATCGAGGTGGCCCCTTGGACACTTTTGCAAAGCTTCGAAGCTACAGCCGGCGTGCTGTTGAAGGACTTGTTCACGATCCTCAAGAGCTGTTCGAGACTACAGTTCTGCGATGCGTGCTTGCTCGTTGAGAATGAGGAAGACTCACCCTCCCCCTCATTGGAATCAGAGCTCGTCTTACAAAACTTGCATACCTTGAACTTGTCCGAACTCCTCGAGGAGGAACTGACGACGGTTCTTCGTTGTTTAACCCTGCCTGCACTCAGAAAACTCTCATTGAGCGGCCCTTCAGATGAGCCCGTATACGAATGGCCCCATCAGTCGTTCATTAAATTACTCTCAAGGTCCCAGTGCCACTTGGAATCTCTGTCCTTGAACAATTTGGCATTCTCTGCAGACCAGGTAATTAACTATCTCTGCCTTCCAAATGTCAATGATACGCTGGAAGATTTGGAGATTAAACAATGGGAGTGGCCAATCCCGTCAGAAGTCCTGAAACACGTCACTTTCAAGTTACCATCCACAACCTCTATAACTTCGACGTCGTCGCCCTCAATGCCCACTATCTCGCTTCCGAAACTTCACAGTGTATCCTTAATCGTCCATGCTGTAGCACAAGCTGTCCCTTTGAGAGATTTCGTTGCTTCTCGATGGTATAATATCGCCCGGAATGACGTGCCACTACCGATTCCTAGACTCAAGCGTATACAAATCCTTCTTGCGGTCCCTTTCTTACCAAATGCTTCAGTTTCTAGCATTGAAACTATTGAACGCGTTTTCAGACGCGTTTCTCTTGTGGCCAGAGTTGACCTCAACGAGTTTACGATACAGCCATCCGCACATGAACTGCATGCGTACACGGCGATTGAAAAATTAGACGAGGATGGTTTCTTTGACTATACGATATAATGCTTTTGGTGTTTCGATCGTATCTTGTTGGACTTCGCTACTCCAGTTCCTGCTTCTCTGTTGTCTGTGGCGTTGCGTTTTATTATATATGCATGCATTGTCCATGCTGCAGATTTGAGGCTTGTATGCTCTCGGATTGGCCCTATAATTCAATACTACCATTTTTTCCGACCTGCCTATCTCTTTTTTCTCCCTTCGTTCTAGTCAACAAAAAGATATCGAGATCATGACAGAATGTCCTACTTGATACCGCGGATCAACCTGGACAGACGACTTACCATATTGTAGACTGATCTTCGTCGATCCTTGTGGAATTACTAATCGATCCCAAGAAACAAGCAACAGCTTTTCTAGGTGAGGTCGTCCAAGCTCTGCGTTTGCGCGTTAAAACTGTTAAACTCTTGATTATCCATGTTTCCTCGAAGAGTAGTGCACTTTTGCTAGTGGCAAGGATGGTGTCTAACTTCCTCCTTATATTAGCCGAATCCAAGTTGTGCCCTGTTGTGCCACAAAGGCGATGTTCCAAGATGTTCTCTGATCTTCTCCTACTACGACATCATGTTCTGGTCATTACAACTCGGGCCTCATCCGCGAAAGGCCCCGAAGCTGTGCTATACAGCCTCTGTACCGAGAATCAGGACTTTCTTGAGAACCAGAACTAATGTCACCAATGTCACCACCATGTAGAGAGCGAGGCTTCTCCTTCTTTCCGTATATCAATACGTACGGGACCGAAGAATTCATTCGACATCACTTAAGTCGACTCATTGTAGTTCATCCATATCCGTCTAATCGCACTCAAGAGGCTGAGGTTTCCGTCTTTTGTGCAAGAAACACTCCCCGACGGCTCACGGGAAAATTCCTGCAATTTAGCACTCGTCTAACACATTGTTGAATAGCACTCCGGATTTCTTTAGTTGAGTATAAACTTGCATGACTCCGCATATAATCGTGTAATCCCTTTTCAGGTATCTGTACTTTTTGTTCTTTAAAAGCAGGGAAGTAATTGTATCTCTACATCCAATTGAAATGACTACTCGTCCGCGACATACAAATTACTCCCCTCAGTCTTCGATAATAACGCTTTACGATACGAATGTTCAGCATGGGTACACTCCTCAACCGTGGGCTCCTAATATATGGCGTGTCCGGTAAATATTCGTTTCCTATGATATTATCGACAAGCTTGCTGATCATCAGAGTTTCCAGATTCATCCTCAACTACAAACGACTGCCATATAAGACAATCTGGGTTGAATTTGCAGATGTGGAAGTCACTCTACGCAGTATAGGTGCTCCTCCGAGTGCTATGAAAAGTGATGGTCTCCCGCTATATACTCTCCCGGTTCTGGTAGACCCTACCAATATACCGTATGCTCCGGTGATATTGTCTAACACTAATAACATCTCGGAGTATCTTGAATCGACATACCCATCGCCTGCTGTATTCCCGGCGGGATCGCGCGCCTTGCAGTCCTTGTTTGTCCATTATATACAGGAGTTCTTTGCCAAACCCCTACTTCCTATCATGGTCCCTATGAGCCATCAACACCTGTCTGATCGTAGCCAACGCCATCTTCGCAACTATCCCAGCTCGCTCTCTGCCGCGTATAACCCTCAAGGCCACTCGTCGAGCCATCCATTGCCTTCCGGACCGCAAAGAGAGCAGGCTTGGCTTGCCGTTAAAGAGCAATTTGACTTTATCGATGCCATCATGGCAAAGAATACTGGGGATGGGGATGGAATAGTTGTTATGGGGCGAGAGGTGACTTACGCTGATTTCGCCCTATGCTCAGTGCTATTATGGATAGGTGGGTTCTTGCCTCATCGGAAATTTTACCATTCAAATCGTTGTATTACAGTGCGTATTGCCCCGCAAGACTGGGTCCGAGTGCGAAATTGGAACGGAGGACGTTGGGAGAGGCTGTGGGAGAGGTGCAAGCCTTACATGCAGGAGCACTAGCCTCAACTTCTGTCTCTACAGCTAGAGTTTATATACTCATATTCATCCATTCAGGGAAGACTGATATCTGTAGTGTGACCGTGTACAATAATTGTTGAACATTCCGAATTTGCTGGCTGCAAGCACGGTGGGGTCGCAGTGGCGCCAGGTAGGCGCTCCTTGCTTAGCAGCGTTAAGCGCCCGAATGCCTAAAATAAGAAATCAAAATCTAATCTAGTCTTATCTACGCTGAGTTTCAACTTCGGCGCGAGGTTAGGCGAGGTTCAAGTTGAACCAATTCATGTTTGCGCATCGTCTCTCTGAGCTTCCAATGCTTGCTGTAAATGTGTGAGGCTCCTCATTCTATCGATAACATGACTGAGCACACTGCTACTTAATCTGAGTCACTTGGATAGACTTCTATAGACTTGGATCCCTCAAGAGAATTTTGAGAACGCTGCAGCGCAGCAGTACAGTGCCCGAAGTATACTATCCGTGATTCTAAATGCCTCACAATGAGTGGTAGTTTCAGACAATAGTCAATGTCATGGTGAGTATAAGTGATTGCTGTTGTATGAGCCGAAACGAGCCGATGTGATTTGTTGGGAACACGCGGGGCGCGCGCATTGATCAACGCTGTTGATTTCGAATCTTAGTTTCGATCTATCTGAAGCTTCGAGTCTTAATCCTGTGCACTCCTCGAGCGCCTCGCAGAAATAGACTCAAATTGGGAGTTTAGGATCACTTCAATAAATGCACAACTCGATACAATAGGAGCATCAAGTAAATGTGAATTTGGATCTAGCGTTTACAACTATCCATTGGCTTACAGAAAATTGCTGTGATATCACCAATCAGACCTCAAAATTTCTGGGCAATGGACTAACATCCCATGACCGCAACTGACTCTCGAGACACCAACCATATACTCTGTTGGCAATCACTACTGAAATCGCCGTACATGATATCTGGGGATGACACGGGATGACCTGGAAAGACCACATAAGGACCTTCCACATATCGCTATACCCTTCTGAAGCACTAAAATAACCACATAACATATTGACTAGCTAGTTCAGTCCTTCTGCGGTTGCGTGTGCAGACATGCAGTGTATCTGCGACCCCAGTACCCGACCACAATCATTGCACTATAAAAACGAGCGAAAAAGGTTTGGCTTTCTGTATCAATTTCTAACTAAACGACTTGGAAATGTCGCGTCACTACTCATCCCGATCCTCATATTCTTCAAGTGGTCCGAACACTCCGGTCATAATTCTTTACGACACTCCAGGTCATAGTCCGCAACCATGGGCGCCCAATATCTGGCGAATCAGGCAAGTTACCATCGACAGTCGATTTTAAACTTATCTCTGATTCTTTGATTCAGGTTTGTTCTGAATTATAAGCGACTACGATATCGGACACAGTGGGTCGAATTTCAGAACATCGAGGCCACTTTACGCAGTATCGGAGCACCCCCAAGTTCAGTGCGCAGTGACGGACGCCCTGTCTATACACTTCCCGTCATTGTCGACCCAACACGAAGCCCCAGCCGTCCAGAGATACTCTCTAATCCGAACAACATTGCTGAGTATCTGGAAACGTACTACCCTGCACGCTCAGTTTTCCCAGAGGGAAGTCGTGCATTGCAATCGCTTTTTGTTCACTACATACAGGAAACCTTTGCGAGACCTTTGCTACCCATCATGGTTCCCCTAAGCGCCAGAGGTTTACCAGAGCGCAGCCAGCCTCCGTTTAGCCACTCACATACTGTAAACCCGCTTCCGCCAGGACCACAGAGGGAGCGGGCTTGGGAGTTGGTGAAAGAGCAATTCGACTTTTTGTCCGCTATCCTTGATAAGAACTCAATGGATGGCGATGGCGTTTGTGCCATGGGCAATTCAGTTTCATATGCCGATTTTGCGCTGTGTTCAGTTCTTCTATGGATAGAAAACATGGCGCCGCATGATGGCTGGGCTCGCGTCAGGGAGTGGAATGGAGGACGCTGGATTCGATTGCGAGAGAAATGCCGAGATTACATGGACGTTTTTTGACGGCGATATTCAACAGCTTATACATAGCATTCATAAGACCTACATAATTCTGGGTCGAAGGTCATCGTGTCTACATTGATCGTGGCAATTCTGAGACCTATATTTTTCAACCTGTTTCTTCTGCTCAGTACACTAGGACAATTCTATCTATTCATTTCTGTGTAATGTTATCTAAGTAGGAAAAATTCTGAAAAAAGTTTACTCTTTTACACAAGCCAATCCAGTATCTTCCGGAAGCTCGATCTTAGCCACTCTCAGCTCTTTCATACGTTTGACGGCCGCTCGTGAATGGTTGTTCAAGCCTCCGTCAAAAGCCCAAGAGGCATCGTGCCATTTCTGGTCCTCTGCCTCATTGTCTTCACGGAGACGTATTGCATATCTGCGTAAGAGTGAGGCGCCGCCGGGCTATAAAGATAATCAGTTATGGCGAATAATTACTGGAAATCGAAAAGACGTCGAAGCGTTGTCTTCCCCTGAGACTTCAACGAACTGCTGGCCCGCTTTTGACGTGTATATCGTAGCGAATGCTAGGGACTTACGTGTTCGCCTAGATATAGGGTAACGTCCACAACCCACCCATTCAGCAATAGAAAGCACCGGTCGGGATGCTCCCTCACGTACAGTTTTGTTGCTGCTACCGACCAGTGTTGAGAGGCATCACCGACTGATTTACTCAGACTGTCTTGTTCCTCATTAACATCCTCTTTCGGCGGCTCGCCATGCAAGGACTTGTGATTCATATAAGCCAATGCTTCTTTGTAATCTTCATCTCGAGCTTGACGAAGACCGTATACGAGTCCAAATTGATGCAGCAAAAGAATAACCCATTTGGAGGGATCCCAGGTGTGTATCCAAGGACCTGAACGATAATCGTGGGGAAAGGCGTGCTTTGTATGTTACACGCAATTTAGCATCCAACAGCGAGTACGGAAGGTATGCAGTCTTACATGCTAGAAATAACGGTCTGAGTCTTGAACTACGTCGATTCGATTGAAATGGGTGTGACGTACGAAATTATGGTTTCCTTCCCCACTGGTCAAAACCGCCAAAAGCTGCATTCAGTGGTGTTCAACGTTTGAAGCAGAATGCAATTGGGTATTAGGACGCACAAAATTGCCTCGAGAAGTATTTTCATCTGAAAACGGTTGTAAACCATCCCAGTGAGCCAAACTAATAGCGATAGGATGAGGTCTGAACTCGAAAAACTAGAATTAAAGGTACGAACGAGTTGACGAAGAAAGTACAGTGCCACACTGCCAGCCTAGAAACTAGTCCTGCCCATACAAAGGCGCCGAGGGCGTCGTTCCATAATGCTCCAATTAAGGGGGGTACAGCAAATCCGAAGAATAGGGCTAACGGAACTATTTGATATTAGATATTGAATTGAAATTGGAAAAGGTTTTATTCATACTGTAGTACTTGTGTTGAAAGCGTACGACTAGATAGAGAAGATCTAATTAGGTTTGAGGGACCGAAAAACAAAGTGTGACTCACCTGGATCGCGGTCTAAATCATCTCTATCGACAAGTTCCATGCGTGTATATGTTGGTTTGAAGAAAATCCAGCCCATGTGAGAGTATAGAAGCCCACGAGTAGCTGCGTATCTGTACCTTAATTAGGAAGATAGTATACGCGTCTGAACGAGAGACTCACGGATCGTGGACAGGATCATCAGTGAAACGATGGTGGAGACGGTGTCGAAGGCACCTGTACATTGAATTCTGAAATGCAACCGTGAAAGATGACACGTATCACCTACCACCACTTTTACTAGATTAGTATCTCCAAAGGAAACTTCAATTTTGACGTCGAAATTTTGCTTACCTTGATAGAACCCTGGAAACCGGCCGACCCAAGTAGTGCCAGCACGAAGCGAACACCCATGGATGCGCGGAATGCACGATGAGACCACAGACGATGATAGCCTATAGTGATTCTGGGTAGACATTAGCAGAAGCTGAACATGATAACGACTGACTCACCCAAACTCAGCAAGTTGCCACATAGCGTACGTCAGCGCAAGAGTCGGCCAGGAAACCAGAGTTGGAGGTAAGCAGTACATGCCGACCAATGCTGCTAGATGTATGGAGACGAAGAATATACCATTGCTCCACCATATGTGAGGATGAGAAGCAATCGTTGAGCGGTCCATGGTTGACGGTTGTCGTTGAGGTACAAGATAAAACACATGAGGTAAGGAGAAATCGGACTAATATACAAGCAACTACAAGCAACTAGGACGGAGGCTGAGGGAGGCTCCCGATCATGGATATTTGAATCATGATCAGCTAGTCAGTCACCCGTAGAGCCGCATGTTGTGCTATTTGAATTTTACTGGTATTCATCATCGATGAATGGAGAAAATCGCAGTTTTTCAATCTGGACTTGGTGCTGGAAGAAGAAGGTAGGGGAGGATTCGGCAAATTGTGGGGATAGACGCGCATTGATTGGCACGCTCTACTCCCATCTTATAAATTGTGAGGCTTAATACTGGCTTAGTGCTCTCACTATTGAGAAGTTCAGGCAGGATGATATCCTAATGATAACGTCTAGATTCGTATGAACGGAATTCGAGAAGAAATTTCCTTAAGGCCCCTTACTAGTACCCATCAAGGCATCGAACTACGTCAGTTTTATGCATCCGCGGCGTATAACACTTACTGCGGGCCTCTGCGGGCCCGTCGGTATTATCCTATCTATCGAATTGTCGATTACCACCCCTATCCTACCCTATCCACCTGGCATTACAATGTTGTCTGCATACCGACGACATCAAGTTGGAGACGAAGATCTACACAGAATGACAGAGGATCCTCCCATGTATACCCTTCGAGCGCACCAAGAAGTAATTAAGCTAAAATACTTCCACTTTGTGCAACCAATTTGCTCTTCACGCCCTCCAAAACTTTGGCGCGATTATCTAGGACAGAATCATGGGCCTCTAGCTGTTTGTCGAAGGAAGTGAATAGCTTGAGCTTGGTCCTGTACAGATGAACATCAGAGTGAGCTAAACAAATATGTTGAAGGATGCGTACGTCATGTGATTTTTGACCTGAAGAAAAAATACAATGATAAGGCCAACAGCTGAAGACATAAAGTACAACGTACAAAATCCAAGATCTTCGAATACTTAACCATGATTTCTTCATCGGAACGTCAATGCGAAACAGAGCAGGCGATAAAAGAATAAATTTACCATCGGCCCCTTTGACCCATTCTTCCATCGAACACTCCTTCCATTTCGTTGTAAGTTGCTCGTATTTTTGCATGTGATCTTCGATATATGCGTCGGCTTGACATCCCAAAAGCTTATCTAGCGCATCGCCACCCATCCCAATACTTGCATGACTCCCGTTGCTCAAACTGGGAGGACCAATCCCGCTGTCTCCGTCGCCGTCTTCGTCGCCATTTCCTCTAAGATCCCTAGACATTCCCGGGAGATAGTGATGCTGATGCTGACCAAAACCTAGAGCGTGATGGTCAGCAGGACTGGTGTGCTGCTGGTAGTCATGGGGTCCTCGGCGCGTCATTTGGGGTGACTCTGAACGTTCGATAGGGCTAGAGAGAAGTTGAGGCGAGAACCGACTTTGGACATGGGGGAGGCGTCCAACCTGTAGGATCAAATGTAAAGTTCAATCTAACAAGTTATAAAATGGATATAGTTATAGTCAACGTACATCTTCCTCTACCATATAAGATCTTGGGTCTATCCCAACCTGTATCGGTGCATTGGTCTTGTACCTCTTTGCAGGTCCTGGATCCATGTGATTAACATACATCATATCGTCGTCAGCGTCAAGTTCGACTCTGCCGCGCTTCTTAGTACTGCGATCGTGGTCACGGCGACCGTGCTTGGGAATAAGGCCGGCCATAGACGTCGGAATAGTCCTCGTAGAGTCGTCATTGTGCAACAAAACGCGTTGAGGAGGCGCATTTCCGAGTTTGTATTGAGAAGCTGGGTGAGGATTTTCTTCATTGCCATTGGATATATGCGCCTCATTCTTGACGTGCGAGTTCGTAACGGAAGAATTAGGAAGTGCTGGTGTCTTGAAAGAGCTCGAAGAGAGTAGATCAGCCGCAGAAACTGCATTGAGAGGTTTCGGGGCGAATACAGAAGGTGTTCCAGCTTGTTCGCGTCGGATAGAAAGCGCTTTAGCTGTAGCCAACAAAGAAGGTGACTCGGTACTAGTAGAATTGGTTTGGTTTGCATTCGATTTTCGCCCAGATAGGTTCAAGCTGCCTTGTGAGCCCGAAGACGTTCGAAACAAACCATTCAGGTTGGTTGATTTGGACGCATTTTTTCCAGCAGAGGAGTTATGGTCAGACAAATCTGAGTCTTTGATCGACGAAGGGACCTGAAAGGTCGATTTAAGTATGTCGGCGTGTAGTGGATTACTGAGATCCGGAGTAAAAGATGCATCTCTAGCAGGGGTTGAAGCAGAGTCGTCTTTAGTGTGAGCAGCACGCGAAGCAGGACGTGAATTGTTGGGAATAAAGGGAGTCCTAGCACTCATCGTTGGGTGAAGAGACTTGGAGAGAGAGGAAGGTGGGCAAAGCTGAAATTACCACGTACATAAATTATCGGTCCGAATTCCGAACTTCTTTTTCCTCTGTACAACATATTCGGATCTGAATCGACTTGGAATCGACTCAGGCTCTGGTTGTACTGGCTATGACATATCAGGACATGCAACTCAACAAACACGGTAGTCAGCTGCTAGTCTGGGGAGCTTGAGGGCCCCAAACTCATCAAGAAGATCTCAGCGTCAATCATTCACGTTAAAGTTCAAAGGAAACTGCCACTTTCTTTCCTGCTTTAAGTCCACTTGCTGTACAACCTACGCCATGAATTTTTATTCTACGAATGCTTGGAAGGATGCAGTCCTGGACAGGATAAAATTCACCAACATTCCAGACGCTTATCAAGCTCCTGCCCACGATACTGTCCTCTTCGTCGGGGAAGAGATCGTTCTCAACACATTGCGTCGGAAATACGCAGAATTCCCACAGAAATACTCGCCGCTTCGGAAAAACCTCGTCGTCGTGCGGCGTACAGCATCTATGGGCCTAGGTGCATTTGCGAAGCGCCGGTTCAAAGTCGGAGATACAGTTGTGCGCGAACGCCCGTTCCTTATTGCTGCAGTTGATATCCAGAACGATCCATCACTTGTTGGGAGGAAATTCAACCCGGTCATAGGCTCTAAGGTCCTTGGTGAGATGTTGAAGTCAGTCGAACGACGTTTTCTTCCGTCGAACCGTACTGGCTTTGTGAATCTTAGCACAGACTACTCACTGAATCCAATCACTGATAACTCGAAGGATATCTTTCAATCCCTATATGTCCTTTGTTAACATTTGATGACTCACATACCATCTATGGAACATTGTTCTCTTGTTACAAACCACTATCTCACTATCGTGTTATCAGTCTCACCGTCGTGTTATCAATCCCACCATCGTGTACTATTACTATAGGACTACCAGTAGGATACATCGTATTGTACTTCCTTTCTCTCTCGCTACGTTTAGCTGTAACATGACATCATCTACCTTGGACTTGTATATAAACCTGTAGTATTCGTCTTGTCGAATAAGCAGTCCTCTCTACTCCTTCATCGTCTGATCTGTGTGATCAACTACAGTGCTGTGTGCACTTTATCTCTTACTGCCATTGCTGCTGAATATAACATGATTATATTCTAACAGGTTATGGGCCCCGCCCTAACCTAAATAAACAAGAAATACAGTGCATACATTAATTTATGTCATTAAGGACTAATCCTCCTCGCAAAGCCAATAATTGTCCAACCAAGCCAACTGCAGCTTGTGCTCATAGGGAGCATATTTTTGACAAAGACGACGTCAAGGATCGGTACCACGATCCCGACGGCAACAAATACAGAGTTTGCAAAGATCAACCTTGTCCGAATAGATACGACAAAATAACAACTGGTTATATCCCCGGCTTTGCTAGACTTATCGACAGAAAGCAAGAAGACCTTATACTTGGACGAGGAGCACCCCCAGAGCAGGTCGCATCATCATCATCCCAGAAACCAGAGGGTACGCCAGAAGCAGCACCAGCTCCAGAACCAGAATATCCTGTATTCCCACCACCACCTAGCCCAGTACTAGACCGACCCTCATCACCAATATCTTCCTTACCAAGATCTTCACCACCTCCACCAGATCCGGAAGACCCAGATCCAGGAGCAGAAGTATCAGATCCAGAAAGTGACGACGACGACGACAATATGTCTAAAGTATTCAAAGCCTTTGACAAGGTATCTACGCTTAAAAGTGATGGATCTAACTGGGACACGTGGAAGAATCGAGTGGAGCTAGCCACCCGATCAATTGGATTTTCAAATCACCTCACATCTAATCCAAAAGATGACACTGAAGCATGGGAAGCCAAGAAAGACGATGATGGAAATTTATTAAATGCCATTGTTGGCCGCCTATCAGACCAGATCTATAGGCGATACAAGAATTACGAAAACGTGTTTGATCTATGGAAAAATCTGCTGAGTGATTTTGATTCGAAAAGTGCTCTCACTGAAGCGCACTTACAACAACAGCTTCATTCCATGCACTGCCATGAACCATCAAAGGTTAATGAGTGTCACGAAGCGGCAGAGGCGGAGTGACTAACGGAGCGGGAAAGCGGAGCGACTAAGCAGAACGGTGAGGCGGAGCAACTGGACAAGGCAACAAGGCGGAGCGACTAAGCAGAACGGCGGCAGGCTGGTCCCAGATAATGACAGAGATATATTGAGTATCGTAGTCATAGGTAATAATAAGTAAGCACATACCTGGTCCCAGATAATGACAGAGAGGTCAAGATAAGGGACCAGGCTGTGGAGGGTTGGCTATATATACATAATCCGGTCTGCGAGAAACAACGATGTAATACTGTACAGTTTAGGAACAAGGAAGGTGGCGGAAGCCAATAGAAGGAGAAGATGGGTCAGGTGGATCAGTAATCGATGGGGGTTTGACAGTGATGGGATGATGTATCGTACAAGTAAAGGCGTCGAGATGGTGAGAAAAGGAAAATGATAGGGGCTGCGTACTTTATGACAATGAGCATTTGGATAAATTGTTGGAAATCAGGGACAGTTTGGAGGCGCGGAAAATCACCATTCCCGAGGAAATGTTCAATAACACGATCATTGCTTCCATCCCAAACATATTCAAACCAACGATTAACGCATTGGTAGTGGTTGCAGCAAGGACTTTAGTCCCGCTGACCACAAGGGAGCTAGTTTCGACGATACGTGCTGAAGCATCTGGTCATACCCGAGGACAGTCTGGAAAGAAGGAATCTGCAAACTATGCCGGCGGAAATTCCAACCGCGGCAGGGGTGGATTTAACCGAAATCGTGGAAACTTCAGAGGCCAGTCCAGGGGCAGAGGAAATGGTAATAGAGGAGGTCAAAGTCGACCAAACTCCAACAATTCCACGTGCTACAATTGCGGTGGAAAAGGGCATTTCGCTAATAAATGCAGTTCGCCGAAGCGACAACAGGCCAACGAGGCCCAAGAGAGTTCTCAGAAGAAGGAGAAAAACCAACCATCTGGAAGCGGCAGTAATAGTTGGAGATCAAAGAATAAAGAAGTGGGATCCTCAGCCACCATTGAGGAAGTACCCGAGTCATCGTGGGCAGCCGTGGAAGCTACCACAACTACGTCACAGGAAATATTTAATTTTTCCGAAATTGCTAATAATTATGAGACAGCCTCTGTAGCGTCTCACAGCAATGGAGCAATTCTGTTCGACTCAGGATGTTCATCCCACATGACTCCACTTCAGGACAAACTTCGCAACACGCGGAGTGTCCCTACCCGAATTATCCAGGCAGCTAACGCCGAGACCTTCACATCCAACACTGCCGGAAATCTCCAGATCGATCTTCCAATCAACGAGGATGGAATTTCGAAATCGCTTACACTCCAAAACACTCTCCTATGCCCCAACACGCCTAACACACTTGTATCATTGGGTAAACTCGACGATGCAGGATATGTGATGGTAATTAAAGATGGAACTCTTAAGATCATCAATAGACAGGGGGAGACGATTGGAATTGTTCCCAAGACAAACGGTCTCTACCAGATTCCGAGCGCAGAATATGCCTATGCCGGGAAGGCAACCAGGATGGTTTCGCTTTATGAAGCACACTGCATCGCTGGCCACCAGAACTATGCTTATGTCAAACATATGTTCAAATCAAACCAGGTTCATGGGATCAAGTTAGATCCTAAACAGATGGAAAAACCCGAATGCCGAACTTGCATGCTTGCTAAAGCTGCGAGATTTCCAATCTCCAAAATTCGAACATCCCCTAGAGCGGAGAAATTCGGTGATGTATTTCACATGGATGTATGGGGACCAGCATCTGTCCAGACATTAAATCATTATGTCTACGCATTGACAGTCATTGACGAAGCAACCAGCTGGTTGGAGGAACCGTTAATGAAGGGCAAAGATGAGGCTTTCGCTCAATACGTAATACTCCAAACCGGTCTCCAAACTCAATATGGCGTAATGGTCAAGAAACTCCACTCTGATCGAGGGGGAGAATTTCTCAGTGGTGAATTCACAGCATACCTGGAACGATTAGGCACTAAACGTAGCCTTACGGTACATGACACTCCGGAACACAACGGCATAGCGGAATGCAGCCACAGGACGCTACTCAATGGAGTATGCAGCCTCATGATATCATCTGGATTACCGAAATGGCTTTGGGGATTCATGATGGGCTACACAGTGTATGTATGGAACAGGACACCAAAGAAGGCAAACGGTATGATTTCTCCATGGGAGAAACGATTTGGTACAATCCCCGACATCTCCAACTTCCACATCTTCGGAAGCACGGTCTATGTTAAACGTGAAAAGGAGCCTGGGAAGCTTGACCCTCAAGCACAGGAAGGACGATGGGTAGGCATCGAGCCAGAGTCAAATGGTTACTTCATCTATTGGCCAGATCGCCACACCGTTTCAACTGAACGTAATGTGCAATTCTCTGATAGGCAGATCCAACCCGTTGAGGGGGAGGATCAAGACTTGGGAAATCTAGAAACATCGGTCACCGAGTCGGAACAGCCTATCATACCAGTACCGGAGGAAATAGCTGAACCCATCAACCCAGATATAATCACAGGAAAACGCGTCAGGAAGCCGACCAAGAAAATCCAGGACATCATCAATGGACTTGGAGAGCCAAACCGAGAGCTCAGGCATCTTACAGCATCACTTGGTCAAGTAACAGGTGAAATCATTGCTGACCCCACATCAGTTGCAGAAGCAATGCGACGTCCCGATTGGTCTCAATGGCGGGAAGCCATGAATGAGGAAATCCGGAGATTACAACAGCGCGGGACATATGATATTGTCATTCCACCTGATGATGCCAACATCCTCACATCGAAATGGGTATTCAGGACCAAGCGAGATGAACAAGGAAAAGTCACAGGCCACAGAGCCAGACTAGTGGTAAGAGGTTTTAACCAGATACCAGACGTTGACTACTTCCCAGATGAAACGTTCGCATCAGTCACAAAGCTAGCAGCAGCTCGAGCCATCCTCAGCACAGGAGCCGAACAGAACATGTTCATTCACCAGATGGATGTCAAATCGGCATATCTATATGGTAAACTGGATGACAATGAACAAATCTACATGAAGGCACCACCAGGTGTCGACATTGAAGTTAAAGCAGGACAAGTGCTTAAACTCAAGCTTGCCCTCTATGGACTTAAACAAGCCGGTTGCCGTTGGTACATGAGATTCAGGGAGATCATGACATCAGTCGGTCTCACCAGGTCAAATTTCGATCATGCCGTATTCTATCGAACTGACCCTTTTTGTATCATATTCATCCACGTCGATGATATGACTATGCTTACCAAGACCATGGCTGTAATGGACACTCTAAAGAAGAAGATCAGGGACCAGATCGAAGTTGTCGATTCTGGAGAGATTCACTGGTTACTAGGGATTGAGATCTGCCGATCTCTACATACACGGTCCATTCATTTATCCCAAAGGGCATATATTGACGCGATCCTATCTCGATATGGATTTGCAGATGTCAAACCCCTTTCCATCCCATTCGATCCACACATACATCTTACCAAGGACCAGATGCCAACTACCGTCGAGGATATCACATACATGCGCGACAAGCCCTACAGAGAAGCTGTTGGCGCCCTACAATACTTATCAGTAGCAACTCGACCTGACATCACTTATGCAGTCGGCATACTGGCAAAGTTTTTGCAGAACCCCGGAATTACTCACTGGAACGCTGTAAAGCGTGTTTATGCATATCTCAAATACACCCGAGACCTATGGCTCACATTCGGAGGAACACAAGCAGAAATCGAAGGATACACGGACGCTGACTGTCATAAAGTACGCAGCCCCTATCATTTTCCTTTTCTCACCGTCTCGACGCCTTTACTTGTACGATACATCATCCCATCACTGTCAAACCCCCATCGATTACTGATCCATCGATTACTGATCCACCTGACCCATCTTCTCCTTCTACTGGCTTCCGCCACCTTCCTTGTTCCTAAACTGTACAGTATTACATCGTTGTTTCTCGCAGACCGGATTATGTATATATAGCCAACCCTCCACAGCCTGGTCCCTTATCTTGACCTCTCTGTCATTATCTGGGACCAGGTATGTGCTTACTTATTATTACCTATGACTACGATACTCAATATATCTCTGTCATTATCTGGGACCAGCTTGCCGCCGTTCTGCTTAGTCGCTCCGCCTTGTTGCCTTGTCCAGTTGCTCCGCCTCACCGTTCTGCTTAGTCGCTCCGCTTTCCCGCTCCGTTAGTCACTCCGCCTCTGCCGCTTCGTGACAATAGGTCAAGATCCATTACTGCACTGACAGCCTACCGATAAGGTTGTCCTTGCAGGGTCTATAGACACCACGTCTTCCCCAGTTCCGCCCGACTCTGAAACACCTGTTGCCAGTATAGACTGCTCCGCACTCCCGCACGCACTTGACCCCAGAGACCAAGCTCACGCCCATAACAACGACGATACTTGGCGCGATTGCCAGTCTCAACCTTGCCCCAACGCCCTTTCGAACTCAATCCGAGAGCCACTCACTGTGAGCAATATAACCTTCCTGCCGATTCCCCAACCCCGATTGCCTACTCCCATCATGTCGACTCCTATCCCGCCTGCCCCAAACACCTCTGCGGAGGATCTCATGGCTCAGCTCATCAGACAAGTAGCTAATCTTGCTACAGCTATGGAGGAACGCTCATCCTCTAAGTCAAGCATGAACAAGCCCGAGGTTTTCAAGGGTAAAGATGGCGCTGAAGCCCGTCGCTTCATGGCTCAGTTCCAGAATTGGGCGTCAGAACAACCGGATCTCGCCAAAAGCCAAGTAAAACTCATCAAGTCCGCCTTGGGCTTCTTCACAGAAAGTGCCGGAGATTGGGCAACCCCCCATCTGCTACATTTCAATGCGGAAAATCCCCCTTTCGGAGGAAATTGGGAGGCGTTTCTGAAGGAATTTAGCCAACGGTTTGAACCAATGGACCCAGGTATGGAAGCCCGTAGCGAGATCAAGAATCTCAGGCAAAGTAAAGGACAGACAGTTGCGGAATTCGCTCAGAAGTTCAAGGATATCGGAGATCGGACTGAAATGTCTGATATTGACTTGCGGGAACGTTTCTTCACTGCATTACTCCCAGAGATCCGACAACACCTCATCACCGTAAACATTGCCCAAGGAATTGCTCCGACTCTGAAGGAGGCAATCAAACGGGCCATATCGGTGGATGTCTACCTGCACGATCCCACCATGACTGGCCGAAACTCTGGATACCCTCCCACGCATACCGCTCATACTACCCCTGCTGACCCCCATGCTATGGACATTGATGCAACCCACACCAGTAATGGGAATACTAGGGAAGCATTCCTAGCTCGCATGCGAGGACGATGCTTCGGCTGCGGTGCCCAAGGTCATGTCAAGCAAAACTGCCCACACCGAGAAACCACCTGCCGCTACTGTGGACGTCGAGGACATCTGGAAGCAGTCTGCCAAGACAAATTCATGGGACTCGGACGAGACCGAGGCCGACGCCAGCAACCTCGACGCCAACAGATATCCGCTACGGGACCCGCGCCATTCTCCCTATTCCCAAACGAATCCGTCCAAATCGCATCCTCGACCCCAACATCTGCTTCTGCACCCGTAGCTGCTACTCCGAGCCCCCCTAACCAGGACTTTTCCAATCAGATTGGTCAAATAAGGGAATTACTTGATCGTGCTAACGCTATGTCCTCCTCGTCCTCTGGCTTCCAACAGGGTTTTTAAAGAGGGTACCCGCTTCGGCTGCACCGAGAGTACCCCGTAATCAGTTTGTTATGTTCGCTACTTCCTCGTATGACTCGCACCCATCATGTACAATATCGTCGATCCGGGAATTAAACTCTACTTCCCCACATTTCCGAATTCATGCGAGACTAAGAGGAAGGAATCACAGTATAACAACTGCAGCCATGGTAGACTGTGGAGCTACCGCCCTGTTTTTAAACCAAAACTTTGTCACCCGGAACCATGTAAGATGTGCACCCCTCCATAAACCAATCGACGTTTTTAATATCGATGGAACACCTAACCGAGCTGGACGGATAACCCATTTTGCACGTCTAGCACTCACAGTGGATAATCAAGAGCGATGGATGGACTTTCTGATCACCAACCTAGGAGGTGAAGACATCATCCTTGGACTCCCCTGGCTACGGAAGGTAAATCCGGAGATTGATTGGGAGAAAGGACGACTTTCAGTAAAGCCTCCTCGAGTAACGATAGAAGAAGTCCCAGACGAGGAGATCTTGTACTCTCATCTAGCCGCCACTCACACAGAAACCCCGACCCTCGAACTCCCGGAACTGGAACCTCCCGCAGAAAACCCCCACATTGAGGTGCCACTAGAAGCGACCCTTGAACCGAGTGAATCAGCAGCGGTGGAAGAACCACCAATACACCGAATTCGAGCCAATCATAAAACTCGCCGGGCATGGGTAAAAGCAGGAATTCTAGAGGAACAGACGGAGGAAGTCTGGTGCGCCGCAGGATTCACTTACTCCCAGCAGCTAGCAGAGGAAGCCAACCGAGACAAACCCGTTAAAACCTTTGAAGAAATGGTCCCTGAGCAGTATCGTGATTTCAAGAAGGTTTTCTCAGAATCCGCCTCCGAACGATTACCTGCCCACCAACCTTGGGACCATGCGATTGATCTCGTACCTGGAGCACCGGCAACCATGCGTACCAAGATTTATCCCATGTCCCTAAACGAGCAGGAGGAGTTGGATCGTTTCCTAGAAGAAAACCTACGGAAAGGCTATATCGTCCCCTCAAAATCACCAATCTCATCACCGGTCTTCTTCGTAAAGAAGAAGGATGGGAAACTCCGTTTCGTACAAGACTACCGGAAACTGAACGAGTACACTGTGAAGAACCGATACCCGCTCCCATTAGTTGCTGACATCATTAGCCGACTTCAGGGAGCCAGATACTTCACGAAGTTTGATGTCCGCTGGGGTTACAATAACATACGGATTAAGAAGGGGCATGAATGGAAAGGCGCGTTCGCAACAACCCGAGGCTTGTTCGAGCCTAAGGTCATGTTCTTTGGTCTCACAAATTCCCCTGCCACGTTCCAAGCACTTATGAATGCTATATTTGCTGATCTCATTGCAGCCGGCAAGGTGGCAGTCTACCTAGATGACATCCTTATCTTCAGTAACGATCTCGAGGAACACCGACGAATGGTACGGGAAGTATTAACTCGGTTAGAAAAGCACGACCTCTACCTACGACCCGAAAAATGCGAATTTGAACAACAACAGATTGAATACCTTGGACTCATCATCTCAGAAGGGGAGGTGAGAATGGATCCGGTAAAAGTAGCGGCTGTTCGTGACTGGCCGGTCCCTACTAACCTTCGGGAACTACGAGGATTCTTGGGATTTGCAAACTTCTACCGACGCTTTATCCGGAATTTTGCCAAAATAGCACGACCTCTGAACGACCTGACGAAGAAAGACACCAGCTTTACCTGGACCGACACTCGACAGAAAGCATTTGATACCCTTCGAGAAGCCTTCATCTCTGCACCGATCCTTGCTCTATGGACACCAGACAGGCCTACTCGAATTGAGGTAGACGCATCAGGCTTTGCCACGGGAGGCGCCCTTATGCAGAAGCAAGATGATGGCCAATGGCATCCGGTAGCCTTCAGATCGGCATCCATGCAGCCAGCGGAACGGAACTACAAAATCTACGATCGAGAAATGCTTGCTATCATTGAAGCACTGAAGGATTGGAGGAACTTTCTAGAAGGACTCCCTCAACCATTCGACATCATTACGGACCATTCGAACCTCGAATTCTGGCGCACTGCACAAGACCTCACCCGCCGACAAGCCCGATGGGCCCTCTATCTGTCACGGTTTGACTTTCACATGATCCACCGCCCTGGCAGAGTAAACACCCAAGCTGATGCTCTCTCCCGCATGGCAGTTCATCATGTATCGGACAGCGATGATAACCGACAACAGACAGTCCTTAAACCTGGCCACTTCGTAAAAATTGCAGCTTCGATCCTACAGAACCCCTTAGAGGATCGTATCCGGAAAGCCTCAGAACGGGAGGCACAGGTATTGGAGGGTCTCAAAACAGTCAAAGAGCACGGACTACAGCGCTTAGCCAATGGGATAGCCGAATGGGAAGAAGACAATGGGTTGGTCTACTACCGAGGTCGAGTATACGTACCAGCAAATGACGACCTACGCACTGAGGTACTCCGTCAATGCCACGACCATCCAACTGCAGGACACCCCGGACTACACGGGACACTTGACTTGGTCAGTACCCATTTCTGGTGGCCTACGTTGCGCTCTTTTGTGGAAAAATACGTTGAGGGATGCGAGGTTTGTGCCCGTAAGAAGATCCAGCGACACCCACGGGCCGTAACTCAACCATTAGATGTACCATCCGGTCTATGGGAAGAGGTAGGGGTTGACCTGATAACACAGCTACCTAACTCCCAAGGCTACGATGCTGTCTTGGTTTGCACAGACCTGTATGGAAAACAAATTCACGCTATTCCTTGCACCAGCTCCATCACAGCCGAAGGCGTTGCCGATATTTACTACCGAGAGATCTTCCGTCTCCATGGTCTTCCTCTTCACTTTAAATCCGACCGCGGACCCCAGTTTGCAGCTAAACTCATGCGATCCCTTCTCGCTAGGCTAGGAATTAAATCAGATCTAACCTCCGGATACCGTCCTCAGTCTAATGGCCAAACCGAACGAGCAAATCAGGAAGTAGAGAAATACATCCGCCTCTATGTAGGACGACGACAAGACGACTGGGCAGAGCACCTTCCCATGGCGGAGTTTGTGATTAACTCACGGACTCATTCTGCGCTAGGCATGTCCCCGTTCGAGCTAACCTACGGCTATCTTCCCCTGTTCAATATCCCAGTGGGCCAACGCAGCGGTATTCCAGCTGTGGACGACCGTATACGGATTCTCCGAGAAGCGCGACAAGATGCCGGAGCTGCCTTACACCTAGGAAAGAAACAACAGAAGGAGGGATACGAACGCGGGAAGCGGAAAGCTCATCAATTTAAAGTTGGAGACCTAGTCTGGCTCAGTGCAGAGGACATTAACCTTCAGCTTTCCAGTGAAAAGTTAGGAGATCGACAGCTTGGCCCGTATCGCATTCTGGAGAAAATTGGCCCTTTAGACTACCGCCTTGACCTTCCCCTATCCCTAGATCGCCTCCATCCCGTCTTCCATGTTGATAAACTATACCCCTGGAAAGGTAACTCCATTAATGGCGAAATACCAACACCACCAGAGCCGGTATACTTAGAGGATGAAGACGAACCGGAATACGAAGTAGAGGAGATCTTAGACAGCCGGGTTCGATGGAAGAAGTTGGAATACTTGGTTAAGTGGAAAGGTTATGACGCAGGGCACAACTCTTGGGAACCCGCAGCCAACCTCAGTCGAGCACCAAAAATTGTTCGGGCCTTTCATAAAAAACACCCAACAGCGGCAAAGCCTTGACCATCGAGGGCAATGGTCATAAGGAGGGGGGTAATGTCATAAAGTACGCAGCCCCTATCATTTTCCTTTTCTCACCGTCTCGACGCCTTTACTTGTACGATACATCATCCCATCACTGTCAAACCCCCATCGATTACTGATCCATCGATTACTGATCCACCTGACCCATCTTCTCCTTCTACTGGCTTCCGCCACCTTCCTTGTTCCTAAACTGTACAGTATTACATCGTTGTTTCTCGCAGACCGGATTATGTATATATAGCCAACCCTCCACAGCCTGGTCCCTTATCTTGACCTCTCTGTCATTATCTGGGACCAGGTATGTGCTTACTTATTATTACCTATGACTACGATACTCAATATATCTCTGTCATTATCTGGGACCAGCTTGCCGCCGTTCTGCTTAGTCGCTCCGCCTTGTTGCCTTGTCCAGTTGCTCCGCCTCACCGTTCTGCTTAGTCGCTCCGCTTTCCCGCTCCGTTAGTCACTCCGCCTCTGCCGCTTCGTGACACTGACGGAATGTCCCAGGAGGATAGACATGCTATCTCAGGATACGTTTTCATGCTCAACGGAGGAGCAGTGTCATGGTCATCCAAGCGACAAGATACCATCTCATTATCAACCACGGAAGCTGAGTATATTGCTTTGACTCACGCTGCCAAGGAAGCAATTTGGTTTAGGAATCTCTTATCGGAACTATTTGGTCCTATCACAAAATCAATCATTCTCAACGCCGACAACCAATCCGCCATCGCTCTTGCTAAAGATGATCGCTTCCATGCCCGAACCAAACACATTGATATTCGATACCACTTCATCCGATATGTCATTGAAGAAGGAAAGATTCGCCTTGTTTACTGCTCTACGGAAGACATGACTGCAGACATCTTTACAAAGGCGCTTCCATCTCTTAAGGCCAAACACTTCGCTGCGTCCATGGGACTAACAAAGGTTTGAGGGGGAGTGTTAACATTTAATGACTCACATACCATCTATGGAACATTGTTCTCTTGTTACAAACCACTATCTCACTATCATGTTATCAGTCTCACCGTCGTGTTATCAATCCCACCATCGTGTACTATTACTATAGGACTACCAGTAGGATACATCGTATTGTACTTCCTTTCTCTCTCGCTACGTTTAGCTGTAACATGACATCATCTACCTTGGACTTGTATATAAACCTGTAGTATTCGTCTTGTCGAATAAGCAGTCCTCTCTACTCCTTCATCGTCTGATCTGTGTGATCAACTACAGTGCTGTGTTGTCATATGCATGCAATTCACCCTATACGCTTCCCGGCCCGGCCCGGAGCGGCCGGACTTCGGAATAATTACCTTGTGACTTATTTATTATTCCGAGCTTTCATCGAGGTCTTATGACTACTGTATTTGGGATGTATATAAGCTAGAATACTTTGTACGTTGTAGTCAAGCTTGAAATCAAGTGTACTACCTTATCCCACTCTTTAATATCTCTTTTACCTTTGCTTCTGAGCTGCTCCGGACTCCCGGATCACAGGAACACCATCTAGGCTACTCATCTTGACACTATATCCTTGCCATTATATTCCCGGGGACACAACAGTGTGTGAAGGGTGTTGCTAATAGCTTCACCGACGTCCCACTCCCAGTGTGTACTACAGGCCAATACTCAGTTCCGGACCTCGGAATTATCCCGGGCCATTCCCGGGCCAGATCCGGCCTCAGAACCTCTATAGCTATTGACCTGTAGGCACGGTCTTGTCATGTGTGCACTTTATCTCTTACTGCCATTGCTGCTGAATATAACGTGATTATATTCTAACATCCTTTCCTGCAATTCGTTCAAACTGAGCGAACAGCATTTTGCAGCTTGTGGTGTTTATAAAGATTACCGCGTCGTGCCCAGAGTTGCTTCGAGAATCAACCACAGGTGAGTCGAACTGGGCGAGGGGTCTATCTTATCATAATTTCTGCGATCTGACCACCCCCCCCCCCTGTCAACAAGTTGTGCACCGAATGTAGTCTATCACTTTGATGAGGCAACGTTCACTTTTAACATGGTTGCGACTCGGAATATCAAAGCTGGCGAAGAAATCCTGACGATGTACTGTGGGCTGCAGGTTCCAAAAGCAGAGCGTCACCGCAATCTGCTACCTTACGGCATCGATCCTTGCCGTTGCCGGGCCTGCGGGACCACCAATCAAATCTATTCAGACCGGAGGAGAAAGTCAATATGCAGCTTTGACATGATAGGAGCGAAGAATCTCCCGCCGCGAGCCGCATTGAAAGAATTTGCACGGCTGGTAAAATTGATTGAAAAAGAGAAACTGCATTGTTTGGATATTTATCCCATTGCTTTACACTGGATGGGTTACTTCTGGGGGAAAGTGAACCAGAAGGTAATTTCTCAGAAGAAGTTGAAGGAGGTAGAAATATACTTTGATATCAAAGGAAAGCCACATTCGAAATGGCTTCAGGATAGAATTGCTATTGCAGTTTGATCATTCATGAAGCAAGATTTGGGCGTGTAATATAACAAATGTAGTATGTACGAAACATTTGATAGATTTTGGGAGGCGAATACTTTGACAGACGGAGGACATCGAAATTGTATAACTGGATGCGTGTTACTGGAGATAGTACAACATTCGGTAAGTTGCATTTTCCTCAATTTGAACGACGTTTGGGCAAAAAAAAAGGTGCTTTACAGCGTATTCAAAAAACCTTGTCAGTAGCGTAAAAAACGAGATAAAATAAAATAAAATCGAAAAGGTACCCGACGTTTTAGCCGACCGCCTGGAGCCGCTTGGCGAGTGCGCTGTCACTCACGCCTTTCGACAACGATCTTCCGTGGTGGAAGAGGGTGGAGGTAACAAAGGGTAATAAGTCCACTCAAGATCACAATGTCGATGGAGCTCCTCCCAGCATGGTCAGACTCTCCAGAGGCATCAGCATCTGTTAGTCCTACCTCAGAAGCAAAAGATCCACGATCATATTACAGTGCTCTGCGAAATGGTTTGCTTGTATGGATTTTTTACCAAGTGTTTATTGTTGTTTATTTTTGGTTATTTGTCTAATACATTTTTGGGCCGAGTCTCTTTGAGGACCACCACGGCCGTCGGGCTTCAAAAAGTGATTGATGAATCCTTTTTGGGGTAAAAATTTATTGGACAAATAAATAAACACAAATAGATGTGAAAAAGTCGAGCAAGCACTTACGCAAAGCACTGTACATTGTTGAAAGGTGCGAGTGACAGCGCGCTCGCCAAGCAGCTCCAAGCGGTCGGCTAAAATGTCAGGTACCTTTTCGATTTTATTTTATTTTATCTCGTTTGTTACGCTACTGACAAGGTTTTTTGGACACGCTGTAATGAACATGGATGAATAGATAATGTCCCCCAACCCTTCGAAGACATAACAAAAGTCGTAAACGCAAAATACATAATAATTGTTGTACAAAATTCATCTCGACGTAGTAATACAAAGTCCTTGAAAGCAGGCAGGTATATGATACATTCAACCAGAACGAGTCCGAGGGCATGATGAGGACATGATGAAGAAACGGCTTATATCTCGACGTGTGATGAGGGAGCAGGTGCTGCTATTATCCCACCCAACACGTAGCTCGCAGTGTCAATCACAGAACTGACGAGTTTGCTGGTGCTTTCTGCTAATGCGATGTTCACGTCAAGTTCGGGGACGTTGGCGCAAAGAGCTGGAGGAGATGGAAGATGTCAGTTGGTATGGAGGGGTTGTAAGAAAGGAGAACTTACTGGAATCATTGGGGCACGGTACTTCGACATCCTCGACAATGGGTAATGGTGAAGCAGAGGTGAATGCAGCTGCAATGAGAGCGACGAGAGCGTATTTCAATTGCATGTTTAGAATTTCGATTGGAAGGTCGTTTCGAGTATAGAGATGTTTGTGTGAGTGTAACACGTTGAAGTGTTAAATTGGACAAGACGATTGGAGTTAAAAGCAAAATCAGCCAAGCTTAAATAGCTGCTAAAAACATTAGACAACGAAAAAGTTCCAGAAACATCGTAATAGGTGTTCAGCTAGTAAATCGATGTTCCAGTTTCAGCGTAGTTTCAGCACGTCAGTAAATCCATAGGTCTCAAGCCTTGACTGAAACCTGGTGTGGAACCCCTAGACATTCAGACGCAGGGGGGAAGGGGAGGGATAAAAGAAGAAAAATGTGTATTGTGATAGTGAATTCCAAAGCAGGCTAGGTGTGAGGGCCACGGGTGATGGTTAGTATGCGTTGAGCATGGAAGCTTGAAAGCTACAGGAATTAGCAGTTAGACGTGTCTGCGATCAGGATCTGACCTGGTAATACTCAGTACTTAGGAAGATGACATTGACATCGAGGAAATTCCGAGTCACTTGTCTCAGCAAAACCTCCTTTAACATTTTATCTCCACGAAAACGCGCTGGCTGTGCATGAATCCTCAGACGTTCCATGGGAAGGGTTGTGTGGGAGTCTATAGCGTAGCTGAAGGTATGGGTATATTTCAAGAATGTGCAATAGACACGGAAGGAAGGACAGACTGCGTTGCTGTATAGTAATGTCTACCGATTAAAGGTGAAGATTAAGTTTGAACCTATAATATATTTCAATGGAAAGCACACTTAGATATATAGACGGGAAATAGAAATATGGAACATACCGCAAATTTATCTCGAAGCACCCTTGAACTGCTTAGCTTTCTTCGCCTTCTTTCCCAATTTTCTGCCAGTTTTCCTCTTCTTGACCTTCTTGGTAGGAGTAGCAGGAGTCGGCGTAGGCGTAGCACTGGCGGTTGGCCCAGCTCCTCGTATCCTGAGTCTCCCGTCTTTCAGAGTTTCGGTAATGATAGGGCTCGCAGCTGGTCTGAATTTGTGCTCTGTCGAATATCTGCAAGTATATTGCTTAGTTTACTCTAGACAATACGAAAGCATGGTTGTACATACCTATTAGCGTATACAATTTGAGGTTTCTGACTCCGTAAAATCCTGGCTCTTCCGAGCACGATGGCAAACCAGAATAGAAAGGCAATAAATAAGAGCAAGAGTATTCGTTTGAAGGGCGATGGCGTTGGCTGGTGGAATCGAGGGTCCTCTGCGGGCACTTCTTCTTCTTCTTCTTCCTGCTGACTCTCCTCTTCTTCCTCTGACTCATTTCGGAGTAGCTCTTCACGCTCCTCAGCCTCAGCCGCCGATTTCTCCTGCGTCAGTTGTGTCATTGTGAACGAATGGGAGGGCGCTAATTTTTATTACGTATACAACATGACGGGACAGATATCCTATGACGTCGTCGTACCATTACTTTTCTTACACAGTATCGATTCACTGCAAATAATGTCTGCTTCAGGTGCAACTGCTCAGGTCAAATCATTTCTATCTGATCTACTAACTATCCTGCTTACAAACCGGTATCAGGATTCCAACTGGAAAGCCAGAGAACAAGGAGAAGAGGCGCGATTCATCCATGAGAAGGTAGCTCAAACATATTCCCTAGCTAGCTGTCTTGCTAACGCTTTTATCTCTTAGGATCAAGCACAACTAGCTGCTATCCGCGATCAGCTCAACGAGGCCGATAAAGCGCAGCCTGCTAGTAATACCGCCTCCACACAAGATAGAGATTTTGAGGGAGGTTTCGGTGGCCAGGAGGATCTAGAAGATCGCTACGCTACCACAAGCGGGGAGCATTAATTTAACCCAACTGGAAATCTGCAGCCGCTGCCTTTTGGTTACCAACATTCACGCAGATTCACCAAAGTTACGCTGACAATAACCGCCCTTCCCCTTGACTATCTAGTAACCATGTATTGTAAAAATAATTAAAAAAAGTAAGTGACAGGAATCAGAATTATCATGTACTATACTTCCCTCTACCAATGCATTCACCATCCTGTTGAGCCTTTACCGTATGTCACCATTTTGAGCCAAGCATGAGTGGCGTATCCGAGTAACACTATACCCATAGTTGAACTCATAGGCAGTGGTAATAGCAAGACGAATACTGCGGCAACGTAGAGCTAAACCTAAGTAAGATATATGATACTTGTAGATATATATAACAACCATGATGACGAAGAGGAGTGCGAGGGAGTGAGAAATGCAGAATGCAGGATGTTCAGCGCTCAGGGGCTCAGGCCTAGCCTGAATTAGAGGAAGCGTCACAGTAGGCAGGAGTAACGACAGTGTCTGAAGAAAAAAAAAGGTCCAAAAGTTCCCTTTTTCAACAAAAAAAGGACAAGAGTCCAATATGTATGTATGTAGTGTCCATTCGTGCAGCGACAAAGCAAAAAAAAAAAAGTACGCGGCGTTAGAAGTGAAAATAGAGGGAGATATATGCGATCGTATGAGATAAATATAGTGAACACAGCTAGCGATAACGATGACAACGACGAGCGAACGGGTGAAGGATCATTGTTTGGGTAGAGCTGATCCAAAGCGAGCTGTGAAGGACTATCGAATAAGCGTCAGCAATTGTACAAACGACACCAGAATACACAACAACAACAGGATCTTCCGTAACCCGAAGGATGTAAAGGAGATTATCGCAAAGCAGGTTGCAGAGATAGAAGATCCGATAAACCAATGTGTTTGTGTGTAGAGGTTTATAGTACCGGCATCGCTGTAATCATCGGCTCCCTGTACTCGAGCGCTGGTTCTCGTCTCTTGGAGCTGCTAGAACACAATGGTGACGGTGGGTTCACCGTCGTCCCGATCCAAGGGTCAAGGTAACTGCACGTTGCGATATTCACCATCAACCCCGCCTGATCACTGGCATTCTCCCACCCACTACCTGGAGTAGGCGTCGCAGTAGCCGTGACACCAGACTGCGTGAATGTCGGCGCAGAAAGAGTAGGGATCGCTCCGGTAGGCGTGTATGTCGGGAGTTTGGAGGGAACACCACCGCCGATGATCGTTGACGGCGGCCACGGGTATGAAGCAGATACGGAGGAAGCGAGCGATGCGGACTTGTCGTTCCCCAATTGGTTGGCGGCAAGAGGGGGAGTCCACGGGCTCGTGTTCCCGCAAGTACCGTCTGCCGCACGAGGATCCGTAGGCATCCAGCCTTGTTCCAAACCGAGTGAGTAAGACCATGCGGGAGATTCGACCTTGCCGGTCACAGACGAATTGCCAATCTTCCATGTCCAGAAGAACCAATTCTATGAATTGCAACGCGATGCGTCAGTATCACTATTTTGTGGATTTGGTAGTAGTTTATGGGAATTTACCTGTAGCGAGTCCATACTGGCCAATGCAAACTGTTTAATAGCATCCTTTGTGGTTTGATCATAAGCTTGCCAGTCCGTCCACGAGTCGCATGATCCGACTGATTTGAAAGAAGGGTCCGCAACATAAGTACCCTCGTAACGGATACCTTGGTTGACTCCGTTAACCCAAAGTCCACAATCAGTGACTGCGTTACTAAACTCGCCAGCCTGAGTCAATCCAAAGTTGGACATCGAGCTATTGACATCGGCTCCCCAGGCAGTACAGGGGGTAGTGGCATAGGAGCTAATGGGAGCAGAAGACTGCGTGCTGAAGCAGAGGTATGGATGAGAGTCTAGAGAAATACGGTCTGCACCAGGAAGGAATCCCGCCCAGTCTGATCGAGATAGGAAAGCGTCGTGGAAGGAAACTATGGGTCCGTTACCTGCACCAACACCACTGGCCTTGCGCACGACTTCATAGGCTTGCAAATAACTACATCACAACAATGTTCAGCCAGAAAATTAGTGTTATATCGGAGTATATTGCTTACAATGCTTGAACTTGGTCATTTCCAATAGCAGAAGCCTGCGGTTCATTCGTAATCCCGAACATGGTTACGACACTGCTATATTCGGGCTGGGAAATAAATTCTGCAATGATACGGATGTGATCCAGGGAGCGTTGAGCATTTGCAAGACCCATAGGTCCCATGAGCATGTTAATGGAGCCAAGCTTTCCAGAATGATTCCAGCCATTCTGGGAGCCAGGAAGCGCATGGTAGTCAAGATTGATACGAATTCCGTATTTCCTTGCCCATTGTATGGCCTTGAGGAAGTATCTGCAGATTTACGTGAGTCAAGACCACGGCCGTAATGACATGTCAACGCACTTCCAAGCAGTTCCCTCTAGAAATGGTTCCGATCCTCGGGTTTCAATGGCCCAGAAGGGAAGAGCAATACGAACGTAGTTCAGACCGGCGCCAGCGATTTGAGCAAAATCTTGTTCAGTCTTGACTGTGTTTTAGTGTTCCGAACATAACAGTAGGCCAAGGAGGAAGCTAAACGCTCACAATGAAGGTTTGATAGTGTGTTTCGAGCTGGGTCAAGCCACCCCTGCTCGTGTCTGCAGCCATGCTTTGCGAAAGAGTCCATTCATCGACAGCTGGTACCGTATCGTTGACATAGGGTTCAAAAAGAGCAGGAGCACTAATGAATTAGGGAACAATGAGTACAACAAAAGACACCAAGTGGTGCGAATACTCGCATAAACTATGAATCCAGTCAGTACATTCAGATAAGATCAATCCGCAGGCGAAGAATCGAAACTTACAGGCTCGACTGTCAACCAACCACCTAAATTTACTCTAAAACCATCACCCTTGTCAGTGGGCAGGCAATATTTATAGAAGTTCGTCAACTCACCCACGTATCCTATCAACGCCGTAGTTGAAAGTCTCGTTCAAGGCAGGCGACCACGACTGCGCACTAGCTCCGTTGTTAAAGGGATCGTTTATATCCCAATACCACGTTCCACCAAAAGGATTCGAGTAGGTGAAAGTCGTACCATCTTCCATGGTCACCGTGCTCCCATCTCCTCCGGTTACTGCGAGTGTTTTCTGGGTAGAACTCGAACCCGAATTCCCGGACGAAGAAGAAGAACTGCCCGAATTGGAGGAGTCTCCAGACGCAACATTTGACGCTGTCGAAGAATCGTGGTTTTTTTTGACGACTCCGAAGTAAACACCAAGTACAATTACGATGACAAGGACCGCGGCGGCGGCGGCACCAGCTATTAACAACATTTTTCGCTTCGATTTTGGCGAAGCATACATGGCACGCTTCTCCTCCATGTACCTGTTCCCACCCATTCCTCCAGACTTCCCCAAAGGCGACATAGACATTCCTCTGTCTCCGGCAAGGTCTCGAGGGTCATCGTGATATGGCGTGGAAAGCGATGTTGGAGCCTGTTGATCGTTGAGTGCGTATATAGACGAGCTGTATTCAGAATTTCGTTCTAATTCGGTACGATGTGATGACGCATATGAATCTCTGATATTGGGACCACCTTCGCTGTACAAAGCTGCACCCATGAACCTCGGCCTGGCAACACCCAGGTCGTCGCTGTGCTCAAATCCATGCACACCTTGTTGAGAGCTAAAGGGATCATCGGGGATGGGCGACGGTGGCGCATTGTATAGTGTGTCAGGATTTGACTGGTCGTGAGTTAAGGGCAATGGGTCGTAATCACGACCGCCGGTTGGGTGGGACATGACGGAGCTGAGGAAAGAAGGAATAAGTTAACCACGAGGACTGCTAGCTTTAGATTTATGCAGAAAACATACTGCGATCAGATGGCTTATAAGGAAGCAAAATCGAATCTTTTTAGCCGTTGCTCGTAAACAATGAGGAGCAGGAGGGGGAACTGGAGAAGCTTAAAGGACTCGAGGAGAACCCGACAAACCGGCAATCGACTTTTTGACTGGTCACATCTGTCACAATCTTCCGAATCCGGCGCCGCTTTCACAGTAAAATTCATCAGTGCTATTTACAGATAACACAGTAAACACAGTATAGTTTCACGGATCCTGTATGTTTTCATCTCTCTGGCTTAGCCCAAGCGCCATCGCGCGGAAGATATAAATTCCTCTTCGCAAACTTCGCCTTCGAGGAGAAAGTTGGTCAAAGAAGCACCGAAAATTGAAGAAGTAGAAGCAACGAGAAATCCACCTCACGTCAGACTCTCACAATCGTCTGTTCTACTGTATCGTGTGCCATCCTGGCTAAATACAGTGATATGAATAATGCACCTATACTTAGCACAACTTCAACGAAGTACAGTCTATTCTTCATTCTTTCCGGCATAGCATCCCCGTTTTTGGTTCACGAGTTCGTTCTCTCATCGGTTTTTGCAAACCGACGAAAATCCTCGAAGATCAGGCCGGTCCACGGCCGGTCAGCAATCGCCATCTCATAATAAGCTCCGAGCGAGGAACTGGAAACAAGGGTAAACACCCGATCCTCATCCTCCTGACTGTCAGTGTCAAGTCAAGGTTCCCCGGCGTTGCTTACCCTGCATACAGCCTATATAACTCTCCAGACTTGTTATTGGCCACATACAGCCTCATACAGCGCCCGACGCCAGCCGACGCCACTCACTAATAACACTCAGCGCTATGTGTCACGCCCAAGGTGTGTAGATTCTGAATACATGGTCGTACAGCACGAGCCCCGCAGATTGCAAAACCAACACTGATGATTGAACGTTGCCTCTACCGGATATGATACTCGGGAGAAAGAGATTCAGAAGAATAATTACAGAGAAATCACCTCGATACAGTCAAATTGATGTAGATAAGCAAGAATAACTCCCCACTATATACCTTTCTTGGGCTCCGGACCTCCATCTAGAAGTTTTCTGTAAGGGAGAAATGTATTAGCTTATTGAAATTTTATCCAAGAGAAATTTGTATACTAACCCTTGCCGAAGAAGAAGCGTGCGCCGTTGGGGTCGGAGTACTTGTTAGAAGCTCGGTGAAGAGCTTGAGACAAGACTTTGGGTCCACAGAAGAACTATAGAAACATACAAATTATCAGCTTGCTGATCCTTATCTGGAACAAAGGACGGAGGATACATACCACACCAACATCTGTATCCGGGTGCTTCGACGCAATGCTGGGGAAGACCTTGTCCCAGTTCGGTCGTCCGAAATGAGTAGGCGCTCTCAATGAAGTGATCGCGTCCTTCTCCGCACCGACGTCTTGGACAATGATGTTGTTCATATCATCATCCTTGATCTTGGCGGTAAGGTAAATATTGATTTCTATACGATTCTGAACGTCTTGCTCTTCAATCGCATGAAGGAGGGAGTGAAACCATTCCGCACTACCTATTAACAGAAAGTGAACGTCAGAAGGACACGGAAGGGAGTGAACAGAGGGGGGCATACCAAAGTCACGAATGACCCAGGTGAAGTAGACCTGAGTGGGTGAAAACGGTTGGCAAACAAATAAATGTGGGGCACAAAACACATACCTTGGATAGTCTAGTGGGTTTGCCATGATTAAAGTTGTTCATGCGGTACCAAATGGATTTTAAGATACTACGTTATATCTTTCAGAACCTGATACAGAGAGGAAGAGGCCGTACTCACGATGCGAATGGTGTAACCCCAATACCAGCACCGACGAGGAGGATGACTTCGTAGTTCAAAAAGTCCTCACTAGCGCTACCAAACGGCCCGTCAACCATAACTCGAGGAAGGGTAACGTTCAATGGCGGATTAGTGTCAGTCCCGATGACTTTTCCACCAGCCTCGGCTATTGATATAGAGTCAGACTTGATCGAAGATCAAGGGAATAAACTTACTCTTTTCTTTCGATTTAAAATCACAACCAACAGCTTTTGAAAGAGCAGTAGTGAAATCGCCAACTACACGAATGTGGACGGAAATATAGTCTTCCTCAGGAGCACTGACGAAGAAGATGAGAAGGTTTCATATCTCGCATTAAGGATGATACCCACCTCGTGAGGGTGAAAGGATGCCATTGGAAGTAGGAAATCTCAGGGCAATTGATGAAGATGTACTGTCCAGCTCTGGTAGTGGTTTTTTCCTTCTTGATCTGTAATTCCATGACATTTGAGGGGTGCTGGATGACCTTGGATATGTAGGTACGGTGACGGGAGCGAACTTCACGAAGTATACGTTCAGTGACCCATATAACACCACCAACAATCCAGTAGCGCTACCATAGATAATGAGATGATATGAAAAGCGAATGACTAGAGAACCTTACCCAGAAAACACCAATGGTGTTGTAAGAACAGTACGGAGGTCTGTCAGGCTTAATCATGCCTTGAGGGGAAGTTAGAACAGAAAAAAGCAGGGCCAGAAATATAGACGCACAGAACATTCCGTGAAGCTGCCAGTTGATGAAGAATACGATGAAAAGGTGATGCGTGTACCAAAACCTCTCGAAATTGGCCCTTCGCTTCTCCTCACGAGCGTACCAGGCCATCGTCCCAAGAGCTGCCCACATGATCCATCCAGTGATGGCCGGGCCTGCCTCTACACAAATAAGCAAGAAATTGATCACTCGCTGCTTGGTGGTGGTGGCAGACTGGATAGCAAGATTGACGACGTTGACAATATGGGCAAGCGTGTGGACCATAGACCAGATACAGATGGACCAACCCACTGCCTTGTGGAAAGTAATATTCTTGTCGAAAGGAATGACTGTACCAATCGGGGTACGACGCATGAAAGAGATGAAGTTTCTGCATACTGGGAGAAGAATGAAGATGACATCGACGTGGCACAACATTGCAGAGGCACGAGCGATAGCTAGAGAACGAGATAAGCCACTCTTCCTAATAATTACGAAAAACAAAGAACTCACTGAATCCGGCTCCAAGCGATTTTCGGGAGTTGTTCAAATTATCCTTGAGGGTGTAGTGGGTGAAACCAAGAGCACCGACAAGCAAATGGAGGAGTATGAATATGAAGAAGAACATCCTGTTACCACCCTCATTGATCATCCACAATTTCCACCTCTCAATGAAGTTCAAAGAGGCCTTCTCGATTGGAGCCTTGAGACTTCCATTAGTGTTTGTTCTTTGGAGACCTTGTAGACGGAAACGTTCGGTCTTATTGCGTTGGAGATGGGCACCGCCTGCCAGCTTCAGGTCAGGGTGGTCCTCCAAGTTGTGACCAGCAAAATTGGGATTAGGGTTGCGAGTATCCATGAAATCCATTGCGAAAAGAGTGTACGACCGGCGCAAGAACAAGAACGAGGGCTAGAATACGAAAGAAAAGAGAGGAAAGGAAGAATTGACCGTCCGGCTGGTCTATGATGAGGGAGGAGGGAAGAAAAGCGTAGACGTGAAACTGATCTATGTATTCAACTGCTATCAATTGGCAGAGCCGAGTTTCCATAGTTTCTTGGTCTAGATCTGGGAAATCCCACATTTTTGAGATAAACGCAACTTTTTTTCTGTATACATGGATCGTCTATTATGTAGTACTTTCTGGACGCACAACGCCTCGAATAACTATCTATCTATCTACATAGTTTCTCTATGCTGCTCTTCGTCGACGTTCCTCTTCATCTTTTCTCGATGCCGCCGGCTCGTTCATTGTCACCATCACGATCAATCAATATTCACTTGATGAACAACTAGGATGGACAGTTACTAGCTAGGGCTTCAGTACAAAAACATTCTTTTGTATGATATCTGGTTACCGTTCGACGTCTCGTTCGCCCATCGCTTTTTGTGCATTTTGTGCAACTGACATCATTTTTTGAATACGCTGTAACTCCTCTCTTCATAGATAATGCAAAAAATCAACTTCCTTGGGCTTTGGTCAAGCCTTGGTCGCTCTTCACGCTCGCTTCCGCAGTCCAGGTAGTGACTGAAATAGATTGTAAGGTCAAATCTCACCAGATAACGCTTTACATAAATCCTTATTTATAGTCCGCAGCAGCCTGCAAAAAATCCAGACTCAAGTAGATGCTATACCGACGAGCCGGACTAACTAGCTCTGCTCACATGAAAGATCCCTCGAGGCTCGAAACAAACCTGGAACAAACGAAGAACCCGAAGACACCTGACAAACCACACCACACCTAAACTGCCCAGCACGATTCATTGTTGTGGTTGCGGCGGTTGAGGCAGGGGTTGCGATTGTTGTTGCGCCTGTTGAAGTTGCTGAGCTTGCTGCTGCGGATTGCGCTAAATCTGAATATTACTGATAAACGAAAGAATAACACAGAAGACTCACTAAATTTTGCATCCTCAACATACTCTGCTGCAGTTGCTCAGGTGTATAGCTAGCGCTGACATTCGGCAGATAATAGTGGCCTTGGATGTTTCGTGCTTGAGGTATATTCATTGCCCCAATTTGACCATTCTGCATCATCCCGAGCTGTGGAGTCGAACTTTGCGATTGAGTTTGGCCCAGAGGATGCGACTGAGCCTGTGCAGAAGAAGGGCGAGGAGAGTTCACTGCGCCATTCGAAGGCGTACCAGTGGATCGAGGAGGAGAAGCGTGCGCCGGAGAGGAGGTAGCGTCACGGGGAATATACGGTGGAGAGAGTTGCGCATTCCCATTAACACCATTCTGCGCCAACGCTTGTTGCAGGTTACCTCGTAGAGCAGCAGCAGTCTGAGCATCTATAGTGGAATGGCCTTGAGCCGCCTGTGCAACTTGAGCTTGAGCCAAAGCATGCGAGAGTGCAAGCTGAGCTTGAACTTGAGCTTGCGCCTGCGCTTGTGTCACTGTCTGTGCCGAACCTCCTTGAACACGTTGTACCTTTTGAGCTAATATCTGCTGTTGTGGTGACATACGTGAGTTCCCTGCAACCAAAGGCGTAGCAGCTCGTTGCTGTTGGGATATCGGAACTTGGACTTGTTGATTGCGAATCTGAGCGACAGGGGGTGCAGAAGCTCCGGAAAGAGATGGTCGTTGGGTGCCGTTGACGACTGCTGCCGTTGGTTGTTGCCCGATCTATTGTAGAAGAATCAGATAATTGATTGAATCATAATGAACAACATGGCGTACAGGAGTGCGAGTCCCAGCACCGTTGGGCCCAGCAAGTGCTCTAGCTCTAGCCAATTGCAATTCTTGACTTTGCTGTAGATCTCGGTCTGACTTTCGACGACTAATTTCCGCAGGGGTCATCTTCGCCAGATTAGAAAAGTCGTTATGCGATTCGTGCATGGTAGCGGATTTTCGAACTGTTATTGTTATCAATTGGATGCGAGTTAGAAAAACGACGTCGAATTTCACCGTTATTCTTCTGAGCAGCTTCATTCCTTTTCTTGATAGATCTACGAACAGCATCTTGTACCATCGCATGTCGTCTTCTCTTTTTAGGCTCGCTCCCAGAGCCAGTGGAAATGGTAGGAGCAGTAGAATTACTTATGCTTGCACTAGCAAGTCGCTTCACGCCCCTGCTACCCCCGACGTTCATAAGAATGGGTGTCGAAGGAGGTGGAGTTCCTTCCACAGCAGTAGACTCGGTTTCCATCAATCGTTGTGTAGCTGCCGGACTCCAGCGTTCTCTCCAGCGTTCCTGACAATCTTTCGAAGTACGCCAATCGGATTTGATTGTAACCTTGACGGCGTTATAGCATTCGGAAATAAGCGCCCAATTGTTGGGGAACTTCTCCGCCAAAGACTTTAAAAGCAGGTCGTCACTGGCGCTCCATAAGTGCTCCATCGCTCGTTTCGGAGGCTCCTTGAATTTCGTGGCGGGGGATGATATTGCGGGAGTCGAGAGAACAGATTGAACGGCAGGAGTTGAAATTGTGATAGGTCCCATTTTGTGTTCGAAAATACCTAGAAAAACTTTTATGAGATATCTATCCAGAGGGTAAATTTTAGTATGGAAATGTACCATGATTGAATTCCTCGGGCAAACGAAACGGTTGCGGCGCTTCGTATTCGATGGAGATCGGTGTCTCGTCTAAATCGACCCATTGACAACCTCTGAGGTGTTTAGAAGGCTGTAGAGCCCCGACCAGCGTTGGTTTAGAGGTCATGAACGTGCTAGAAGGATAAAGCTTGCTATACGCAACCTCATCTACTCTTTTATTGACTGGATCATCCCTATCGGATTTCTTCTCCGACTTCTTCTTGCCGTCGACAGGAGGAATGGGCATTGCGAGGTCGAACATGGCGTATGGTTGAAAGTCTGGAAATATATCAGACAAATTTGATGGTGGAAGAAGAGTCTCGATCGTGTTCTCGCTGAGCGGATCAGTAGTTGTGATGCGAAAGTCGTCGAAATCGAGGAATAATTTCTCCACTCCTGAATGCGCAATGTTTTCGCGAAGAGGCGTATAAAGGTTGATTTTGGATGACTTTGAATGAGGGATTGGAGAGCGTTCGGAGGAGAGGGAGGTAGAAGTGGATAGGGACAAGAGCGTTGGATTATCGGACGTGGACTTTAAGCCACCTAGAGTTCGTTCTGGACTGGAATCATTCTCAGTCCGTGCAGTAGTTCGTGTAGTGATATCAATTTCGGACTGAACAGGGTGGTCGACGTCCATGCTTTCAGTCTGAAGAGCAGAATTATCCTCAACCTCTTCAGTTTTGGGCTGCAAATCCTTGAATCCTATACCATCCCCGTAGGAACTTTGTTTCATATCCGCAAGGGACTCTTCAATCATAACAGACGTGCCAAGGGCATCATCCACGTCCTTTTCCTGTTCTTCGTCATCTTCGTCGTCGGAGCCGTAATCCAAATTAAGTAAAGCTGATGAGGGTCTAGTGGGTCCCGAAGGAGTTGAAATTTCGATCTCTAAGGGGTCGGCAGGTACGTCATCGGCGTCCTCCATAATTTGGTCCTTTGGGCTCTCTTGTCGTGGGGGCTTCCATTGGACGCAAATTCCACGTTTCAACCTCTTCTCTCGGTTTCCTGCGGCATGCCATTCCAGAACAGACGTAGATAGATTGTATGCAAGAGCCATTTTCCATTTACGCTCCTCCCTAAAATCTGTGCGCATCCATTTCTAAAGTTAAGGTATTCAAATGGGGAACACGAGAAAATATTCGAACCACTCGCCATTTCATCCATAAGATAATCCCAGTGCGTCTTTGTTATGCCTCCAGATGCACGTTGCTTCTTGGGCTGCCTGAAACTCCAGCGACCAGACTTCAACAGCTCAATACGGTCTACAGCCCGTATCACCTTCAATTCAGTCATAGCAACCTGGAGATAAGATTAGCCGAGGATAATTCCTCCTAAACACGACGCACGTACCGCCCAATCTCGAGTGCTCAAACATTTCGTGGCTTTCGCGACTCTTTTATACACCGGATTGGTTCGTATGGTGGCATTCCATCGATTCAGTCCCCAAGGAACCCAATCATCCTTCCATTCTTTATCTTTTTGGCCTTCGGTTTTTCCTTTCTCCTTGTCCTTCTTCTTCTGCTTAACCTTTTTGTTCTTGATTTTGAAATCTGCAGAAAGAGAATCGAGGGGAGGAAGTGTGTAGCGAAAGTCTAATTGATGACGCGGTTGGGTGGGAGATAGAGGTGGGGCGGAGGGAGGTTCCAAGGCCACGGTCGAGAAATTGAACTCATTGAAGATACCGTGAAAGGAGGAGGATGGAACAGGGATAAATACAGGAGAAGAGGGCGAAACGGTGCTTGTAACTTTTGCCGGACTGCCAAAATTTCTAGGCGAAGCCACTCGAGGGGAGACCAATGAATTAGGCAGAGAAGACCCTTGGGGAGTCGTAGCTTCTTTTGGAGATGGTGGAGCCCTAGCCACTGTTGAAATTTCTGCTTTGGCTCGAAGGTTCACCATCGGAGACGATTCAATGTCAACATCCATGTTGAAATCTGATACAAAAGCGTCGTGAACGCTCTGAGGTTGATCGAAAGATATAGGATTATGCGCATGCGACGATTGAGAGACTTCGGACACCGGTGGAAGCGAGAAAGATGACCGAAGCTTAACTTCCGGCTCATCAACTTCCATAACATCTGCCGATCCATCATCCATTTCTGTTGGTTGTAATGAGCTCTCTTCTGCTGTATTGGCTTCTAGAGTCAGGGCTCCATCCCGTTCCTGAGTAGCGAGTGATGAGGGTGGACGTGTCGTGCCAGGAGATGGGCAATCTGCAGGAGAAATTGGAACAGACTCATTTCTCGGACCGCCAACGGGAATGCTTTGACTGGACTCTGTGGAGCCCAATATAGAAATTGCGCCCACTGTGGTGGCCTGAGACGCGGACAGTGATGGAGGCGATAAGCGTATGGTATCATCTAAATGTTCGACAGTATCTAGAGCTGGGGCTGCTGGGGTAGTCCGGATACTCGACATTGAGTCCTTCCCTAATGACCGAGACTTGCTTCGTCGAGCTACATCTTTAAGCTCTGTAGAGGTAGGCAGTAATGATTGAGGGCTAAGCTGGGGTGATGTATATTCTTCTGGAGGAACGAGATCGAAAAGCTCATTTTCGGATAAATGACTGATGAATCCCATGTCCGGACTACGTATCTGAACGTTAGGATTTAATTGAGAGAATGTAACATTTTGACAAACTTGTTTCTAAGATCGTATTTGTTCAAGAAAACATGCAGATCGTCTTCTTCCTCGTCGTCTATAGTTACTGTGGCTCCTACATTCGTCCGCTTCCGCATCATCTGATACATTTCGCGAAGAAGCGCGTTACGTTTGTCTGAAATTGCTCTGCATGAATTCATTACTGTCAATATCTATTGTAAATGCAAATAATATAAATTGGACGTACGCCAACTGAGCTATACGCTGTTCCACTAGAGAGTCAAGAGCATCTTCAGACATATTCTGTGGCATCCAATTTTTGATCAAATGTTAGAGAAAGGTCTAAAGAGGATTTAAAGATGAAGTATTCTAGGGTTGACCCAGGTTGACCGACCAGAGCGGTGAGATTGACTGAAGAGAAACGAGATGATGATGGTCAGTGGAAGAATTACGATTTCCCTTTTTGGGTAACTTCTGAATTATTGACGCCCGCCAATTGTCTCTTTCCCTCTGTGATACCCTGAAGATACTTACTTCCAGACAACATGTTCCAAACCGCTCTCCACTCGATATTTACAGTAGTCCTACCAAGACCTGTGAGTATTTACTGAGCATCGCGCTAATACAGTACCTGATGTTCCTTTTGGACACAGTTTTTCAAGGTTACCCCATCTAAACCAGATCCAATTTACTACACCGCGACCGCGTTTGGTACTTACAACCTCGACGCTAAGACTTCATGCGCGCCTCTACCTAGCGAGCCTCTCATCACTAGCTAATAGTTGGTTATAGTTGCGAACTTCAATGTATCCATGACAAAGTTCGGCGGAACCCCCTGCACCCCTCGCAGGAGCGGAGGATCATTCTTGACCTCGGCCAGTACCAGTACTAGCAATATCGCGCGGTCTCATATGAGCTCGACGTACTGCTGCTCTTGTAGTTGTCCCTATGACATTTCGGTACAGTCTCGTTCGGTTTTACATTGTCGGCAGTTGATGAACGTAACACGGCACAGAGCAGCTCGCTGAATCGGGAACCGGAATTTCAGCTCCTCACTGCTGTTGCTTCCTCACTCCTTGTAGGTCACCCTCTCAGAAAGAAAACACTCCGTTATATCCTCATGATTGCCGCATTTAGAAGTCGCCCTCACCTCGATCCACCACCACCAAGGCAGAAAGAAGGCACTCCCTAGATTCCCGTAACTCTTTTTCTCCATTCAAGACATACAAGCACACGCATATGCCCAGCACATCTCAAAATTTTCAAGAGCATACAACGCCAGACAGCAGACGACTTCGAAGAACCAGCAAAAGAATCCTGTCTAGTTACTCTGCAAATCTAGACCAGATAGCTAGCCTCGACAGTTTTGATAGTGTCAGTGCCCTGCCTTATTGCATCCCTAAGTGTTCTTCAATATGACTTGTATCATAATTATAGCCATTCAAGTACAAATCCAAGTCCCAACCATTAGAATTCCTCCAGACGGCCAAACGATGCTCTGCAATATCTGAAGCAGAATCGCCCCTCTCGTCCTGCTCCTCGTTCGATGCCTCGGATAATGAGGGTACCTATCCTTCGACTTCTGCGCCGTTTCCACTATCTTCACCAGTGTTTCTCCCCTCGCGAGCTCAGAACCGCACACAAGCTTACTCTGACGTGAACTTTTCTCCTGCTTTCGAACTTTCGCCTATCATGGAAGATCCCAACACTTTTGAAGATATGGACGATATCCTAGCATACTATAGCGATTCTCCGGTACTCGGTCGTCTCAACGAAAGTCATACTCATTCCGAATTTGCGTTCGACGAGGGAGACTGGGAACCAGAGGTTATTCTTGGCTTCGAGACCAAGCTCAAGGTTTGTGCGCTTTGGTTGGGAAGGCGTGATATTCACTCACGCGATGATATCCACAGACCAACTCTTCAGACATGTCCGTATGCGCCAGGCGAATGTCATTTGTTCTAAAATCGACAGATTGTGAGGATAATTTTTGTGCGTTAGGTCTTTCACAGTTGATATGGCAATGTGATTTATCCAATATTTTGTTTACTCGTATAGCACTTCGCGGTGTTGAAGCAAACACTGTGAGGAAACAATGCAAGGACCTCTTATTCCCTCCTTCTCTCACGTTGACCTTTCCAACACCGGAGATGCAAGATATTTCAACTTTTCCCGAGTCTATTCCCCTTGTGACTGAGTCAAATCAACTCTTACCACCTTCCCCGATGCCTCAAACGCCTCCTTCCTCAACCCGTCGATCTCTGGGTCGTAATCTTAGCAGCCCTCTTGTTCCTCCTACTCCAATGCCATCTCTTCCACGTTGTACCTCATGCGGATTCGGGTTCTCATTCGACATCACTAGTTCAAATGATATGCTTCATAGACCAATAGTTCCGTGTGAGAAGTGTCAAGCACAATGGGACCGGTGTCAAAAGTGGTACGGGAAAAGAGGTTGGGAGGTTGGTGCTAACGAAAATACAGTAGAAGCTACCAGCCCAATTGTTGATATGAAGAAAGAGAAGGTTTTAAAACGTGCCTCAAGACGGCTTTCTCGGATCGTAGAAGATGTGTTCATACCCGACCGGAGATCACGACAATCTTCTGTCAAGATACCTTCGCAAGGCACAACTTGGTCGTCAAAACGTATCTCGTTCATGGATCGCTCAACGCAGGAAAATACCGGAAGTTTACCGGAGGATGCCCATCCTTCATCACAAGATCAAACCAATCCACTTTCTTCTTCTGCCCTGGAAGAGCTCGAAACCCGTGTTCAAGACTACAGCGTGGAAACTCATTTCAAAAGAAGGATAAATCTGAGTCCTGATGTTGTCACCCAGAAGACAAACGTTCTTGCAAAGTTGATGGCTCTTCGCGCATTCTCTCGATCAAAGACAGAAAAGTCGAAAGAAGAGAAGGACGAACCCCAACCCAAATGGCGGCGATCATTCTTGAACTTGGATACTGAAAAATCTGAACGCCGACCTACCTCGTATAATTGACGATCTTACTCTGGAAGAGCTTTCCCAATGGAAAAAATCTCTTATCGTTCTTTCCTCAATTCTCCCGATTTTTATTCTTCCTTGTTTTGGATAAATACCGAGTTTTTATTTCACTCTTTCGCAATTCGTCCGTGTCATGACCTTGTCAAATTTCAATGGCTCAAGATCCTCTCTGCACCCAATATCCGGCTACCCGCACAACATCTTCAATCACCTAATATGATATGATATGCACACTTAATACTCTGATACTCATTGCATTCTCTCGGCATGCAATCGAATTCATCGCTTAAACTAGTATGCAGATATCGTACTATATGCAACAGAATATTTGAGACATTTTCCCTCCAAATCAAGGCAAGCACTGGCTGTAATAAGCGTTGGATACAGTGCAAGTTGTTCCGGAGGCACAGGTTGTCGGTCCTGTGTATCCGATTCCCCCACTAGGAAACGATGTTCAATGATGCTGAAGGGAGAGGAAAAAACAAATTGTATACCATTGCCCCCATTCAGCGACGGTTCCAGCGCCTGTTCCAGTCCCAGTTCCCGTACCAGTGCCAGTGCCGGTTCCGGTTCCAGTTCCGGTTCCAGTTCCAGTTCCAGTGCCAGTGCCAGTGCCAGTGCCAGTGGATCCGCTGCAAATTTTAAAGGATATCGATGAGCACCCGTAGTTTGAGTGAAAATTTAACGAGTACATACGTGATTCCAAACCAAGCCAAGTCAATGGTTTCATGAACTGGAACAGTGTGGCCGACGCCTGCAGCAGAGTAGCCGACAACTTCAGTACCATATGTTGTCATAGTGTATCCAGATTGAGGATCATTTTGAGTCGTAGTCGTGGGAGTTTGAGAGAGTCCAAAGACGTCTGTCCATTGCTTGATTTCCTCGCCATAATTAGGGTACAGAAGAGTCTCGTCGCTGATTAAACCAGGAGTTTAAACCAGAAGGTCGCGGAATTCGACTTATGTACTTACGCAGTACCGTGCCATAGCATCATCTTAGGGCGGGAACCTGTGTATCCTGGATAAGCATTGGCGACTTCTTGTCCCTGTCAGCATCAATCAATTCAGCTGAGGCTGATTGGTAAAGGAGTAAACTACACACCCATTGTTGAGGGGTCTGGATAAGTTCCCCTTCAGCGCATTGGGTGTTCCATGAACTAGCACCCGCGAAGCATCCAAAGGCCACGCCGGAGTACACAGAAGCAGCCTGGAATAACTCAGGATAAGAGCCGGCCATGACGTTTGTCATCATAGCTATTCGTGATGAATGGTAATCAGGTTGATACGGAGTCAGTAGAGAAAAAATAGTAAAAGAGATCCTTCTGACCTCCAGAGGATGTTCCAGTGACGTATACCAGCGAAGGATCAACTCCGTATGTAGCGATAGAGTAAGTGACCATGGATGCAATTCCTTGAGAGTCCCCTCCTCCGTTATGAGTCAGCGTTTGTGGTGTGTTAACATCGAAACAGGTTCCAGAGCGCGGTGAGCTTGGATAGACAACCAAGTAGCCATACTCATCCGCAAGAGTCGCGTATTGAGTACTCTCAAAGTATATCGGCCCCGACGCAGTGCATTCGTGGATCGCAACAATAAGTGGGAGGGGAGAAGCTAGCTTCGCAGGCTTATACACGTACATACCGACATTGTTGGGGTTGGGTCCTATGTCGGCAGTGACTTGGACCAATTGCTGCGTCGCAGCGTTCACTAAGGGTGAAAGGAGCAAAGACAAAGCGGGGAGTATACTGAGGCGATACATAGCTGAAAGGCCAGGAAGGACTATTCACCGTTGATCTCCTTTGAGAGGCGTCTCTTTATACAGAGTTTTCAAAACCTTCGACAGTGGGATTTCGATACTGTATCCAGACTGAAATCAAAATACAGGGAAAACCACGGGAATTGGCCTACAGTAAGTATCCTCGTGGTTCCTATACCGATCAGCTGCTGAATTCTACAGCGCTCACTTTTCAGTCAGTCAAAGTTCAACCCGGCAATTCCTCGCAATCGTGACGACCGAGCTTATGCCAGGTTTACGCCAAAGGCTGCCTCTTCGTTTAGGTGATGTTTCGTAATGACTGAAAAAGATTTGAGTGGGCCTGGAGTGGGTTGTCTACCCCAGAGGGAAGTTAGAGTGGGGTCCAAAAAGTCAGTGTTTATCTGAGATGACTGATATTTGAAGATTCGAGCAATTGACAAGTTGTCAACATACTCATAATCACTTGAAACTTTTGCGTTGGCAAGAGAGCTACATAGTGGTTGTTCCAAATTTCGTCCGTAAAACACGATAATTTCACCAGATTTCACCGTCCAATTAATTCCAAGTTGGGATTCATGCCCGAGTTTCGTTTCGTTTCGAGATGTGTCGACGTTGTACCTTCGGATAAAAATGCCAGCGAGTGGAAGACTGAATGAAGAGTCAGGATGATGGAGCTTCGAAGAGGCATAGTACAAGGAACGACTTCAATCTGATACTCAATACTTTCGGAACGGATCAAATGCTATTTCGATTTGGTGAAGGCGAGTGTTCAACTCTGTTCAACAGTTAGCATCCCCCACTGTGTGATCTGATTCGATGGTAACTGATAGTTATACGACGAGCGCTCAGCATAGACATTGATGAATACTTGAGTTCCTCCATAGCATATCAAGTCTTGAAAGAGCTTCACAACTTGGAGAAGGACGCCTGAAGGACGCTTTTAGCGATTGCGTGGGAACACGACTGAAAACGAAACATGAGGCTCCGCCGAAATGCCGGACCTCATGTTTTCTTGACCACCATCGTAAGATTCGTAACCCACCTTGTCCCGCCACTTTGCTTTGCAAAAGTTTCAATCTTATGGCAAGTTCTTTTTAATCTATATCTCGAATTTATTCACATATGAACAACAGCTTGCAGCGCAAAAGCTACCTCTGTCACTATCTTACATCCACTTATACACTAATTTGCGCAGGGTGTACAAGGTTGAGTACGCTACAACTTGATAGCGTACTTAACGTTGTACAACTTGCGGGAATTCTCTCCGTCATGCCCATAGTCCTATAGGATGAGATGCCTCGAGCTCTGCCTCGTTTTAGGCCTCGTTGCTCCTTAGGCGTCCCATCTCAATCCTGTTTCGGTGGACATCATATCGCGATTCATCAACATGAGTTTGATGGCGCGGAACGTGTTCACGGAAGTCTCCGCGCTTGCTATGTCGTCGTGACCACGTGATTGCGAGGAGAGTGCTTGGACGCGTCTTCCCATTGATCTTTCAGCCTCGTGCTGTAGGTGAAAGAGAAAGGCATTCGGGAGCTGCGATGAATATATACGATAAGCTCCATCCACGGGAGCTCTTATAAATAGTGAAGCCAATTAAGGTCTCTCACCTTCATCAGTTTCATTTTTTACTCTTTTTAGACCTTTACGACTCCAACGCGCAGGAACCTCTGAAAATCTTGTTGCGATGAATCACGACCGTCAGTCTTCGTCTCTATAATGTGTCCTTCTCTGATAACTTAGTCCTGCTCCAGAGCAATATCATTTTTCATATGTCTCTTTGCCTTCTCCATCTCCCTCATTGCCTGCCACATTCTATCCTGATCTTCGTCACTGTCCGATCTCTCTCCCAGAAGCGCGATTATCTCGGAATACGCACCCAGAGCTCCATCGGCCAATCAGTGACTCGCCCGTCCAACACTACAGGTCTCAGTCAGACACATATTCTTTTGCTACCTCAACCCGATCGGAAGTCGTATCTCCTGCTCACGAAGTTAGGCCGCGCATCCCCCGTCCTCCGAATGCGTTCATGCTTTTTCGCTCGAATATGCTGAGGACAAAAGCGATACCGCAGACGGCAGAAAAACGCCAACAGCAGTTGAGCAAAGTAGCTGGCGAGTGTTGGAATCTGTTGTCGCCCGAGGAGAAACAGGTTTGGCATAACGAAGCAGCTAAGCAATTGAGGGAACACCAGCTCAAATACCCTCACTACAAATTTACCCCCGCCGCGCGAGGGTCTTCCCGCAAAATGAAGAAAGATGGCCAACAGTCAGCTGTGGCGGATAAAAATCGCGTTCGGGAACTCAGAGAGAAATGGACTCAGATATACGGACCTGCAGTGGCTCCTTCGCGTCGCAGGAAGCCCAAGCAAAAGGCACATAGCCTCCCCAGAAGCGAGCCTGACCCGACTCTCGAATCGTTATTTAACGATCCCTCTTTTGCATTCACCTCCTCACCTCCATCCTCCCTCACGGCTTCACCCTCTAGCAGTGTTAGTGATGGCAGTCTGCCTCCCATCTTCCCAAACCCTTCCTATCCTCATTACTCTGAAAACCAGCCTTACAGCTTCAGCGGATTCTTCATGAACGATTATCCATTCCCCAGGCCGTCCTCCACATCTTCCAATTCGTCTTGTGATGGATCTGTTACATCTTCCGCCTCCTCTTTTGATGCACCATCAACTTCATTCGCCCCATCCTATTCTGTGTCTTCCTCCTCGCCTTTGGACGACAATGCCCTTTGCGCAGGTTTTAGTGGTCTAGACATTGTGCGTCAATATCCTTACTTTCCTTTTTTCTGCGTTTGCTAATGTTCATTTTCAGACTCCTACTACCACTTCCTTCAGGGAAAGCGATATGTGTCCGCAATCTCTAAACCCTCTTCGTCAGCCTCCTTCGTTCATCCGCCTGACTAACGAAGGTACTTCGTCGGAGCTACCGTTCTTATCACCGCTCCTTCCTTCTCCTTCGGAACATGGGACGAACTACCCTGAACAAAGCTATGTGGATGGTACATCTGCCTATCCTGGTTCCATCCCGCCTTTTTTGTATGATTCTTCGAGGCCGGGTGAGTTGGACTTCAACTCACTTGGTCCAATCCCATCCCCGAACGGTGACTCTTTGAATTTCGGCAGTTGGAGCTTCATCGAAGAAGAGAGTTCCGGGTTGTAAAGATGTGGGGTCGTACAGATAATTTCAGTTTCCCAAATCATGAATGTAGCATATGTATACTAATAGCATCTCTTCCCATGTTCCGACCACTGTAAAAGTACTATACATTTTTTCTCGAGTTGTATCAATATATAGTAGTAACTATCACCCCAATGTCATGCTGGTTCATCCTCGTAGTCAAAAAAAAATTAGATTCGCAATGAAAAGTGAGTTGATAGATACGTATAACCTATTTCCTCTGAGCTTGTATTAAAGTAATGAGACCCTGTATCCGTGCTCTCCATGTGTCGGCGTAAAAGAAGCGTATCAACCCTGAAGTGAATTCGCTGCATTCACAGTTAATGAGTATTCTACGCTCGATAAAGGGAAGCGGGACGCACAAGCTGGTTCCCAACGACCGGATGGGATAGTCCAATACCTTCGGTATCGAAGTTTGAATTAAACCAGGCCACCAATCGTACACTATGACTTTCGGGTTGGTCAAGGAGCGAAGGCCTTCAGGACCACCTAAAGAAAAGATATCAGTGATACAGCCTCATATGCAGACGAAGAACGTACCGAATCGCCCGTATCCGCTTGCCTTAGTGCCCCCGAACGGCAGGTCTTGGCTTTGAGAGAAGTTAGCATGAAATCATTGATTTCGCACCTGCACGATGCTACTCACTTCATCTACACAAGCAGCACTTCAATGAAAACACCCCTGGTCTGGCAAAAACATCAACTCACATAAAACACTGCGAAGTCGTTCACAGCAACCATTCCGCAATCGAGTGCCTCAGCGACTTCGAGACATTGTTTTTGGTCGGGACCAAACACACTTGCTCCCAGTCCATACCGCGTTCCGTTAGCTAGGTTGACAGCCTCCTCGACCGTCTCGTATCCCATGACGAGAGCGATGGGCGCAAAAACTGGTTTCAATTTAGTAACAAGAATGGCAGAAATCGCATATAGGCTTACGTTCTTGCTGTGCAATCGCCGCAGAGTTCTTGGTGAGTCCGACCAAAGTGGGCAGGAAATACGTTCCTTGATCATGGTAGACATGGTGATATCGCTCTCCGTTGACAATCTTGGCACCGTCCTCCTCAGCTTGCTTAATAAGTGCCTCTAGAGCATCAAACCGATTGTCAGAAATCATTGCGCCAACGTCGACAGGGGATAAGTATCCCTGATCTGAAGGCAGCGTTACAGAACCGCAGCGAAGCTTCTCAATTCGTTCTTTGAGCATGTCATACAAGTCGTCGTATTGGTCGACATGGACGATAAGTTTCTCTATACCAATACAGTTCTGACCAGAGTTTTGGCTGCAATGACGAGTGAGCATGAAAGAAGGATCGAAGTACGAGGAAATCTTACTTACAAAATGCCTCGCATCCAAGTGCTGATCCATTGCTTCAGGTTTGTGTTCGGAAGAATGACAGCAGGATCTTTTCCGCCTAACTCTAGGGTAACGGGGGTCAAGTGTTCTGTAGCATCTATGGCAATCTATGTCGATATGAGTGGAAAGTTTTTCAATACCACGATATAATTTACGTACCTGCCGCCCAACGGTTTCCGAGCCAATAAAAGTGATATGCTTAATGTGCGGCGATTTAGTTAAAGCTGCCGCTTGTTCTGGCCAGCAGCAAACGAGCTGTCATAAAAACGTAAGACTAGCCTATAGAACCTCGGAGAATTACAAACCTGTACAAGTTCTGGATCATGGCCGCAAGCTTCAAGGGAGTTCTTGATGATGTTAACGAACCAGCTTGTAGACCATATCACGTTTTCAGAACATTTGAGCACTACACCATTTCCAGCGAATATAGATGCAAGAATTGGGGACCAAGCGTTATGAAGAGCTATGACTCATGTATGAGAAGTAAGAATCGGTCTTGAATTAGGAAAACTCACGGTAGTTCCATGACACTATTGCTGCAACGACACCGAGAGGATCGTAGTGCACTTCCGACTTTTTATAAAACTGGATGAAGTTGGATTTCCTGGACTCCGGTCTCAAAGCCTCTTCACCATGGTCAATCAACCATTCCATCTTGCAGCAAGTAACGAGTATTTCTCCCAACGCCGCATCAATAACTATTCATTGTGTGAGCGCACAGTCTACGATTCTACAACAACCACTTACGCGTCTTTCCGGTATCCCGACAAGCTACTCTTGCACAAAGATCCTGATTTTCCACCATCCACTTTTTCAAGCTCCGAATGACACGTCTCCTCTGAACAAAGTCTGTGTACATCCACTCCTTCTGTGCCGTAAGAGCCTTTTGGATTTTGGCCGCAATTTCTGCGTCGTTATCTGCGAGGACTGTTGCAATATGAAGACCGTTGCTTGGATCAAAGCAAGTAATATAGCGCCTGTCCGGAAGCATCATAGGCTGAATGTTTTCATCCTCTAGGTGAGATTCCAATGTTGGTCTCTCAATCTTGACGGAAGACCAATTCGGATCAGCTTCCTAGTCGCATAAACTTTCAGCACAGGGTCATATACATAGCTTGGACATCGTACTTTCGGAGTTGAGAAATGGAATGGAATTGGACTGTTCTTGGACCTTCTCTCTCGTTGTACTACCAGCCAAATTCCAGCAACAACACAAAGGAAAAGCGCGTAGAAGACATCGATGCCTTCGTCCTCGCGATGTTCATCTGACCAGAGGTTAAAGGAGAGAAAAGGATGGAGAATAAAGTAGAGAATTTTGTTCATGCCCTCAATAGTGTGAGCCCAGTCGTCGCGGTTGTACGATGCAAAAAGTTAACGCGTCTGGTCGGAATTTCAACCGCTGATCACGAACATGTGGCAGTGCACAGCAAGTTTAAGCGCTCTGATTACGTAGCCACACAGACTTTGCCATTCAACTTATTATCATGGATGTAGCTTTCCGAAAGATCGATATCGACGTCTACGATGAAGACGCTCTTCAAGACTCAGAGCTGTACGAGGCTGACTCTCGCGATCCTGCACAGGTGTTAGGAGACGCGAGGGCAAGGCAGGCTTCTGTGAGGAGTTTACTGGCAAAGTGAGTATGTGTCCACTTCTGAAAATCTTCATTCGTTGACGGTTAGAATACCTAAGGAATGATATTGCTGGAGCGCTGACAGCTATTCTCGAAAACGCGCCCTACGGTCCAAATGTTGAAGACGCTAAGGTGCTGGGGCATATATATATATATATAACGATATTCTCATTAAAGATCGCCCATCTTTTCTTCAGACCATGTCTTTGCAATCCCTACTCACCGTCTTGAACTCTACTAAATCCACCGAGATACCCGCCGTTATCAAATCTCTTTCCATGGACTCGCAGGACACCCTCATGAAATACTTGTACAAGGGTATGGCTATGTCAGGATGGGCCGATTCGAACGCGAGCGTTCTCCTTAGCTGGCATGAAAAGGTGATTTGTTGTTACGGCTACTACGCATCGATCAAAGCTTAAGAGATATACATTCGCTTGAAGCTCACAGAAATAGCAGGGACAGGATGTATTGTGAGAACGATGACGGATAGAAGGACTGTGTAATGCAATAATGGACAATGGAACCGTGCCGCCGATTTTGCCAATATCCAGCGCAACATGATCATCGTTGAACCATTCGTTACACAAATCGGCGCAAGTCTTTCGCTCGACGCGATCGTTCGATACTGAAGGTTGAATCGCTTTGAGTATTTTATAGATCAGTACCTATATGGCCTATGCTCAGTCGCACGTCTTTGTCTATCCCTTCGTTCCATCCACCCGAGAATCTTTAGCCGGTCAAGCACTGTTGATCTTTTTTCCATTGCAGACCTTAACCTCTTCTGTCACAGACGTATTCTAGCTGATCAGAACTTTACCATATAATTCTAGATTCATCAACTCGTTAGGAGAACTACATATATAGGCAGAGACAGACAACATATCCTTTACTTTCGCAAGGCCCCAAGTGACATTCAGCCATTCGCTGCCTATTGCTCGCACGAACACGTTGCTCGTAGAAGTTTTATGTTTACTCATTGCGCGACCGCAAGGGCTGCTCGTGCAACGATAACGAGTAATGGAAGAACAACACAAAAGATAAGGAAAATGAACTCAGGGGCTTGACTGGTATGTTGCATCAAGGATACGCTCATAGTGCGCCTCCTCGTAAACCACAAAGGATGCTAATGACGGTGATGCTGTTTTGATATCATAATGAAATGCGTCCAGCAACGGGAGACAGCATGAGTAGGGCTTTATGATCACATTAAACATCCTATCGTAGGTGGACTTGAACAGTGTAGTATATATGCCATTCTACACATAGGACTAAGTAAGTTTGCTGGCCGTCTCTGAAGAGGCAATGTTCATCTATATATCTAAGATGCTACACTCAGAGTAGAAAATATTGGCAGCAAGAAGACTCAAAGAATGAGAGGATGATGGACCAGGACTCCGGAATTACATAATTTGTATGCCTGATTTGGAGCCAGTTGGGCCTCTTTGCTCTTAAATACGTCCACGACCAAGTCCACCGCGCCGTTTACCGCGATGAACTGGTTCTCCTCGTTATTCTCCCAGGGCTCTTCTCAAAGCTCGAGGAGAGGCCAGGCAATGAGCTCGACTCACGAAGCTTTCTCAATACCAACGTCATCTCCAATCTTTGCTTCTCATTCGGACGCTTTCACTCCAGACGTACTCAATACTCCAGATACTTCCCGTAGTGCCTCTTATACCTATCCTCCACCAAGTCCTGCAGCGTATAGCTATGCCTCTACATTGTAGGTGTACTTCGACCATTGGCCGTCCCTTTCAATCTTTCTCATTCATTTTCTAGCACAAATTCTCGTCCAAATTCTCTTCTGCCCACTCATCACGACCAATTCCATACACCCATCCTACCACGCTCCGCATATCCTCCGCTAACGCAAACTTGGAACCGTTTGCGAGCCTGGCTTACTCGAGAGTACCCAGAACTTGGCGACACACTTAATTATGGAATTCTTCCGCAGGACCTCGCTCAGATAGAATTGCAATTCGGATTTCCGCTTCCTGCAGTCGTCCGAGAATCTTATCTTGTTGTAGATGGTCAGGAAGCAGAGTCAGCAGCTGGCTGCGCAGAAGGTTTATTCTTTGGTCTTTTCTTACTCCCGTTGGAGGACGTTCTCGAGGAGTGGCGGTTCTGGAGAGAAGTCGACGACGACCCAAATACAGGTGCTAACGCTCAACTTCGCGACGCTATGCAATCAATACCTCCAAAGTGGATTCGTCGAGAATATTCTCAACGCGGTTGGATCCCTCTTGTAGCAGACAAAACAGGCAACTATGTTGGAATAGATCTCAATCCAGATGATAGTGGTACAAGCGGTCAGGTCATAGTGTTTGGTCGCGACTTTGACACCAAAGTCGTCTTGTTCAATGGTGATGGTCCAGCAGGGTGGGCTAGGTGGTTAGCTAGTTTTGTAGAGGAATTGGAAAGCGGCGAGGGCTTCGAGATTGGGAAGGGCGAGGATAATTCAGATGACGAAGATGATGTTGGGTATGCCAGCTATTATAATGATGGGAGTGGTTCCGGAGACGGAGGTGGTGATAATGGATTGGGAGGAGGTCTTCGACTTACTGGAGAATATAAAGGATGGAGTGTACTTGAAGCTTGGGCGGATAAGAGTGTTAGAAAGTGGTATGAGGCCGGCGTCATTAAAGATACTGTGGACGAAAAGAAAGGCAAAGTAGGTTGCTTTTCTCTTCCGGCAGGTGGTATTGCTAACGACATTACTTATAGGAGGCAGAAAAAGTCCCGTCGTTGCATTTATCGCAGGGTGCTGCTGCAGAAGTTCCAATTCCTGTTCTTGACGATGTTGACAGCGTCGAGGCCACAGATCTGCGTCCGGGCTCGGTTGCTCCACCGGCCAATTTGACGAGTCCGACGGCGATGAACAGTCGGAGACCTCCAAATCTTCCGACCATCCACATTACGAAACCTCCTCTGCCACTACCCGTGGAACTTCCTACGCCGCGCGACATCGTAGCTCTTCCTTCTCCTCCCGATTCTAGACACTCTTCTTTCGATGAGGATTTGGAATCCGGTCGCGCAAGAAACATGTCGGAATTCCCTACGGATAATATTGCTGTTTCACGCCGTGTCTCCCCAGTCGATGCTGCAATAACTGTCACATCACCTCCTTCACCGCCACCTGAGGACCTTTTGGCCGATTCTGATTCAGTGTTAGAAACAACTCCCATCATTCAAGCGGCAGCGCTCTCATCGCCAGACTCAATTGAAGCTGTTAAACATGAAACACCTAACCCTGAATCCCTTATCGATGCGTCTTCTGACAGCGCCCCATTACCTGAAGAACGTGTCGATGACACAGAGGATGCCATTGATCCAGACGTTACTATTCGGTTAGTCGGCGGGGGCGGCTCATCTGGTGACGTCGCAGAGTTGGCAAAAGAGGAGATCATATTGGATGAAGCAGATGTCGACGCAGATGTTGCATCATTGGCTTCTACAACGTCAGTGGCTTCAGAATCTAGTCCTTCCAAGGAGAAAAAACACAAGAAAACAAGAAGTGGGCTTGCAGGACTAAAGAAGCTAGGATTGGGGAAGAAGAAGAAAGGTTCGGTCAGTAGTGTTAAAGAAGCCGTTGCAGACTCTAAACATTAAAGTTCTATTTCTTTCAATTCTCTCACTTATCTGTTCTCCTTGTCATTACTTCGCTCTTATCGCTCTCTTTTACTTTATTGAACTTGACTATTTTCAGGACATCGACATCTGTTTCGTTTTGCATTCTCCCTTGTTACTTATACGCCCGACCAACTTCTCTCGCTCAGTATCAAGTAACCAATCCAGTTAATCCCTCATTCTCATAACCCTCATACATCTCATGTATCTCCTCGTATACCCTTAATACACTGCATATCTCATTGCGGGACAATACCTACGTGACATAGAACGATATCAAGGGATCCATATTGTAGAAAGTCTGGATCTGTTTCCAAGGAGGTTTCCTGCTGAGCTGTATTTTTATCGTTCAATGTTCTAACGTCCCGCCGACGCAGACAGCGGCTCTCTAGTTAAAGTGATGGTTATAAGTGAGGTATTATATCAGGTTGTATCAGAATACGAGGGTTTGGATGGGAGCGAACGAATGAGCAAGACAAGAACTCCAGGTGTATCAGTGCGCTAAATATAAGGGAGAATAGGTGGGCGATGTCAATGAAAGGCTAGTGCTCGGGTTTTTATCGCTTTCAGATCTGAAATCTGAGATAAGCCCGCCTCCACGGAGTCTATCTTATCGCGGAACAAGAAGGGTCACGTTCACTATGGACGTTGACCATTTTCAAGTTTCAACGAACGATAATCCAAGTCAAATTGAACAATCAAACTCTCGCCCTCATCTAATCAATCAAATATCGATGCTGGCCGACCCTGTGTCCAATGTCAGTCAGAGTACCCAGATGGATTTTCTAGGTCCTGGGACAGCTCCATCAGGCGCTCCCTACTGGCGTGAACTCATAAAACACCAGGGAACATCGCCATTCAACCTAAATACCACCTACGCCGTATACCGCAGCGTCAAGGACTATGGGGCCAAGGGTGACGGTGTCACTGATGATAGTGCAGCATTCAAGTATGTGGAAGCTCTATTCCATACTAAATATATCTTTGAATTGTTCTAAATTTCCTAGTCTCGCTATTTCTGATGGTGGACGCTGTGGTGGTGGAACTTGTCAGTCGTCCACGTACGTCGCGGTCTGTTTTTTCCTCGAACGCTTTCATTTAGACTCATGATGCTGTGTAGAACAACTGGAGCCGTTGTGTATGTTCCCAGAGGGTGAGCAACAAGTCATGATAGCTTTTCGTCATATGTACAATCCAATCCTCTCCCTTCTCAGCGTTTACCTTTTGAAAAAGGCTATCACGCCATACTACATGACACAGTTGCTTGGAGATGCTAGGGACCCTCCAACTTTGTTGGCTGATGAATCTTTCCGTGACATGGCGGTGATAGGTAAGCATGAGCTCAATCGAGCTAACTAGTCCTTCTTACTCGACTCTAGATGCGGATCCATACATCCCTGGTGGAGGAGGCGCCCAATGGTAAGTATAAGTAGTGTCTCTACCTTGTTCGTGAAAGCTAAAACAAACATCAGGTTTACTAACCAAAATAACTTGTGAGCACGAAATCATCGTATTAAAATGAAACTAAAGCTGTCTAGTTACCGGACAGTGAAAAATTTCATCATCGATGTTCGCAGGTAAGCCTGACCTTCAAGCCTATTATAACCTCGACAATCACTTATTCACGATCAGGATACCTGCGTCATTGTCTCAAGGAACTGGAATTCACTGGCAAGTGGCTCAGGCCACCAGTTTGCAGAACATCAAATTTTACATGTCCGAAGATCTTGATACGGCACATCAAGGCATTTGGATGGAGAATGGAAGGTAGAGCACTTCTTACGTGTCTGTTTATCACGCCTCAACAACGAACCAGTGGAGGTTTTATGTCTGACCTCACGTTTTACGGTGGCAAATTCGGTATGTGGGTTGGGAATCAACAGTACGCTCTACATAGTTTTTCGATGATCGTTTCTGATCTTGATGACTCAAATAGGTTCACTGTCCAGAACGTTACTATGAACAACTGCAAAACTGCAGTCTTCGGAATTTGGAACTGGGGTGAGTTAAAGTTCCCTATGGCTTGAAGATGCTGCTGAAATTTATATCTCTCTGAGGCTGGACATTCCAAGGGATAACCATAAATAACTGCGGGGTAAGGTTTGAAAAGCTGTAGGATGCCGACTGGCTCATATGGCATAGGTCGGATTCGATCTCCTCACTGGGGGGACAACGTCTGCCACACAAGTCGGTCTTCTCACATGTGGAAATCCAACAGTGCTAATCCATTTCATCCAGAGTGTTGCTTCTGAAACGATAATTGATGCAGTAGTCAATAACACACCCTACTTTGTTCGTTCATCAAACACTAACAACAAGCATCTCAGTGGTTCGCTTGTATTAATCAATGCGCAGCTCAATAATGTGTCGGTCGCTGTCAGCGCAATCAACCAGACCAAACCTCTCCTCGCGGGTACTTCTGGTTCAATGAATATTGCAGCTTGGGGACAAGGAAACGTCTATAAGGGTTCTAGTCCAAGCTTCGAATACATGCAAGGCAACATTGAGATTCCTCGAATCTCCGAGTCTTTACTTGACGGCGATGGCAGAATTTTCAGCAAAGGCCGTCCTCAGTATGAAGACTACTCTTTGGATCAAATCGTCAGTGCAAAGGATAACGGAGCCAAAGGAGATGGGAAGGTCAGTTGTTTTTCCGATCATCATCCCCTTAGAATTACTCAAGATGAAAAACCTAGACGGATGATACAAAAGCACTGCAAACTCTACTAAATGAGGTACGTGTCAAGTTTTTCGGAAGACAACGTCCTTATGCATATTCATTTCGTCGTACTAGTCTGCTAACAGGAAGATCATTTTCCTCGACGCAGGCGTCTATTTGATCACTACAACACTGTTAATACCTGCCGGAACTCGCCTGACTGGAGAAGTTTGGTCCACAATTTCTGCAACAGGATCGTATTTCGCAAACCAGGAAAACCCACAGGTCGTTGTTCGGGTTGGAGAAGAGGGATCTCAAGGAGTAGTGGAAATCACGGACATCCTTTTCTCTACCAAAGGAGCAGGTCAGCACATATTGGTATATATTCAGTCTTTGCTTCCTCTCAAATTCATCTGGAAGCTCCCGGCGCGATCTTGGTTGAGTGGAACGTTAGAGACCCCGAAGGTACACCCGCTGGTGCTGGCATGTGGGATACTCATTTCCGGTGTGTGCCTCTCTGTTATCATCGGGCCTTGGCTGACCTGATATTCCTAGGATCGGGGGAGGTATGCTACTGCTACCATACAATTTATACTAGGGACTGATTTTCCCTGAGCTGCTGGAACTGAATTGGGGCCGAAGGAATGTCCCCCTAAGAAGGGCAATGCCAAAGCCTGTACTTCGGTCTTTTTATCCCTTCACATCACTGAAAAGGCCACTGCGTACTTGGAGGTAGGCACATTAGCTTGATTCCATATCACCATTGATGCATTTCACCGTTTATACAGTCCACGTGAGTAGGACATCTTTGAAGTTCTCAGAGTTCAAAACGCACCTTCCTTTTAGCTGGATATGGGTTGCAGGTGAGGAGTGAGGAAAGCAACTTGTTGCACACTTATCAATGTCTGACGTCCTATCGATAGATCATACGTTAGATGAGGACGGTGTCTCGCAGTTGGAAATATACGCTGGACGGGGTGTTCTTTCCCAGTCATTGGGACCTGTATGGATGCTTGGGACCTGTATGTGCTTTTTTTCAAAACGATCCACTCCGAGATCTGAACAATGCTTAGCATGTTAGTAAAAGACAAACATAATATCAGATAACTCAAACCCAAATTTCTCAATTTAGCGGAGCACCATGTCATTTATCAGTATCGTTTGGTCAACGCGAAGAACCATTACCTTGGTCTGGTACAAACAGAGAGCGTAAGTTATGACTTCTATCTGGATCTCATCTCAATACTCTCAATTCCTTCTGTCTAGCCATACCAGTAAGTCGATGTTACAATCTTCTTTTTTCTCTTTTCTGAGGCATTCATTAAGCCAACCTAAACCGGCCGCACCGTACCCTTTCTCTCTTAGCGAGGCTTTTGCAGATCCAAAATTCCCAGATGATCTCAAATCTGCTTGGTCTATCAGCGTAGCCAGATCCAAAAATATAGTTGTTCTTGGTGGGTGCTCTATATCATGCATGGTTTGACCAACAGGTTGGACCCTTATCTGTCTTATGCAGGCGCCGGATTTTACAGCTTCTTCAATAACTACGTGAACAGCTGCAGCCATGACAAGGTAGCCTGCCAGTCTCAAATTACTGACATCGATAGCGAATCAAGCATTCAGCTAATCTCGGTTTCGACTGTTGGTGTTCAGTATCCCATTTCTGTCAACCAAAAAGGTGTTGCGCTCCGGAAAGACAACATCAATGGATTCGCCGAAACTGTTACCGCTTGGACTTCTTCTTGAACCTAGTAGGCGTGTATGTACTATGTAGCACCTAGTACCGTAAAAGAGTGTAAGATGTCAAAGATCCACCTAAACTTGAATAATCATCGGGTTCAGTGGTCTAGCGGTTATGATTTGTGTCTCACACACACAAGGTCCCCGGTTCGACCCCGGGCTGAACCATTTTATATGTTTTGGAGCGTCGTCACCTGTTCTTCCTATTACCTACCATCACCTTCTTTTTGCAGTAATAAATTACAGTCCTTATCTAGTATGAACTATCATGTCTAATGAACGTGTGGTCACTCGACATCGCTGGGAACCTCGGGAGTCCTTATCATGTCATGGTATAAAAAGCCTTTCACTCAGTCATTTTACGAGAACTTGTAGGTATTCCTCACACTGAATGGCGACGCAAGCAAACTCTGTGCCACATCCTACTCTCGTGGAGGTGTGTAGTTCAAAATACTCTTCGGTATCGATTCTTACAGTCTTCGTCAGGTGGATCCGTTTATGTAAGTTGTAGTGGTCCGTGTCCCACGCGCATAGAACTTTGAAGCACGTCCCTCGAAATTCAGACCAGCCGATCAACAGAAAGTATGTACTCGAACTATGATATGAGCTGGGGTATTGATGCTACATTGAAGGGCCTCCATAATCGCTGGCAGTGCGCTCGCTTTCAACCTCGATTGTTATATGGACTGACTATAATTTCCCAGTCCTGATATCCCAGCATATGCAACCGTCAAACCAGGACAAGCAAGTTCTTCCAGACCTAGAATATTTTGAGTGAAGAACACTGAATTGACACTTGATACAGGTGTTCAAAATCCAATGCGTTGGTCAGTCTGACTTATTTGATACAAATCAATTTCTCGATTTATTCTCGATGTATATAGATTGGACTGGAGCTCAGATCGGTAACAACGACTGTAAGCACCTATACATAGATGAAAGCAGACACATTCACTCTACATATTTCCTACAGACAGCGATGATATCAGGAGTATCGATCTGACGAAAATCCACAATCTTTCCGGCCCAATTGCTATTGAGGGAGCAGAACCTGGAGATTGCTTGGTGGTTGACATACTGGATGGTAAACAACCTGTGCTTCATCCAGAATCGATAGCTCATTCTGAACAGTGACTCCCTTTGAGAAGATGCCGTGGGGATATACGGTCTGTCGCTCTTCCAGCAATAATGTGATCTAGACACTCACAAATAGAACAGGGGATATTCGAGCTTGAAAACGGCGGTGGTCTTTTTGGTAATTGTCTTCCATTCCTTTTTATATGGATCAATTTCTGAGTTCCTTGTAGCTAAGGAATTTAACAGCAAAGCCGCCAAGGCCATCTGGGATTTCAAAGGTGAGGATAGAGACGCCTCAGTTCCTGTACATTGACTACATCCTCAAACAGGAATCTATGCCACATCTAGGCATATTCCAGGAGTTCGCTTTGCTGGAGTTTCTCACCCTGGTCTTATTGGGACCGCCCCGTCAGCAGAGCTTCTTGCAACTTGGAATGAACGTGAGAGAGGCCTTATCGCTCAAGACCCTCACGCAGTACCAGCTTTGGCGTTTGCTCCGGAATTCAAAGGTGCCTATATCGGCCAGGATCTCGATCCAGAACTTTTGGAGAAGATCAAGACTGAAGGTGCGAGGACTATTCCTGGTAGAGAACACGGCGGAAATTGTGATGTGAGCATATTGAATAGTTCTTGAATGTAAAGCTCACTTAAAGTACTAAATTGATAGATCAAGAACCTTTCGAGGTCCCGTCCCGCTATTGGTTGAAGACAGCTGTTCTAACCTGAAATCAATATATTTACAGAGGCTCACGATGTTACTTCCCAGTGTTCATTCCAGGTGCAAATCTATCCGTTGGGGACCTACACTTTTCCCAAGGAGATGTGAGTGTATTTCATCCTTCACATAGCCTTGGTATCTAATGACTTGATAATCAAGGGCGAGGTATTGCAAGCACCGCCCCTTTCATGTGAAGAGTATTAATCCCCCATATTGTAGATCTCGTTCTGCGGTGCCATCGAGATGGTGATGCGAATGCATTTTGTTTGACAATGAAGGCTGACAAGGCATTCAGGCAGGAATCATCACGTTCAGTACTAGTATCATCAAAGGAGGCGTGGAGAAATTCGCGTTGAAACAGCCCATATTCCTGGTCAGCTCGACAAGATAGTACAATATATAGTAATACTCACGGTTCTCAATAGCCATCGCCCGTTGACCCTATGTACTCGGCTAAGGTGTGCTCAACGTCGTCATTGTGGTGCATATGTGTACTTACATCCTATTGGGAATGTTAGCTGATTTTCGAAGGGATAAGCGTTGATTATCGTACGTTGTCTCCTGCTCTTTGTGATGAGTTTTGCTGAGTAGACGCTCATAGATGGCGATGGAAAGCAATACAACATGGACGCGTGAGCTTTCACGAGGTTGAATCCCGGTTACACCTGGCTCTAATATATTGGTTCGCAGTACGGTGGCCTACAAACAGGCAGCCTTAAATGCGATTGCTTATTTGATGAAGGTTTGTTGGGCTCACTAGGAAGTCCATCCATCCACTAATCCTAAGATTGGTACCTTATAAGATCGGCTATAGTGAGTCTTCTGTAAAATCATTAAGGATCTCATCCTAATTTCCTATCCACCAAGCTCGTGAACAAGCCTGTGAGCGGTTTTTTTCTTAGTGGAGACCTAGCAGTTTATTTTCCCACAGATCTCTTACTCTCCGCTGCCCCAGTTGAGAGTCACGTAGGAGCCATTGTCGTATGTTGGTATTTATCAACACCCCCGCCTTCATCCTGATGGCACTATATCAGGACTCTCCCAATGCTTGCGTCACATTGGCTTTGCCTCTAGGAATATTTGAGCACGTAAGTGTCGAGAATGACAGTATATCTATATCGAGCTCAAACTCACGAAATGTGACTATAGGATATACTCCCGAAGGAAGAAGGACTCGAGAAAATTGATTTTGGGCAGTGTGCAATCCGGAGCGATGGAGTTATTTGAATTGTTGTGGGTAACTGACCCACAAATTTCTTAAGGTTGGCAATATTCTTCTGCTCAATGAAGGTGACATGATGACAGGTGCACAATATTGAAGAACATGCAAGTGCATCCTGCTCAACCATCATGTCGAATCGAACTGTTCCTTTGCATGATACAATACCTACAAGTAGCTCTATAGTTATGCAAAGTGCGCGAACCTGTGATAGCCCATGATGAGGTAGAATAGGGTAGAATGATATCGACATCATTAACCACCAAAACGACGAGCCATTGCTTTTGAGGCTTCATTTGCATGTCCTGTTGCAAAAATCAAGACCCAGGAAACATATGCATGAAAATGACCCTTACCCAAACCAAGTTCTAACATGGGACGGAACATGTCAACCTCGTCCTGGGGGCGACTTGCTAAAAAATTCTGTAGCAATGTACTGAAGAGAGGCACAGGAATACAAGTGGGCGGCAATGAAACAAGTTGATACAGGTTGAATAAGCTGCGCAATACCGGAATGGTGTTCTCATTCCAGAGAGATGGATCAAGATTTTTCTTCCTGGTTTCATCACGAGTCTCTACCATTCGACAATAGATTTCTTGCTCCTTAGGATCATTGCTGTAGTCGGACTCGTTGAGAAAGCTACTATAGAAGTTACCAACCCAAAACGGAACTACGCGGCTCCCCTCCCAGTCAATGACTGCAACTACTTTTGTGGGGTCCTCGTAATCCACCATGACATTACCAATATTCAAATCTTCATGTAACAAGACAAATGGGTAATGCGGTGGATCAAATGGACTAAGATCCAAATGGTCCAGGTTGGCCTCCAACATATTGTACCAGGTTATAAAGTGTGTATGATCAGAGCGAGCCTCCATATCAATATCCTCAATTTTTGGACTATTAGCCTTGTTCATATACGTGAAGAAGGCGCGACGGTTTTCCAACCAGTCTGATTGTTGTAGAGTGGCTTTATGTGTAGATATCAAAGAGCGGAGATACTCGATTGAGGATTTCCAAGGACCGGGATAGAATCCAGGAAGAGTCGACAATTTCTGTAATGGTGTGACTGGCCCGACACGGAATTCATTTTTGACTTCGTCGTATTCGAGGCTTCCGATGGAATCAAAGTTGGAAAATCGCGATAGCTGACATTCAAAATCTGCAACTTGCTCGATTGCGCAGATAGCTTGTTCGCCATTCATGCAAGAAGGATTGAACTTGCTAGGCCATATGTCAGAAATCATGCGTCCAATGATCTGTACGCAATGATTGAAGTACATCTATCGGTAAGAATACGACAAAGACTTACACGTTTCTGCAGACTGTACGGCGCACCGACGTCGTTGTCGAAGTCGTTTTCTAGGAAGATGATCTCGGGGACTGGAATCGTCGTATTTGCCTGTATGTATCTAATTGTCGCGAACTGGTCGTATATAAGCTGTTCATCTTCACAGAATTCAACGCAAACTTACTTCACTTCGGATGCGGCGTACTATTTCGGCTCGCGGCTTGTCTGAATCTTGTAAGGCGCGGCTACCATTGATGCGCGCAACGATGTCAGTTCCGTCTTCGAAGATAATTGCAAAGACCTGGTCAAGATTCCAGACAATGATTTACCTCGATGTAAGCAACAGCAAAATGAGACTCAATCATGCCTGGTTGAAGCCACCTAGGCGAGGAATTATCAGTCTTCAAAAGGTTCCATGTTTGTTGATAATACCTTGACCGATAAGACACACTTCCTTCGCCTTTTTCTGCATCACCATAGACGCGACATTTTGTAACGCGTGTAAGTCGCGCGAAGCAAGGACCTTCTCTGATGCCTCACTTCTACTTACGCTGGCTTGAGTGCGCTTTTCTTCGTTGTGTACAAGGTCCTGAATTTCGGGAGGGGTTTGCGGCGGGCATCCTAAGAAGGGATGTGCGGACATTGCGATATCCATCCCACGTCGACTGAGTCCTGGGTCCAAGCTCTCTGTCGCAGTATCCCAATTATCTGGCAAGAAGAGTCAAATAGTAATTATAACTACTTTTTAAATTCAATTGAAGATGAGAAAATCTCACATAAGCAAGAAATGGCTATACGTCACGTCCTGTCACGTCGCATTAAAATCTGAACATATAATCCTCACACTGGAAAAGGGCCTCGTTCCGAGGCACTCACCTTCCTTTCTCAAAGCTATCTTATCCAGGCCTGGAAGAGTCACTAAGTACATGATGATCATATATTTCTCAACTAAAAAGTCTCCAAAGTATTTCTCAGACTCGGATCTTACTGGGTCTACTTTACATAGTACTATTCTCAATCCTAGTATAATTCAAATCTTCTCATTGAATCTGATACAGTATTTGGGTTGCTGAAAAACCAAAAGGTTGAACTTGTAGTTTGGAAGTATGGTCAAACAGCGCAGGTATAGTGCGCGCTCATCGTCTCCAGCTTCTTTTTGTGAACCCGCCCCTCCTTCCTTGTTTCGTTCCAGTGTCCTACCCACTTACTAGGACACTCCACGCTCAGCCTCTTCTGAATTAGGGACCGCTTACCAGTCCCGCGGGGCTATACCTCAGGCAAGCCCTTAGTTATTGAGATCGAGCATACATCTGTTGTACTTACTGCTCTGAGCTAGACTAAGCAAATACTGATCTTATTTCTTGAACACCATGTACAATCTTCGTCGGGACTTGTAGGGAATAATTTAGTGTTGGTAGTTATACAAATTGAGATCCAGAGTTACATACTCAGCCACATTGTAAATGTGGTCAGAAGTTACCAACGTCCCCAGAGACTTTGAAGTCACATCCAGTCTTCGCCCTGAGATCATCAATCGTGGTACCCTCAGCAATATCAACAAGAGTAAGACCACCGTTTTGCCTGTCGACATTGAACACCGCCAATTCGGTAATGATAGTACTGACTGTCCGTGCGCCAGTGAGCGGCAGTGCGCATTTCTCTAAAATCTTGTGCGAGCCGTCTTTTGCGCAGTGCTCCATGACGACGATGACCTTAGTCTTGTCTGGGTTGGAAACGAGGTCCATGGCCCCGCCAATACCTTTGACCATCTTACCGGGAATCATAAAGTTCGCGATGTCACCAGCCGATGAGACTTCCATGGCCTAAAAGCGGATGGTTGACATGAGATTGGAAACGAAAGATAATGGATAGGATCGTACACCAAGGATAGCGACGTCAATGTGCCCTCCGCGAATCATAGCAAAAGATTCGCTCGAGTCTGTAACATATAGTGGGAACTTGAACACTGTTATCTTTCAAGTACAACATACCGAAACAGGAAGCACCAGGAAGAAGAGTGATTGTTTCCTTGCCAGCATTAATTAAGTCACTGTCGGATTATTCAGAGTGTACACCACAACCATCGAGCGAGCGACACCTACGCATCCAGTTGCTCCTTTGTGGGATAAGGCCCCATTCCAAGTATGCCATTCTCACTTTGAAGCCAGACCTTGACGTCCTTGGGAAGATGCTCTGGAACCAAAGTAGGCATGCCGATTCCAAGGTTGACATAGAAACCATTACGAAGTTCCTTTGCAGCACGTTTAGCGATACGGTTACGCAAAGCTTGAGCGGCGGCTTTCTCTGGTGATAGCTTTGAAGTCGAAATTTCCTCCTGTCCCGCTTTAGAAAGAGTGACGATTTCAATATGTTTAGGAACGGTTGCTTTGACAATACGGTCAACGTATACCGAAGGCAGATGAATAGCGTTTGGGGAGATGGAACCGACAGGGACTATTTCCTCAGCCTGACGAACGGAGCTGAGCAAGATAGAGCACAATTTTGCAGCACATGCGCACCTCGACAATGGTCAGCTTGGCGTTCTTAGCCATTGGCGTGCTGAAATTCTGAGATCCGTATCTGGAAGTGGTTGAAAATGAGTTCCGCAAGCTATCATTATGCAACTCACCGGAAAACACAGTTACCAATCTCATCAACCTTCCATGCATGAACAAATGCAACGTCTCCGGCGATGGAGGGTTCCAAGACGAACTTTTTACCGTTGATCACTTTGGTCTCTTTCTTGATACCAGGAATGGCAATACCGGCACTGACACCGCCAGGATTGTATCGAATGGGGATAGTACCTTCCTCTACGGCAGTAGAGGCTCCAGTAGGAGTGAAGAATGCGGGTATACCCGCAGCATGAGCGCGAATTCGCTCCGCGAGAGTACCTTGAGGAACTAGTTCAAGAGAAATCTTTCCTTGCAGGTAAAGAGCTTCAAACTTTTTGTTCCTAAACAGGTAATGAGCAACTCAATCGAGTGCGTTTGCTATCAAACACGGACCCTCCAGGATAGGACGCGATTATCTTCTCGAGTTGCTCCGTGTTGAGTAGCTTGCCTGCAGATACGCGTTAGCACGACAGCCATTGGTGTATCAGGATATATTCGATTGAATGGGACTTCTTTTCCCATGAACTAGCATAAAACTCACCTAACCCTGAGTCTCCAGCACCTGCGTTATTTGAGACACCCACGAGATTAGTAACTTCATTCTTTCTCTTGGCCAGGGCCCCCAGTAGGGTGTCTAGATCACAAAGAATCGATTTATTACGGGACGAGTACATTGAAGACCTGAGAATTAGTTACCAGGAATACCCGCAAGTCCGAATCCTAGATGACCCGATATCAGTAGCGTGGGCGAGTCAATCCAAATGCTTTTACTGACCTGCACATAGCAGAACGTCGCCCGATTTTACATCCTTGACTGCCTCATCCGCCGAGTCCCAAAGTTTAGGCACTTGAGGAGGGGTGCCAACGGTGGAAATGAAGCGCGCACGAGAGACTGAAGCAATGCGGATAGCGACGGTGCAGTTAACCAACCGCGCAGAGGCGGTCACTCTGGGCAGGAACATTATGGTTCGTAATGAAGAACATTTGTTTTCCGCGTTCCCTTCATAAATACCGGCTGGCAGGAAGGACCGGCGAAAAGGCACGTTTTGGGCGTGGCTCCGCTAAGCTTATTTCGGCTTGAGGAGCGGCGGGCCGCCTTTTGGAGTCACGTTATCCCCATTCCAGGAATTCACTCATATTCCCAGCTTTGACCGATCCAACTTTGACGATGGTAATATATATCAAATGTTCATGTTCATTCATCGAAATAAGAACAGGGATACCCTACTTATACTCTAGGCGATACCGGACAGCACGATAGCGAATATAAAATTAAGCGTGATATTCCTTCAACCTAAGAGCATATTGTGTTCCTCATTCCCTGACCTCGTAGTCTGTCCCGCATTATCATTCCGCGTAGGAAGTAACCTGTGAAGCCTAGAAGTAGACGGTTCTTGTTGTCCGCGAGTACCATGACTACGCTGGGTCGAATTAGGTACATATGGAGGGATCGTTAAATCGGGTCGCCCTGTGGAAGACCCAACAGACATGACTCCAGTAACCGTTTCAGAACGCCTTCTACCGCCCTCTGAAGCATCGAATTCCGATCCATCAGAGCTGCCATACGAGGCAAGTTCAGGACGGGCTCGAGATTGTGAAGGTACAACTTGACCTGGTGAAGGCCGTTGCAAGTTGAAGAGCGTAAAACCTCTATCGATGGCTTCAGCAGCTCTTGATATTGTTGCAGTAGGAGAGATAGGGGCATCATTAGCTTGCCTTCCAAGGGCTTCGAGCCCCCGAGGTCGATGCGCTCCGACTACTCGGTCCCTGCCATGCCTGTCTCTTTCGCGATCCCTTCTTTCCCTCCTATCCGGTTCGCCTGCGTTAGCGGCATGTTGGTGTTGCGGCGTTTGAGATGGTTCTCCGGCATTTACAGTACTGGCACTCGCAGGAGCAGCCGTAGTCTCATCGTCTGCATCTTTAGCGCTACACCAAAACCTATGACCCTCGCTCCATGCCGTGCTCTGACATTCTTTACCGCAGTATTTTGCCTTGCGACAACGACGACATTTTGCAAATTCTCGTGGATATTCTTCCCATCGACCACAAAGCACTAAACACATATGAGTACACAACAAGAGAACTCCTATTAATATAGACAACTCACTATTAGCACACTGTCGAATTCCTCCGCGACTATCATCTTTCCTACACGCATTACGCATGATCACTCCAGCCCAATACTGGATTTCGGGCGGGAGCCGCGGAGGAACATTCATCTGGCTGCCGTTACTATTGTACTCGGCAAGTTCAGAAGAACTAGGTCGGTAAGTGAAACGTTCCACCAACGAAAAAACGTTGGTCTGTCTGGGGGCTGGTGATGCAGCCGTAGGGCTTGAAGAGGAAGAAGCGGTAGGATATTTGTCATTAACTCGTTCTTTCTCCTTTCCTCGTGTCGCAGCGCTAGTGAATGCGCGGAAAAACACTGAAGATTCCTTTAAAAGTTTGTTTGGTTCCTTCTCCTTACCACTTCTACTGGGACCTGGAGTGGAATTCGTAGTAGAAGTAGAGGGGATGGATGGAGTAGGGCCCCCAATTGGACCAGCACTGGCAGGATGGAAACTATCTCGTTTTTTGTAGAAGGCTTGTCGGACGTGTGGATATTTGCTAAGATACGCAAGAAGTTGAAGGCTCAGGAGAACGTCTTCATCTCGATAAGGTGACGGAGGAAGTGTATGTGTTGTTGTAGTAGTTGACGCCGTAGCAGCAGTAGATGCAATGGAAATGTTGGACGCTGTCGACCGTACTGTGCCGGGTGTTGTTAGCGTATTGGTACTTCTCCGGGAACCTTCAACGGTAAGGGTATTCTGGCGATCTTCATAACCATTTTCTCTTCTAGTGTTCTCCGCATGCAGGGACCCTCCTTCAAGAGGTTCCTGAGTCCATCGCGACTCACTTCCGGACAAACTGGCTGCGGTGTCTGCGTTACTTCCAGGCGCATCCCACCTTTCATCCGAGTCCCGAGAGAGATCAATTCCACCCACAGATATTCCTCGCACAGTGCTACTACGTGAAGCAGAGGAAGAGCCCATAGTCGAAGTTGATGGAAGGGAAGAGGATGTAGACGATTCTGAGGAGGGCAATCGTGATGATGAAGGAATGTTCAAACCTGCAGACGATGCCGCCGAAGGAGACGGCGGAAGTCCAATCACTCCTGCCCTTGGTGTTGCATCTGGGGTCCCAGGTGCACGGACTCTTCTAATAGTACCGGATCGCTCCATCTCAAGGTTGACTTGACCTTCCGGAACTACATGTTCACCGCGTGAAGCTGGTCTAGAACCATCTTCAGTCTCGCTCATGCTGAGATCTCCATCGAGTCCCAGAGTGACATCGCCCATATTTGCCGCAGGTATAGCGCCTGGGGCACCTGGGGGTGCACCCATCGCAAAATCATCGTTGTTTTCGATTTCCAGAGAGACAATCCCGTCCTCGCCAGCCATACCCCCTCCTAAACCCATGTTCATGCCTACGTCACCCATAGTGCCTAGGCCGTCAGCGCCACCGGCCGAATCATTGATAATGATATGCGCATCTCCATGACCGATCCCTGCCAGACCACCCATTGTCATATTCAAAGGTGGGACCGGATCGCCTGCAAGACCGAGGCCGACCAGCGTGTGTCTATTCATTGAAGGACGATGTGTTCGCTGATGAGGCCTCGATGTACGGGGCGATGGGGCATCGATGTCACTAACACTAGCGTTAGTACTCGCGCTATTAGGGATTGGGCCGTCCATGTCCACATCGGCATCATCTTCGGTTTCGGACTGCGGGCGAGAAGATGGTCGTGATTGATCGTTTGAAGACACAGAAGGAGTAGGAGAAGATTGTGCCGTGTCTAAACTTGCAGCGACGTTCCGCCATTGTTGACCGATAGGATCCCAGTTGGCTCGAGCCACCACAGTTCCACTTCGATCTCTTCCAGGGGGTATGACGACTGGTCCTTCATCGTCATCTGTACCGCTAATCTCAATTCCGGACGCTGACGTGCCGGTGTGGATGAGGCTGGTAGTCGCGGACGCCTCATTGGGAGTGTCCTGATAAACCTCTGTTATGGATGATACAGTGCCGGTCGTGTGGACAGGATTTTCCTATTGAGGGGTCAACATCGTAAGGAGAATAGATGAAAGCATGACTGACAGAGTGGCTCATCTGCCTTTGCAAGGCTCTGGCTAGGTCCGCTGCTTCTTCAACATCTCTCAGCATCTGTCTCTGTTGTTGCCTCCTAGCATGCCGTTGCTCTCTGCTTTCTCTCCCGTAAGAACCCCAACCGGTTGCAGAGCCAGGCGTCCCAGAAGCATTCGGCCCTATTGCGAACCCTTTGTGAACTAACCAGGCCTCAAGGATACACCCTACAACCTCCAGAGTGCCGGCCTGGACTACTCTGCTTCGTATTGGCTCGCTTCCGCGAACACCGATGTTGACGACACATTGGAAAGCAAGAGAAAATCGATATGCAGCATGTTTATCAAAGCTTGTCGGATTCAATGTCGGAAGCGGTTTGGGAGGACGAGCAGAGGGTGGCGCAAGACCATAAAATAACGAAGGGTTCTCCGGTGGTGGTGGACATAAACAAAATTCGTGCAAGAGCCGTACGAGGCGTTCGAGACCACCATCCATGGTCATTATTTCACGGATACGCGGCGACGTTGATGTCAGGTAAGTCAGATGAGTCAGGGAGTTGAACAGTGGTAATGGCGAGGTTGTGTCGAGCGCTGTATAGATGCATTAATTAATGAGCAAAAAATCCACAAAATATTATAATGTGTGAGGGACTTACCACGCCTATCGTAAAGCTGAGAAGTTATGCAGACGCATGCCTTATTCTGAGCAGGGAATGCAAAGTTGGACTCCCGCATCTTAACTGATTAAGCGAATTATGGTTGATATTCGTAAAAAAACTTTGAGTGAGATACACAGGCGAGTGTCTTCTGTTAGTCGTATACAAGCGTGAAGATGCAAAATATGAGGAAGAGAGGAAATGGTGACAGAAGAAGAGCAAGATGGAAATCGCAACTGTCTGATTCAGGCCACTCACCACCCTTCTACCTTTTATGGAAGAAAGCTGAGTAAGCAGTACGTGACTACCTGACTGATGCCCCCGACGTTCAGCAAATCGAAGGCCTTCATCCAACGTTTCAACGTAACCTTCACTTATATCTGGTCTGTACGCATGAAACCCACACTGTATTCAAGAACGGAGTATCTACAACCTTAGACTGTTCCATGGAGGGTCAGTCATCACTGAACGTCGCTCGCCGTTCCAAATACCACCAAGGTACCCCACAACCGCATGGAATTCCGAGCTTAGCTGATATGAGTATCTTACACAACCAGGCTGATAAAATTTGAAGCAGACAGAGAGCGTTGCGGAAGTTTGACGATTTGGGCACGCTGTCATTTTCTTTGTTGTTTCAATGATCATGACCTCTGCTTTGACCTTAGAGTAGCCTGGTTAGCCGCTGTTAGTTCACGAAGATAATTTCCTTCGTGACTAAAACCTTAGAATCAACATCGAAATTCACGGTACTCAACGTTCTCCTTCGAAAGCCGATCATGAAAGAACTCAAGGTGACTGACTTGCGATACTACCTACAAACGCGTGTATTCAGGTCGAGTTTCTGGATAGTACACAGGTCGTGTGGACATGAAAATGATCATTAGTATTTTGTGGGAAATCAGAGAAGAGTGAACGGAGAAAGAGGATATACAGTGATCTTGGAGTCCTTGATACACTTGGAGTCCTTGATACACTTGGAGTCCTTGATACACTTACCGTAAATTTGTTTTATGGGGACATTTATTTCTTTATTGAGTATCTCAAAACAATGCAATATACATACTATGCTTTGATTCTAGATACTTAAATTTGAAACATTGTGACATAAGAAAGAGTCGCAAACAAAACTTGATGTTTTGTATCAAGGACTCCAAGATCACTGTAACAAAATTTGATTGTATCGTCCGTAATGATACTAGTAGGAACTTTATCAATGCTGCACGTTGAAGACTATTACGCAAACAGTCCACTTCAACTTCGGTGATTCGAGCTGTGCAGAGGCTGAAGGGGGAACTAATAATCGATGAGGTGGTTATTGCGGAAGCTTGCCCTATATTGTGATTATCCTAGACTCGAGCCAGTAGCTTCGGATGTTGACACTTTGGAAACTGACGCTCAAACTTGGTGTCAGCGAAAGTGATTCCGCATATCGCTTCTCAGCAGTGGACTGGTTCGATTTCATGATTATCCGTACTCCCGAATTTTCAGAAACTGAGCACAACTTTCTATGCTATGGATGATATTCTCCTTAATTACATACCTTCCCAACTTGAGAGCTTTGCAATTTGAAATTTTACATATTGTTATTTACAAGGTAGGCGGGATAAACAGACGTTCAAAAACTACCACCGGAGACATCTGCATTGAGGATGGTACCCTCAGATCCACCTGTCACGGTTAGACCCGAAAAATCCCATGTTCTGAGGTGATCAGTCAGTCGGAGGCAGGGAATTTGGATTTTTGAGACTAACCCTGAACAGCTGCTTAAGCTCCCGCAGTTGATATCGACTCTATCAGCATCGCTGTTCACAGACACTGTATTTGTACCAGACCATGTAATGTCCTTTGTGATGCCCGGATAAGTTTGCGTCTCGTAGGACCGTACTGAAACATACCGAAATGACTACCCCAGTACCAGGTGTTCCCAAAGCATCCGGATAACTCTGCGTAATGAGAACACCAAACTCCTCGCATCCAGAGGCCTTGTTGTTGGAATAAGTCACATCAGAGACGGTTGAGTCAGTAGAAGTTGCGTCGGTCTTGATACGGAAACATTGCATGCTGTTGGAAACAGTGTTCCCTGAAATGGTGATCCCAGAAACTGTTACATCAGAGGAAATAGAGCCCTAGTAAAGACAACGCCGATGAACATTGTAAACCCGTAGACAGAGTGGGGGCTCACAATAGAAATACCATGTCCACCAGAACACTGATTATTTTCGAAGTTGATGTTGGTTCCGCGATTGATGGCAAGGCAATCGTCTATATCCAAACAGTCAGCATAAGGGTATTCTCTCGAGATAAGGCAAAAAAAGCCCTGACCTTGGTTCATAACGACAGAATTTTCAACGGTCACGTCGTCAGCCGAGATATCGAATCCATCTGTGTTTGCACCGGCGGGTTGGCCATCAGACATAGCGTTCGGCTGGTCTCCAGCAGCTGGAAAGAAGATACTCAGTACGTAGAGTCAATATATGGGAAGAAGCCTTGGTTAAATCACAATTGTCGACTGTGATCTCGCTGACCACGATTCCATTCCCTCCGATCGCAGTGGCACGACCGGGTGAGTTCAATACGACGACATTACTGAAGCTGCCACCGTCGTGGTTGATACGAAGGAGTGGTGCAGGTTTTGTGGTGCCTCCAGAACTACCGAGACCATCCTATAATGGTTGAACTATCAGCGGGGGTCATTGTAATGGGAACCGCTCCATACCCAATATTGCTCTCCAAGGCCGTTGAGCGTATGTCCAGCTGCGTTACCGAGAGTATGTCAGATGTATAATGTTATGGTGTATCAGTTGTGGTTGTCTGATTTACCTCCGTCAACTAGCAAGAAGATCAGTTACTCGAATTGGAATACGCCAAGGTTCGACCTCTCACAGGTGATATCATTTCCTTCTACAACCATGAGAGGACCATCCCATTCCTAAAGCAAGAGATATAGATACGTTCGAGGACTCTTTGGGGTCGTTTTCAGTATTTACCTTGAAGGCGAAGGTAACGTCCCCTGCCATGGTCACAGTGGCGCCGTCGGCGGGCTCCAGGGTGAAGGTCTCTGCAACCGATTAGCATGGTGATTGCTAGTGGTTAAATGACCAGAGATTACCTCCGGCGTCAACTGTAAATTCATTTATCTAGAAAAATAATTTAAAGCGTGTACACAGAACGTATACTCGAAGTAATCATACAATGACGGTGGTGCACTCCTGTGCAGCGCTTACATCGGCGAGGGATGCAATAGTACCTGTGCACCGTTTTCCGAGCTTTGACGGATACCTACGTGTACCGTTGAACTGTCCCCGCGAGGTCAGTCTTGACGAAGACGAGGGAGCTGCGACACTGAAGGCGGCAAGGAGAGCTACAACGCAAATACCGCTGATCATAACGTTGAAGTGTTTTACTGCAGGAGGCTGAAGAGCTAATCCGCGCTTATACTATGCACAAGCTTGTTTATATATGCCGGGGCAAAGTGAACGTCTTTAACCTGCACGTCGGACCGCCGGGAAGCAACGCCTTGTGTTCATTGTGTATTCTTGACCGAGAAACTTCATTATCCTTCATTGATGAATAGGTGACATAGAATGGTGACTGGAAATAATTGTGGAGTGTGAAGCAAAACGGAAGCCTAGGTGTCAAAAACGAAACATGACCTCGGACGAGAACTCAACATGGGAAGACGGCAAGCACTCATCATCTTCATTGACGAGCAGCAACATATGCACTTAGCTCCACTCTTTCTCCCGTGTATCCTTCATTTCCTTGCCTGGCTCTCATCATTCTGCCTGCGCATGTACTACAGTCCTTGAGGTCAAGCCCGTGAGAGTCGAGGTAATAATACCGCGTTAATGCTCACCTATAGCCAAACATAGCGATCTTCATCCAAATTAGACTGGTGAGATACAGTATACGCTCAAAAGGATATGCAGACTCAGGTCGTTTGAATTACGCTCAATTGACTCAACTACTGCGTGTACAGAAAACCCCGATCTCAAACAAATAAAATGCGTGTCTTATGACTGCACACTTCCTGAACGGAGACGTTGAATAGGGCATCGAAAAAAAGAAGAGTGTTACTTCGAGTGAGCAAAACAGTGAATATAATGATATACAGACGACCCATAAAGAGTTCCAAGGGCACCTAAATGTGACAAAAAAAAGAAGGCAAGAACCTGATAAAAGGAAAGTTAGCCTTCAGTAAGCTAGAGCACGCAAAAAGAATGAGAAGATGCAACAAAGTGTTAAAGTATTAAAATATCAGGTACTCGATGCATTTCAACAAGCACCCCAATCCGCCTCCACATTGTACACCGGGAGACTTTGGTATGGATGGTATGCGTTCTGTCCGCCCATCGAAAAAACTCATCACATAACGTGTACATGAAGACAAAAAAGAACAAAAGACCCAGTCAATGCTCACCATATACCCAGTGCACTCTACAGTCAATCTCCAACAACCACAAGACCCACAACAGCTCGACAACCGATAGACCTGGTGAAAAAAAAGGAACCAGACGTTAGTACTTGCAGAAGCGTAAAATAATAGGGAAAGGGAAGTATCAGACAAGGCTGAAATCGATTATAAAACTCCACATAATGAGTTCGGAATGTGGTAAAGTATGGTAAAAATTGAATCATCATAGCTAGTGAGCGCAGATAATGCTCAGACGATGGCTTTGAAAAAGATACACACCAAAATGGTTGAACAGAAAGAAAAAAAATGTCCGTGGCAAATTATATATACCTTTCGGAGTTTCAAATTTATGCCGAATACCGAGCGAACGGCCCGAACCCCCGATATCGATGCCACTGGCATTATTTTCTCGTTAATAACCGTAAAGACGTGCGAGTGCTTGGGAAGTTTCATTAGCATATCCTGTTGCAAAAATTAAGACCCAGGAAAGTTCTACATGAAAATAAACCCTTACCCAAACCAAGCTCTAACATGGGATGAAACATGTCAATGTCCTCCTGGGGGCGAGCTGCTAGAAATCTCTGCAGCAATGTATTAAAGAGAGCCACAGGTACTCGAGTAGGTGACCGTGAGGCAAGTTGGTATAGGTTGAATAAGCTGTTGAAGATTGGGATGGTGTGCTCATTCCAGAGTGATGGATCAAGATTCTTCTTCCTGATTTCATCGCGAGTCTCAACCATCCGACAATAGATTTTTTGCTCCTCTGGATCATTGCCGCAGTTGGAATTATCAATCAAGCTATAGGAGCAACCAACCCAAAATGGAACAACACGACTCCCCTCCCAGTCAATGACTGCAACTACTTTTCTGGGATCCTCATAATCCATCATAACATTACCAATGTTCAAATCTTCATGCAACAAGACAAATGGGTAATGCGGTGGATCAAATGGGCTAAGATCCAGATGGTCCAAATTGGCCTCCAACATATTATACCAAGCTGTAAAGTGTGCATGATCAGAGCGAACCTCTGTATCTATGTCCTCGATTTTTGGGATATCATTCCCGTAAGTGTTCATGAGCGTGAAGAAGGAGCGACGATCATCCAACCAGTCTGGTTGTTGCAGGATTGATTTCTGTAAAATTATCAGGGAGCGAAGATACTCAGTTGAAGATTTCCAAGGACCAGGGTGAAATCCAGGGAAAGTGGACAATTTATATAATGGAGTGAGCGGTCCAACTCGAAATTCGTTAGCAGCTTCGTCGTATTCAAGGCTTCCGATAGAATCAAAGCTTGGGTAACGCAGTAGCTGACATTCGAAGTCCGCGATTTGCTTGACTGCGCTAATAGCTTGTTCGCCGTTCATGCAAGAAGGATTGAACTTGCTTGGCCATATATCAGCCATCATTTGTCCGATAATCTGCACGCGTCTAGTGAGCTCTATCTGTCGGTAGATATACACAGCGAAGACATACACGCTTCTGCAGGCTATACGGTGCACCGACATTGTTTTCGAAATTGTTTTCTCGGAAGATGATCTCAGGAACTGGAATCGTCGTATTTGTTTGTATGAATTTGATTGTCGCGAACTGGTCGTATGTCAGCCATACCACTCTTCAAAAATACAACACAAGCTTACTTCGCTTTGGATGCGTCGTACTATTTCGGCTGGCGGCTTGTCTGAATCTTGTAAGGCGCGGCTACCATTGATGCGTGCAATGATGTCCGTTCCGTCTTCGAAGATGATTGCAAACACCTGATCAACAAGAATTCACATCCATGCTAGCAACAGCAACATGAGATTCAATCTTACCTGGTTGAAGCCACCTTAGCAGGTGATCATCAGTCTTTGAACGATTCCATGATTTGCTGATATACCTTGACCAATAAGATACACCTCCTTTGCCTTTTTCTGCATCACTATGGATGCCACATTTTGTAACGCATTCAGGTCGCGTGAAGCAACGACCTTATCCGATGCCTCTTTTTGACCTGGACGATTCGACTGAATCTTCTTTATTTCTGCTTGGGCGAGGTCTTGAATTTTGGGGGGGATTTGTGACGGGCATCCTAAGAATGCATGCGCAGGCATCGTGGACATCAATGTTCAAACTCAAAAAGAATTTTGATGTTGTTGTCAACTATCTTCGTTTGTATGGTGTACTCATGTCAAGTTGTCTCCTACGACTCCGGGACCCATGGTGACAATTTTACATTCTCTCAGCATCTGGTCTGGCAAGCCGAAACTCACGACGAGTAAAGAAATTCGAACACTCATATTTAAAGCAAAAGCCCCAAGATCCCTATCCCATCTTGAGCCACTGACGAAACACTCGTAAAATCACCCTCTACCAGCGCCTCGTCCAGCTTGACGCCTAACTTCGTTGACAAGAAATGACGTGCAATGACTATACGAGCAGCGCGGGCACGCCATGCAGCCATGGTGGTAGTTCGAACCGGAATCGGAGCACTTGCATCGATGGTCATTGGATTGTTGTTACCGCCATCGTTCAAGAGGATACCGCTTTCAGCGTTGAGAGGTTGAGGCTCGCAGACAGGTGTAGACGTGATAGCTGGCTCAGTGAAAGGAATGTGATCGACAGCTCGTATAAATGGGCTGGGAAGTAATGGTAGCAGCGAGCTTGAAGACAACAGAGGTATGGAAATAGAAGGCGCAGTACAATTAGAGGAGCTACCGAAATCTCGGTCGCTAATGGCAGAATTAATGGTTTTGATTGCAAGTGTTTTCGGCTGCCCTGGAGTCACTGAATTGCGCTGACTGTAAGGTGTATTCGGAGACTCAGAGAGTACGGCGATAGACGGATAAGAAATCTGACGGGCCACGGTAGCAGTCGCGTTCTTTATACATTCGAGAGCAGTGCCCTGGGTGGAAATAGGTTGAGCATTTCGAATGTTGGCATTGACTAGGTATGGGCTGCATTGGATCGGCGTATCCGAGTTGAAGTACGGCGAAGAACCGCGGACAGATAATTCGGAAAAGTCCGAAGGTAGAGGAGAATTTTGCATCGGAAAGTAGCGTTGCTGAGATAGTGTTAGGGTAGAAGAAGCCTGGCGAATAATTTCGGCTTCATTGATGTTCGGATTGTCAAAGAAATCCACGATGACACGAGGAGGTAGTGTCGAATTAAGATTCAGAAGAAGAGGATTGGAGCTTGAAGGCGTTGGGGGATCGGGACTTGCGGGGACGACATCTTGGTCGAAAGCCTGGCACCATCCACGAGTAATGTAATGACTTTGAATTTGCATATTGCTAGTGATTTTCGGTGACTTGAGTGAAATATTTGGTCGCAACGCGTGCGGGTCGGGTGATGTTAAATCAGGCTCTGAAGGAGGAATAATTTCTTCCTCGTCGGTTCCTATACTAGCTCGTCTGACCTGTGGTGAGTCTCGCGTACATGGACTTTTGAGACGAACTTTCTTCTTGCTCCTCTCCTGTCCATAGGCACTTTTTGCAGCAAGATCTTTGAGCGCGGTAATTGAGGGACAATGTATAGACAGTGACTTACCCAAGTTCCTCTGAGCTCCTCTTACGAGTCATGACAAGCGATAGCGAGCACCGTTCAGCTAGCCTGGCTAGCCGCTGTTTTTTCCAACAAAGATAATTAGTTTCGTGGAACACTGAGTAAAGTACAGTGAGCATAAACCGTCTGGGACGCACACGAAATGGTCACGTGCTGTCGCCAATCCACCCCTCCTCCAAAACGAGTACTCTATGTAAGTCTCGATCCCTTTCCAATCCACTTGAATCTATGTCCCTCAAATCTTGATCCATCCTTCACTGCTCGTTCACTCGGACTTCAATGGTCCTTCATCTTATTACCTTGATGCTATTGAAGCACCTTTGAAACGCGCAAACGCTTTGTTCTGTACAGTTCTGTACCTTTCTGTACGTTCCATCTTTAAATCATCCTTCTACAGTCAATCCTTCGGTCATGTAACGAGCCTCATTTCCTAATTCTCTATCTCGTTCTCATTTACCCATCACACCTCCTCCAAAATGAGTGCCTTCCGATCCTCCATTTCTCCGAAGACTCCAACAATTTTTGTGCCGTCATCTCCTGATCCCTCCAGTCCCTCATTGCCCCTCTCAACATTTTCAACACTCAGTACTGCAACCTCCAACTATCTTTTCCCTCATTCTCCTGAAGCCATCTCCTCATACTGTAACCTTTGCTTTCCTTGTCTCATTCTTGCATTCAAACCAACATATTCCAGGCCAATACACTGTATCATCCAAGCTTGAGATCACTGCTGAAATTGATGTCTTCAGTAATGAGATCAACCCCGACTGGCGCAGAGCGTGCAGTGAACCATTATCTACATCCCATCTAGTTGCAGAGATAACGGATATTCAGATCGCGATGGATTCACCACTTCGGATGACCTTTTTTCAAATATAGTACATGCAAGCCAGGTAACTCCGATGCTAAATTCATCGTCAAACTTGTGTTTTTGTATGAAGGTACCAGCAAAAGGAAAGGGCTGGCGAGAACCTATGGTTGAGTCATCTTATGCATCATAAAAATTGCTTGGATAGTATTGGTCGATAGGGCATATATCAATCTGGATTAAGGACGTAACTAACACCCTACACATCCCCAACAACCCTACCGATCTCCCCCCTAATCTCCCTCAAGTTCCCCCTCAAAAATTTTGCATCCTCGAACTTTCTTGCCTTCGTGGCTTCGGCAATGTATGACTCTAGCAATGATTCTTGTTCTAAGAGGGGTTGGAGAGTCTTTTGGAGGGTTGCGTCTAGGTTCTGAGAGGCAGATGAGGAGGGGGAGAAGGAAGAGGAGGAGATGATGGCAGACGAGGAAGAGGGATGGATTCCAATTGAAGGAGAGGTACCCATATTCGAATCCTTCGAATTTGACTTTTCTCTTTTCCCCTGCGCCGCAGAGACAGAAGAGGGGACTGCACCTAACCCGACCATCCTGGCTTCCAAGAACCTCGCAGCACGTAGGGCGATAGCAGCTTGTACGCGTTCTTGACTTGTGTTAATATTATATTCTCCTTTCGTTCCCTTAGCCTTAATTCCTTTGTCACTCTGACTCCCCTTGCTTCCCTTCCCTTGAATCCCACACGGTAAATTCCGTATCCGCTTCGCCAACGCATCATACCTCGCAAAGACCTGTAAGAGGCGTTTACGTTCAGCCGCTGCTGTCGCTGTTTGTGCTGTCAGCGCATGAGGTGGATCGGATCCGTTGTTATTTCCGCTGCTGTGCGAGAAGGAAGAGAAGAAAGAAAGAGAAGGAGGAAACAAACCAAGCAGAAAATACAATCAATCAGTATTAGAATCAAATCAACCGCTGGTAACTTGCCTCATCTTCAACCCAACCAACAACTCCTCAAATGCCGGTAAACTATCCTCAATCTCCTTCTCCAACCCCAAAAATGCTTCGTACAACTTCAAGAACTCTCCCGTTACTCCTCCCATAGTGATATTGCGTTCCCGAAGATACTGCTCCCTAAGCAACACGGGTTTACATCCTCGACATATTCGGACGCCTTTGAGGAATTTCTCTTCTTCTGATTGTTCTTCCTCTGAATGTTTGGTTAGTCCTGCTTCGACTAGTCCAGGTTTACCACCATCCTTCGAGCTAGTTGAACGTATATCCACACTAGGTTTTCGTTTCCGGACGCCATAATCCACACCTTCCTCGACTTGTTCTATCTGTCGTGTTTTGGGGTCGACGACGAAGAGGATTGAACAGGGCTATAGATGATAAGAAAAGCAGAAGGAAGGAAGAAATGTGTTTTCATTTGGCAAATATAAAAATCATGAACATCGTCAACGATTGAACCCACCTCGACTCTCTTCCCCGAAGTAACACCCAACGCACAGACTACCCTCCCGCAAAGCCTACAATGATGTTTCCGATTCGAGAGCGGATGGAAAGAGGTATCGCAGTGGGGACAACGGGATACGGCGGAGTCGGGCTGCCAGGGAGTGATTCGTTGTTCAGACGCTGGAGTTAAGGCGTAACGGAAGAGACAGAGGGAGAGAGGGAATAAGATTACAACTAGTCACGGACTAGAAAAAATCAACGTACATCGTGTAGTTTCAACCTCGCTCCCACCAATACCACCAATGAATGAACCACTCATCCTCCGAATATCTCGAATATCGAAATTCTCGAAGAACGACGAGGTTCGTCTCCTTGAATCAGTGGAGGAGGGGTTAGAGTTTCCTAGTAGGCTAGGCCTCACTGGTCTGGCTGGCATTCTATTTCCTGATAACGAATTGAAGTCTTTTGAGTCTTTTTCCCTCTCCTTCTCTTGTCCTCCCCTATTCCCCTTCTCCTCCTTCTTTACTCTCACTTTCCCATTATCTACCGCCGTCATCTCTGGAAAATGCAACGCGATAATTTTCTCGAGTCTCCTTTCTAATTTCGTCCTCTCTACCCTTTTTTCGTTTGTACCAATTCCTTCACCCGGGCCGCCTGGACCGTCCCTCGCGAGCTTACGAGCAATAAGGAACTCATCGGTGCGGAAACGTGTAAGACCGGTAGGTTGGAAGCCTGGTCTGTACGGCGCCTTGGATGGAGATTTGGATGGAGATTTGGATGTAGGAGGAAGAGGAGAAGGAGATGTGGATATAGGTGTAGGTGAAGTTATAGATGTAATCCGAGATTCCTGGGAAGGTGAGGTGACTATGACCGTTGGAGCAGGAGGAGGTGGAGTCAGAGTCCGTGAGGGAGATACAGCACCAGAAACGGATGAATTAAGCGGTGGGGAGCTCAGGATTGAGCTGGGCGCAGGAGATATCGGATTACTATGTGATGTTGTAGGCGACGTCGGAACCGATGGGGCAGAAGTAGCATCTGTTGCGTTTGGTATAAACATAGACGTGGGGCGAGCAAGGGGACTGCTAGTCGTACGACCTAACTGAGATTGAGTTGGAAGTATTACCGAATTAGGACGTGCGAGAGGACTGGATGTATGAGAAGGACGGACTCTTCTGAATGTAGATGTATGTGTAAGAGTCGGCGGTGCTCGAGCTGGTGACGTTGGAGTCGACGCTGATGCGTACGAGGATGATGAAGATGAGGGTGGGAATGCTGGCATTGGCGTTGATGTAGGCATGGATAGTGACGACGACGGTGTCGGTAATGAGGAGGACGACGGAAGTGAGCTTGGTGAAGATCTTGGAGGGGAATTTGGTAATCCTGGTGACGAGGCTGACACCACGGCCACTGGTTGTTCCGGTGACAAAGTAGTTATCGACGCTCCGTCCTTTTTGGATTCCAATTCGTCCATAGTCGGTGTCGTATGTGTACGCGGAGGCATAGTATCAGTGAACGATTCCTCTACAGTCTCGACCTTCACGACTATATTCGAGTTATTCGAGTTGGGAGGCTGCTCTGCAGTCAAACTATACATTCCATTCGTCCCATTGACATTCATTATCCCGTTCATCCCACTCGACCAAGTACTAGTGGGTATAGACCCGATAGACATCGACGTTGTCCAATTTGGTATCGTACCGGAACTGTAACTGCTGCTGGGTCTGGGATTGGTATTCCCTGTATTATTCCCTGTATTATTCCCCGTCGAAGAATTCCCCACGGAACTCGTTCGTGAATGTCGTTTCGGCTACGAGTGTATATATCGTATTGTTGAAATCCAAAATCCGCGTTTCATTCCAAGTTCAAGTTCGAGGTTAGGTACGAAAGAGAGGGAGGAGTGGAATGTAGAACGTCCAAATTCAGGATAAAGTCCAGATAAACAGAAGTATGTAAGTATACATAAAAAAGACTAATTAGCTCCACATGTTCTCTTCGGTACAACTTAAGTAAAGCTTACCTTGTACGCTGCATACTTCAGTGGTGCCTGCCCAGGTTGTCCAGGTACAGCAGAGTATCCTTCTACATTGTTGTTGGCGACTCCGAGAGCCTGAGCGTTCATTGTGATAAGCGGTGACCCGTACTCTGTGATGTCGGTAGATTACGAGTCGAGAATGCGGAAGTAGACTAGTCAATGATTTGGTCGTTGGGTCGGTTGATTTAGAGACGAGACGCATTCGGTATTCCGGAAATGGTCGATCATTCGCTGATGTAATATATGGGCGCCTATCGTTTCTTCACTATCTCTTTTTTTCCCGCCTTCACTATCTCTCCGGACTGCCATTTTCTCTCAAGTTGTTCAGATTCTCGAGATTAATTCTTGAGCTACTACAGAGCTACTTGTATACTGTACAAAGTATTTCTGGAAAAATTCGAGGATATTCTCAACAACACCCACTGAGGTAAAGTTAAGATTCGAATTCTCCTACATAACATTTTCGCTAGCGGCTCCTGCACTCTGGCGACGATGATGGTGATAATACACTTCCCTTCCCCAGCCAAAAAGCACTATCATCCCCGCTCCAGCGAAACACGTCCCTACATACAGGATCGTACTGGCGAAACGCCCTCCAGCGATGTTAAAGCCGAGTTTTGCAGACATTTGGGACGATGAAGAGGATGAATTGGTGGAGAAGGAGGTTGTGGGTGAGGCAGAAGAGAACCCTGTAAGCGCAGCGGATAAAGGTGTCGAAGCGATATTCCCAATTCCGCGCGTGAACAAGAGGATACCGAATAGTGTCATTGAGAGTGTCGGGTCGTTCACTAGAGCAAAGCCAACGCAGAGTTCAAGCTAGGTTCTGATGGACAAAGAGCAAAAGATTATTCTCACAAGTCAACCCTTTTCCGAACCCGCTCCATAAACTTGGCCAGCCACCGGCGAGTAGACCATATATTATACAAAATGAGAACAACCCAGCGAGGTTCGTCGAAAATACGCCCCAGAGAACAAATATCGTTACGGAAGTCGCGAGGAGAGTGCTCGATGCGAGGATAAAACATTGCTTGAGGGAGGAGTCGGATAGATAACCCATCGTTAGACGGCCGATGACTGAGCCAGCTATATGGTTATTATAAGTACAAGTCAGCCCTCGAAATCATAATTGTGCACGAGAGTAAATGAACATACTGTGGAACATGGCCAGTGTAGCTGAAGACGTGGTGCTATCCAAATTCAGAGTACTCGCGAAAGCTGAATCGTGAGTGACGATATAGATCAGTGAATGATCCTCCCAGCAGAGTCCACAAACGTACTCGGCAACCACAAGATAGGCACGAAATACGCGAAACTCTGTATCGTATTCGCGACCAACAATATCCAGAAGAAATACGACCCCATCCACGACTTCACACTATTCGAACTTCCTCTCGAAACCGGCTGCACATGTCCAGCGAGACCCACCGGTATCCGACCTTTTACAAACGGCATCAAAGGCAGAAGCAATACAACTATCCCCACCGATAAGATCCTCACCGTCACGTTTGGTCCATACATACTCAAAAGTTTCGATATCGTCAAGGGAGGAACAACCCCCCCTACACCAGTTCCAGCGAATAAAACACCATTCGCAAATCCGCGGAGGTTTATGAACCACTCCGCCAAATATGAAAGCGAAGGGAAATACAGTAGTGCGGCACCGAATGCATATACAACACCTTGTAGTGCCAAGAGGATTACAACGTTGGTGGTGTAGCTTGCTGCGAAGAGGGATGCCCAACATAGTAATAGGCCAACGTACATTGCCGTACGACGATGGTTTGGGTAGCGGTTGATCAGTGGAGAAAGAAACGGAGCAACGCAGTATACGATGCCAGAGGCTATAGGGCCAATGAGAGGGAGGAGAGAAGACGCATGGGGGTGGGATGTGTAAGCTGGATCTGTGAGATATGCTGCAAATTGGAAAGATAAGTGGCTGAAATAGATAATGGGGATTCTGTAACGTACCATCTAAAAATACACCAAACGCGTCAGGAAATCCCCAGACGATTGCTTCTATCAAAAAGGACGCGCCGAGCTGTTAAGAAGTGAGCTAATCCGAGTCGATATCGATATAAAAACGAGACATAAAAACAACGCACAAAAGCCCATGCGTGAAATCCTCCGTCGACGGGATGAAGTAACGACGGATTTAATTCACCGGAATTATTTAGGAGTCCCGCCTCTGGAACGTCGGGTGTTGTAGGAGCTGGAGTCACATTCGGAGCTGGAGCTGGAAAGGGAGGACGAGAGGTTAGCTCAATGGATTCAGGTGTATGTTTAGAATTCGACATGAGCGAAAAGAGAAAGGAAATAAAGTGGTCTATCCAGGGTCTATCAATCTCGTACCAACCTGAAAATTCAAGTATGATGATTCGTCGTTGAAAAATGACTCGAGTATATATACATATATCACTCAATTCTCAGGCATCGACCTGGGATCAGTTGAGTTTTCAGATACAGTAGGTCCTAGCGGAAAATCGTGGACATGAGAGCGAGTAAGAGTACGACAATGATATAAGCTCTGCTGACAACCTAGAAGAACATTGCTGCAGCGGGCAAGAGCCACAATTCAAAGCCTGCTCACTTCGGCATTGGCGGTCCGATCAATATTGTAGCGCCGTTCTTCGTAAGGTAATTTTCAGCATAATTGTCCCCTCCCTTCTGTTCCAGGTTCCTATGCCATTCCAGTACCCATATCAACCTCCGTAGCCTTCCATGCTACGGCCCTCGGAATAATTCCCTCCTCATGTTCACATTCTGCCTATCATATGTCTTCTCATGCTCTCATTTGTCCCTCAACATAGTTTTCGTCGATGTCAATCCTTCATCAAGTTTTCCAACGGGATCTGAGGTCCGCAGAACTCCTTCAAAATTAGGCTTCATGTTAGAGCCGAGTTCTATCATGAGCAGACTCAACAGATAAGAAAATGAGTCAAGAGATCCTTGCGTTGGAACTTGGGATCAAGAGTTGCTTGGATATATTTCCGCTGGTATAGTCATCAATTCAGGACTTCAGTGAAAGGGCCACGGAAAGCGAAGCCAGATCCAGAGAAAATCGTAGCAGCGCAGAGCAGCACTCGTCGATTGATTATTTCTGACCGAGACAAATTCAACTCATGGTCGCAATCTGACCAAAAGCACAAATCAAACCTCGTCAAATTTTTGAAAAGCGTTGTAAATCTTCAGCCATTTTGTCTTGCGCTCTTTCCCAAAAGCATAAAAATTTATGACAGAATTTCCAGCGACACGAAATTCAAACAATGAGCCGCCTATATCAAGTATTCAATCTTGACATGACTGTGGTGGGGATCCTATTAAATTTGAGAGAAGGAACGGTGCCAGATAGTATCGAGTTGGAACAAATCAGAATACCAAAAAGCATTCATCGTTGTGTTGGCCTTTCCACTGATAGTATGCCAGCCACAGAACTTGAAATCCCACAGAAATTAAATACCAAGGATAGACATCCAACATTGGAGGTATCAGTCTCGATCATCACTTCGTGTTTCATGCTTCGATGGACCCTTTCCTCTATGTATTCAAGTTCCAACCGTGGACAACCAGTGCATGGTCTAGGGGTCGGACACTGGGAGACGTTGTTTACCCCTTGGAATATTCGGAAAAATCTTGTTCCCTAAACTTAGGCGGCGATCAAGGAAGAAGACTAAACAGGAGATCGATAAAGAGGCCGGTCAGAATGATGTTACTATTTTATTTCAATGCTATATTGGGGTACGTGGCATTCAGGAAAATATTCAACGATTAAGTATGACCGATAATTATTTCTAGGTCCTTTCCAGACTTCCCTCCACCCCGAATTCGCGGGAGTTGCACGGCGCGAGAGGGAGCGTAGGTCATGTCGGGAAAATTAGTGTCGTATGCATTGTCCGTTTGGTTTAGAGGAGTTGAGATGAATATCTCGCTGCAGTCGTCGAGGTGAATTCCAGCACTGAATATTGTTCGATGGAGGAGGTATCCAATTTTTGCATCGTGATCTGGGATCATATCAGAACAAAGTCCAGGCGAAGTTAGGCTCGCACCGAATCGTATCGTTGCCACAATCAGTCGTAGTATGCCGCTGCCACTGAATCCGACTACTAGCAATGATCAACAACGACTTGAGGCGAAAGTAGACTGAGTTGAAGCGCATGTAGACCAAATTTGGTCGCCATGCGTTTCAACTCTGCATAATTCCTCCTCCTGTCAAACGCATGCTTGTTGGAACAGGCGGCATTCAGCTGGGATTTTTTGTGATTCACGTTCGCTGTGAACACAGATACCATGCATTAGCAGGGGGAGGGGCATCTTCTTTTATAGCCAGTTCTCTTTCTCCATACGGTGTTGCGATTGAACTGTATATATCAGTGACGATTGTTTCTAGGTGAGAGTCCCCGGAGAACCTTACTAGAGCTTTGAATCTAGAGCCTTTTGACCAAGTAAAATGTGTCGTAGCAGTCGATACCAAGTCCGAATCCCGAGAAATACACTTTGGGCTCATAGCATTGGTGCACACATTACTGGCAACAATTACTCGGTGAGTCTCACAGTTTAAGGGAACGAGGAGACTCAATAGTCAGCCGATTAGCTTGATAATTCCAGTTGACATAACTCAGAACAGGGGAGGACATTATCTGATGATCATGTTACATATGCAAAAAGATAGAGTTTAAGGAATCATACTTTATTCAGTTAGTACAACAACTTGAATGACTGAGCGAGTCTGTGACACTCGGAGTCCGCTATGAGCGCTGAGTATCGCTCTGATATATACACAGTTACACACGAACGGGGGGATTCCTCAGTAGTTTATGAACTAGGACTTGTATACATGTAGATACATATATAGTTAATTCTATCGTGTGGAATCAATCAAAGCCGCAAATCCAGGACGTAATGCTCAGGAGATTGCTGGCCCCTACCAAAACGAAAATGCCGGTTTCGAGGCTTCTTCGATGCGGCAATGAAGTTCTTTATCCCCCCTATGCTAGTACACGGCTAGTTGATGTGCAATTGAACGGCGCAAACCTTGACTCCGCTTTGATTTGAAGAGATGTGAAGTCGGGTATTGGAAAACAGCTGTATTCGTTTCGAAATCATGCGTTGGGATATGAGGTATTGCATATTTCCTCTACGCTGATCATGGTATCGGGGGGGCATCGGGGACATGAAGAAGAATAAAGATACCGGCTGAATGATGACTGGATGACAGTAGATGACAGTGGCAATTCCTTGGGCGCTTATATATACGATGTCAGCTACGTCCGGTATCGGTGTTTCGCAAGAGTTATCCTCGCGGTTCTCTTCTGCTATAGACTCTAAATCTGTCAGATTTCTCAAGATATCTATACTGAATGGTGCGTAGTACTCATCCCCATGGATACTACTGTAACACCTGAAATTCTAGAATCACTTGTACTCGACCAAAGCATTCCGATTGAAGGCACATTCACAGAAGATCTTGCAAAACTTCAGGACTTGCTATTGGAAAATGCGCCTGCGTACGTCCTGGCTAAATTGGACGATCCATCAACAGAATGGCTGGCAATCTACTACGTGCCGGATTTTGCAAAAGTTAGGGACAAGGTCAGTCCAAACACGAAACTGAACAGATTTTTAAAATCTGACAACTTCCCCGGATAGATGCTTTACGCCGCTACTCGAGCTTCACTCTTGAAACACCTCGGATCTACCGTGTTCACAGACTCACTGTTTGCTACATCCAAATCAGACCTCACTCCAGAAGCATATCTCGCTCATCTGAAGCACATCGCCGCGCCAAAGCCTCTCTCAAGTCGTGAGCAAGAAATGGAGGACATCCGGCTCGCAGAACGTAGTAATGCGCCTTCGTATGAAGGAAGCAGGGCGAGAACATCCATTGTTGGTACTGGCGTCGGCCTCAACTGGACGGCTGATGTTGAAAGTGCAGTCAAAGAAATGGGAAATAGTGATGAATCTGGACTCGTTGTTATCGTGCGTATCTAATCCCGATACCCTCTGCAAAGATTGATAGATTTAATCTACTACAGACGATCGATACAGCTTCAGAGACACTTGTCCTGTCTTCTGTTGCTCCGATGAAAATAGACACCCTAAAATCAAGTCTTCCATCCTCTGAACCGTGCTACGCATTTTTTGCATGGCCTCACGACTATACCGATCCTCCTAGACGCGAAGTCGGTACGCGATCAATACGTCGTTCTAATCACGGATAATTACTGATGCTCCCACCCATCCTTAGTCTTCATATATTCATGTCCGTCCTCGTCTCCCGTGAAGCACCGGATGCTCTATTCCTCCGGATCCACTAGCGTTTTCCAAGCAGCTAAAACGTTCCTTGCATCATCGAACTCACATTTTAATGCACGTAAGGTTGAAACATCTGACCCTACGGAGTTGGATGAAGCATTTTTAAAAAGTGAATTGGGCTTCGATAATGTTACAGCTGGTGGTGGTGATAGTGCTACAATCAAAACCCCGCTGGGAGGCGATACGTCGAAGTCATTTGCTAAACCGAGAGGACCTGCGAGGAAAATACGGTAAGTTTACATGAGAAACAATGTTGTATAATGGAACAGCGATGAAGTATGTGAGTCTGTACTCCGCTTGGGATGTAATTCCTATACTTTTACTTTAAATAACCAAAGAACATTTTGCCGCGTTTGCGGCATCTCGGTTTCCTTCTTTCCTTAAACCATATTCAGACTACTGTATCAAGCTCCGACACGACACGATCTCGCTTCGAAGCTGGAAAAAGTGGTCCTATCTTCTGTCCTGGATGTCTCCTAGGGTGAAGCCTGTGGTTTGTACAAATGCAGGAGAGGCTTTTAGCGCTATCAGGACAGTTAAGATTGTGCTCAATCTTTCCACTGAATCAATCAGTCGGCTCAACAGACCCAACGGCTCCCAACGTGCTATAGTAAACCTTTTGTTCTTTATCCATACAAGGACTGTCACTGATCAGCGTTTTGAAGGGGTTTGAAGGGGTCAACAGTCTCCGGAAATCAAGTAAGAAGTAGAAAGAATCTGACCTGTTCGAAGATGTTGAAAGAGGTTGAAAGATGCCTGATCTGAGATCGTGTTGTCGAGGTTCTTTGACAGACATAAATACTCAAGTACTCAGGCCTCTCCATCTCGCTTTCTTCCATCGCCCATCATGATTATCGAACTTCGCAACTCCCTGAAATCTCTTCTTGACCTGCCTGCTGAGGGCCCACGTGCAAGTCTTACAGCGTCTCTCGTCTTCGACGAAATCACTCGTAGGAGCGCAAAAGACGTCAACAAAGCACATAAAATGGTGTCGCACTTGAAGTCGGATGTGAAACCGCAGGAGTAAGGCGACCTGTATATTGACTCTTCCTGACCGAGTCATTACTGACCAATCTTCAACACGGCAGTATCGAGATCAATAAGTTGTGGGGAGATCAGAACAACAAGGATGTGGTTGCAGCTTTTATGAACAACAAACTCTGCGTCGAGGCGGCTAAGGGTGGCAAACAGGCTCTTGACGCCTATAAGCGTTATGCCGTAGTGAGTGGCCAAGAATGTTAAACGCACCGTGTTACTTTTTTTCATTATTTGTGTTTAGCAAGACTACTTCTACCTCTTGGACTCGGTCAAATTCAAGGCCCTTCGTTTGGCAACGCTACCTTACGATGACTTTGATGTTGAGAAATTACAAGACGAAGCTAATTCAGTTGCAAGATATCCTGGATATGCCGAGGACTGGTTTAAAACCTGTGTGGGTGAACTTGGACTCTCGATGGACGACTTCAGAGTGGAGCGGTCTATTGCAGAAATTGCATACTCGCAATACCTCATGCACAACGCCCAGGGTGATGATTGGTGTAACCTCCATGTCATTCTGATTGCCTGTTATTGGGTGAGTCTTTTAGTCTTTGAGCTGCTTTACTCTGACACAATATCACAGGGATGGTGTAAGCTTGCATTGGAGCTTTACAAGAAAGATAGTACGGATAAGACAACCATTTTCTACAAGAACTGGATTTTGCCAAGCGTGGATATCACCAATGGGGAACCAGAAATTGCCCAATCTGCCAAGACGCTATCGAGTAAGCACACCACATTCAAAACTATCACCATCCATGATAATTGACCTTTCACTTTCCACAGAGTTCCTCGACATGAATGCTGGGATGATGACCTCTGGAGTCTCAAGAATTCAGGGTAAAGATCTGTTTCGCACTGCTCTTCGCCTCGAAACATCGCTTTTCAATTCAGGTTATGAGGATGTGATTCGCAAGCCAGCGACGGGTGGCAATGTCATGTAGATGTGTATGGAACTTGAAAGAAAGGGAATACATATGCTTACAATTGCCGCCGCTACCAGAAATATCAATGCAAAATTACATAATTGTATACAGAAAGCTAATGTTCTAACTCCCATCGGGATTTATGAACAAAAGTAAGTCATCCACCTTCGACATGAACGACCCCCAGTCTTCATGACTGGACAAAGAAACGTTACATTAGCCTCAGGATCTCATTAATCGACCGAGATAAGTAACTCACCCCGGGTCTCCCCAAGCAGAAGTCACAGGTACTGCGAAAGCCGGATTTGACCCAAAATCGTAACTCATCATTGGCATAGGATCGATCGGTCCTAGGTCAGTGTATGTGGGCGTTGGGAGCTGGGTCGGCATTTCATTTATTTGCATATTAATGGATGTTGGACGGTGTGAAGCCGAAGATTCGCGGACTGGATCGAACATTGTCAAGCTACTCCTAGAGCCACTTCCTTGGATTGGAGATATCGAGATCGGTTGGATTGGTGCAAGTGTATTCGGAGCATAGTTGTCATCAACTTGGAACGACGAGCGTATCGCACTTACAACTTGTTGAGAACCAGTGGAATGTAGCGCGGTACTGAAATCAGCCCATCCTTCACTATCTTGTTCGATACTGTCTTCGTCCCTAACTACTCGCGAATGATTACTGGTGAGCGTGGTGTTGTCTTTCATGGGGGTATCGGATGGCCTCGAACGTTTCAAAGCTGGCTTTTCCGGCGACGCTGTAAGGGTCATATGATCAATTCCCATGACAGCCAGAAGCATTTCCCTGAAAAGAACACGAATCATTATTTGCCGACCTGTAAGGAACGCATTTGGCTCATACCGGACGCGCCCTGCCATCTCAAGTCTGGTACAGAAAATCTAAGTTTTTCATGGAACGAACACCTGTTTATGAATGACGGACCTCTTCTCGTATATACTCAGTATCTGCAATATTTTAGAAACATCGTTCATATCTTTTCTGGGATCGTAGTTCGCCTTGGCACGAAGGCTGGTCCATGTATTTATCAAAAGCATAGTTGCGCTGAGGAACATTGGGGCCTAATTTTGAAAGCTTGTCAGGATTAATATGACGGAATGGAAAGTTGAAATTTTTACTATGAATAGTGATAGCATGAAAGAATTCGGGCGAGAATGGTACGCTTGAATTATATGTGCAAACGATCGTGCGGCGTTCGTACATATCGCCAATGACGGAAAACTGCTAGTCGAGAGCGAATCCGAACGTATGAAGAGTTTATGTGCTTGGATCTGCACCCAGTAATAATTTCCATGTAACGCGACCAATTGCACGAAAGCGTTGTCATCTGGATGGTGTGGATTCCACTTCACTTGTAAGGACCAGTGATGAAGATGTCAGATGATGCTGTATGAGAGAAAGTCAGGCGAAGCTCACAGTGGTCTGGAAGAGCATCGAGCCAGTTGTTCAACGCAGAGTCAATTTCTATGACGATGTCGGCATTGCTTGCGGCCGATGAATCCAACCATGGCGCTGATTTCCGTGTGGAATACTGGAGCGTTGAAAATCATCAGTGGACGGTCATAATATAGCGTTAATTCGAGACTGACTAGGTTGTCTTTGACAAGCCCAACGATACGCAGAAGCTTGACATTTTGATACCAAAAAGACATCTGAGATATTTGCCCCTTGGGTTGTACAAATGGGTCCGTAGGGTGTTCCCAGAATTCATCATCGCATTCAAGAGGAAGTTCAACGTCGAAACTTGACAATCACATTTCGTGAGAATACAACTAAAGAGTAGAGATTTTCATTGAGGACTTACTCATCTTCCTTGACCGATCTTGGTCTTCCCAACGCAATGCTCATTACCAGGTCGGTTGTCACAATATTCCAGAATGCCCGCCTCCAAAGCTCCGCCTCTATCCGATCTTGCTTTGGTTTATTCGCTATATATTGCTTGCGATGCGCTCCAACTTCTAGTGCGAAGCGTACTGCTAACCCGCATGTTGACCATCCCGCATCACCAACAGGAGTAGGGAACATGAAAAGGAGAGCCAACTTTAAAGAGATAGAAATGAGATAAAAGTATATTCAATACAACGGAGGGATACGAACCGCGTAGAGTTGAACTTCATACAGTGACGGATGTTCTGTAAAGTTTGTTCTCACCATGCGAATCTGACTGAAGTATTTCCATCCCAATGACCGTTCGTCGTCCGTCCCATCATAAAGGGTTTCATCATTTCGTGGATCATTCGACAACCGGGCTCCTACAGCACATACGGCAAGGACAACGGCTCCGAAACGTCGGTCACTTGTATGAAGTTTATTCGTGAACACCTCTCTTTCGAAGATTGGCCGATGAAGAAGAGGGTAGATATTGTGCTGCAGATCAAAATATATACCAATGAGGCTTCGGAGAAGATCGTCTGGAGGAAAGATATGTGGAGGGTCTACAGGCTCGGGTGGAAAGTGGTGCCACTGTATATATGTTATTGAGTCCGAAAGATATGAAGAACCCGAATGAGGATAGACGGCGTACAGGTTGTCGAATCCAAAACTCGTCCCACAAGTCATTCCTTCTCTTTCCTAAAAAGCCGAGACTCTCTTTTTCGCTACTCATTTTGTCTCGTATCTCCAAAGCAGTCCGCATAAACATGAAATGGCTAGAGGACCCAACATGCCTCTGGTACGACTGGTCACCCTGGTCCAAGCTAACTTTCTTTACTCGAAGTGAAAACAAATCCTGTGGGTTGTCTTCATTGTGACTGTTAAAGTTGGCAGGGCTTGATCTGAAGGTAGATGGCATAGCATAAGAAGAGGGAGATTGAGCTTGTTCTAGTTGCATCTGGGCTCGCTCTAATTGCTGCTCCAAGCTTCGTGCATAGGTTGCTAGGTCGACAAGCATGTCCCGGACAAGTGTCTCATCAGAAGGTATCACAACGAGTCGTTGAGCAGAGAGAATTGTGGAGATGAGGGCTTGAACATCGTTTCGAAGCTGCGGCTGGGCCAATCTGTGACAACAAGCTTTAGAAGAGGTTGCGTGTCAGTTTCTGGATGGAACTGTACTTGGATTTTGGGCCTCTTCTCTGCAAAATTGACTTAAGATTGGCATGAAAAGTTTCGATGAAATTAGAGTACCTTCTGCTCCGGAGAATACTCACATTCTACATCGAGACTGATACATGAAGTGCATATATTATTTGGCATGGTAGCACCATCGCCTGTACTTGATTCGCCTTTAGAATTGAGTGTGAGAGGCATATCAGAGCTCACATTTCACTAGAAGTTGATGAATAGAGATTCAACTACAAAAAGGCTGGGAGAAGTACCTTTCCTCTTCTTACACGATGTACAGGCTCGTAGAGCGCGTCTTTTTCTGGGTCGAATTGTACTTGAGGGGCCATTTGAATCTTCTGAATCAGCCATGATGGTGCGTAGGAAAACGAAGCAAGGTGCTCAGGCCCGGATCGGAAGTCCCGTAAAACTTGCCTTCTGCCCTCCTCGGAGTCCTTGACCTTCGTAACTTCTTCATCATTATGCTCAAGTCGCCTATAGAATACTCTTTTCCCAAAGAAGTTTTACATTTGTTTTTGAACAAACGTCCGGTAATGAATTTGCCGAATAGTCAATTGAGGCCTCCCGAAGGCCTTGTATCTTAATTCTCTCCCCTGCCAGCCCAGATTTACGTGGCTCACAGCACTAATTGCTCCATCATGTCCTCTACCTCCGATTCCCATACGACATTCACCAGTCCATACACTCATAATGTCGTCGGTGGAAGTGCCTCAAACTATATAAAAAAGGTTTTGGACGACTTGGTTCATATTCCATCTCGACGTCCCCCGCAAAAATTGTTTGCTTCGACCATAATGGACAGTATGATTTTGGCGGACGTTAGTATTGGATCAATGGCAGAGGAGCCTGCGCGCTTGGAAGGCAAGGTTGTTATACAGCTCGTAGTAAATGAAGGCTCGTCTGTGTATTCTGAACGTCTTTCCGCACTCGTTGACATTTCTCTATATAGATATGCTCAATCTAGCCAACACCGTTCACGGTGGTTGTATTGCGTACTTTGTCGACTTGTATGTTGCATCCAAGCTCGAATTTGGATCTATCTCGCTGATTAGTTTTCCAATAGTTGTTCCTCACTTGCATTAGTAGCATTGGATGTACATCAAAATAACGACTACACTCTCAGTGTCTCACAAGCACTCAACATCGTCTTTCACTCGCCTGCGGCACTGTGAGCATATTCTGAACAATGTGGCTGAACCGTGGCACGGTGTTCTGAACTTCCGCGCTTTGTTTTGATTGCAGTGGTGAAACGATCCGGATAGTAAACATGAGTGTTAGCTCAGGCGGAAGATCTGCTACTGGCAGAACAGAGGTGGGGTCCGAATACAAGACATTTCTCCTCTCACACGTTTTTCATCATAGATCTGGAATGACAGTCATAAACGTATCATAGCCTCCGGCACTCACATCAAGATGCTTCCTTCCAAATCCAAGGTTAAATTGTAGCAAAACTGGTTAGGAATTGGCTAGATATAGAGATATAGATGTGCGGTAATAGTGGATGAAGGTATGCATATATATAATTTCCAGTATTATATCCCTCCTGTATCATATAGTGGACTTTCCTCGTTACAAATCTCCTACTTATTCACGTTACACGCAATGAATAACTCGGACAGATATCATTGTTAACTGTTGCACTAATGCTTGTATAGGTATTACTCTCCCGCTACTTGGGCATCCCATGATCTCCCATCATCCATGTACTCTATGTTTATCAGTCTGATCTCACATTTCGGACTTTCCCTCCTTTCACTGGATGACAAGTTTAGTATTCCAGTTCACTCGATATTGTCGCCTGATATTTTCCCGTTAAAAATTAGCATGCACTAAGTATACGAGCTTGTGTGACCGGCGGAGTGAAGTTCAACCCCAAAGCCGGTGCCGTAGGAAACGGTTCACTCGCATGACCTTCAAGTTTAGTGGATCTGTGGATGCGAAATAAAACCAGCGTCATAGTAAATCTTAACACCAGCCTCCCTCTCTCTCTTTCCAATTTGAATATGCCCGTAACAGCCTATCCTGAATTCCCAACCAATATCCCGACCCATCCGCTCTTGGTCATCGACTATGAATTGGTCAAGAACGGCGATGAGAAGGAGAAAGACGTGCTATGGAAGGCTGCGACAACTTTGGGATTTTGGTAGTAAGTTGATTTGCCTCCATCCAAATGAAACTAGTCAAGAGCTCACTGCCTTGCTGCCCAGTTTGAAGAATCACGGAGCTGAAGAATTTGTTGAGGACATGTTCGACATGGGAGCGGAAACGATGGACCTGCCAATGGAAGAAAAGATGAAATATGAGCAAGGAGACGGAGGGTCTTCATTCGGGTAGGCAGATATCGTATTACACACATGTTTCTGCTTGTCCAATAACAACTGGATCCCAGGTACAAGTACGCGGGCGCTAACGCCGTGGACGCCTCCGGTGAACCCGATAAGATCGAATTCATCAACATCGCAAAAGACGACGCGCTATCCTGGCCCAAACAAGCTCGACGATCCTATCCATCCACCGTCAACAACCGCATGGACTCCACCATCGTTCCTTTCGTCAAGAAATCGGTAGAGATTAATGATATGATCTTAAACGTCTTTAACACCAAGCTCGGGTTACCCGAAGGTACATTGAACAAACTCCATTCGACGGAGGAATATAGTGCGAGTGAGGCAAGGACAATCAAAGCACCGAAAAATCTGCCTATTGGAAGACAGGCGCTCGGAGCTCATACCGATTTTGGGAGTTTGAGCTTTTTGCATAACCGGCTTGGAGGATTGCAAGTTCTACCCCCTGGTGTGGATGAGTGGCAATACGTTAAGGTGGGGGAACGTTGTGCATGCTTGACAGTACATCAATATTGATTTTATAGTAGCCATTGCCCGGTCATGCTATTTGTAACGTTGGTGACGCTTTGGCCTTGTTGAGTGGTGGAATACTTCATTCAAACATTCATCGAGTTTAGTGCGTTAACATTCATCGAACCCGGATGTCTTTTTTTGCGAGGGACTCACTCTGAATATCTAGTCCGCCTCCCGGAGCCCAAGTAGGTTTTGAGCGCTGGTCTCAGGTGTTCTTCACCCGCCCCGGGAACTCCGTCGTACTTCGGCCTTTGTCAGACCACAGCCCTGCTATAGCTGAAGCTGTCAGCAAACTGACAGAGCAACAAAGAAACGTTCTCAGTCCTGGTGTAACAGCCGTCGATTGGTTCAACAGGAGGATCAAGAACCAGAGGGTGAAGAATAGGGCGGTAAGATTTTGCACGTACCTGCATTACAGAAACTGACGAATGATTCTGACCAGGGACCGGAAACATGGCTGGCCAGTAGGGGAACGGAGCAAGGTCGGGTTTGACATTGCCAGGATCCTGTGATTTTAGCCATTGTATGAACTTATTGATAGCCAGTATGCAGCGAAATTGACTGTTTAGATCGATAGCATTGACAACATGGAGGAAAGCTGAGAGATACACTTCTTGATCTACATGATTCTGTGGTGTGGCATTCCTTGGCAATATCTCGTCTACATTTCATCGTCCGCCACGAAGAGCAAGTACTAGATGCAGAGTAGATCCTGCTACAATATTCGTTTCCGTTATATGCTTATCATCGTCTCTGTAAGACCAAAGACATAATCGGGATCTGAAAAAGAGTCAAAGATGCAGGTTACGTACAATTGCTTTCCACCAAAAATGAGCCGCTGCTGGACCGGCGGAATGCCCTGTTGCTCCTCGACCTTTTCTTTGATTGTGAAAATCTAACGCAGCCACTTCATAAGTTGAACACGACCTTTGAGCGACTATTATACACACCTTTGCATCGGAGTCAACATCAATCTCGAGCTGAATTTTGATCAGGATCCAAAGAGTGCTTGTTGTGTCAAAGATCGAATCCATACCTCCTTCCCGGTAAGTGTCTGTAAGCAAGCCGAACAACAAAGTCAGGCTGATGAGGCCGATATGAATTAGTAGTAAGTTATTACTGACCCTCACTTTGATTAACATTCTGGACAACGATTAGAAGTGTAGGACGGGGCGATTAAGATGGATGCGCAAGTTACAAAGGAAATTGGCATGAGTCACCACTTAGTGAGATGAAGTCACGTTACTGTCAGCACTGGAAGCCGGTAATAACTGTTCGGCTCTTCCGACCAAAACCAAGAAAATGGAGGTTGACAATGCTTCTCCAACAGGCCAGTCTGCCGTAGTCAGGGACAAGGTGCGCGTATAAAATACAACTTTTTTCAGCTTTGCTCAAGGACCCACAGACAGCACCATTTCTTATTCGAACATTCGTGAAAATTGGAAGTTTCCATCGTCTTTCATTATTCGAAGATGCGACACTTCCAACAACGGACGAGCAGCAGATTTTTACTTGGTGCGTGAATAATGCGCTATGCATGCTATACACATAGGCTCAAGACTCACACACTCACAGGAAAGACGCTACACTAAGCGAGGTGTTAACAACTCTTCGAGAAACTGCACCCCATGTTCCCGAATACCGCCATCCTCTGGCTCGGTTCGCCTTTCGTACAGTCTACGCTGATTCTGGCAACAAAGGGAGATTTTCACAAAAGGAACTCGGTTTGGTGTATTCTCGAGACATCCTAGGTGAGCCAGGCACCCTCACCTCAATAGCGCCTCGTCTTCTTGAAGAAGCCGATAACGAAAACCGAGAGCAAACACACCGTGAAAAGGAAGAACGTACGCTTGATGAGCTTCGATTTGTGCCAGGGGATTTCCTTCTTCTCGCGGTGCTGCTGCCCAAAAATGTCACAATGGGTAGCGATCTTTCAATCAAAGGCTCTGCAAACGCGTCTGCTCAAAACGGACCTGGATGGAAAACCGGAGGCGATGGAGGCTGGGGTAAACCTCCTGCTCCTTCCATCGGAGGGCCTCTGCTTGGTAGAGGTGGTGGCCATTGGCGAGGTGACTCAAATGGTAGAGGAAGAGGAGGAGGTAGAGGAGGAGCTCGTGGAGATGACAGAGATGATCGGATTCCTCCTCCAAGGTCACCTAGAAGAGCAGGAGGACGCGGTTGGGGAGACCGTGGCGGGAGAGGTGGCAGGCGTAGTCCTCGTTCGCGTTCCAGGAGTCCTCCACGACGACGTGGCCCAGCGTATGACTGATTTTCGTAGTGACGACTTGTATTATTATTGCTTCCTGGTTTTGCATGAAGACCCATCAACCAGTATTTGCTTGCATGTTCATAAGTCGGTTATAGACTACATAGTTTGATGTGCAATCCCCAGATATACTACACAACAGGGTGATGGATATACAAAACGGAAGATACGACAGGAAACTAACTGGGAAAGCAGTAAGATCGGGTGAACCGGACGCCAAAAAAAAAACTCAGTACGGTTATAGTAGATACAGTAGTAGGTATCAAGTATCAAATCCAAGCATTGGGAATAGAAGGGGAAATAAGGATAATGTAGATTACGAATCAGTGAGGTCAAAATATACCGAGACCAAGTTCTACCGGCCTGGTGTATTCCCTCTCCCTGGTGTGTTCCCCCTCCGAGGTGTCATAGGAATCTTCCTAGGAGTCGGCGGCACCTCTGTCAACCTCCTTTCACTGCTGCGGGCAATACCACTCTCTTCCATCCGATGAACCTCCCTTGCCGCCCTCCGAGCTGCATCCCCAATTTGCCCTCGAGGGCGTGCACTGTCCACCCGGGCCAACGCACGAAATATACTTTGCGCGTTGCTGAGCGGGCGGAGTGGGGCAGCAGGCGCTGGAGGAACGTAATGATTAAGAATCTGAGTCGTTGTGGATGCTGTTCCTGCCTGTGCGAAATCCGATATATCCCCTGAACGTGCAGCCAGTGCCCGAGAAAGGAGGCTAAACCGTTCGTCCAGCACTGACTCTGCCACGTTCGTTGTCAGTCGAGCAGCATTGACATGGGTAAGAAGGGTATCCATGTGGAAAGGAAGATCGGATATCTCTTGCTTTAACGCTGCTTCCACATCCTCTCTACCTATTCGAATACCAGTATTTGTCCGTTGTATTGAACCTGAAGGATCTGTGCTTAAGCCCAATACGGCTTTTGCCAGGGAAAATCCAGCGTGCTGCGACTCCGGAAGGTGTTCGGAGGGAAGCCAGCTCCAATCTTCGGGTAGATCATCGAAAGCCTTCCGTTTGCCTTTAGCTTTTTCCGATAAGGACTGACGGTGGGATATGTCGGATTTGCGTTTCTCAATTTTCCCTTGTTCCTTCTTGAATAGCTCCTCGTAATGGTAGTTGGCCTTTTTCCACGATTCTTGCTCCTGCTCCATTCTATGAAGTAGATTAGCGTGAAGATATGGATGATGACACTACGCTTACTGTCGGATTTCTTGATTGAAATTCTTCTCGTATTTCTGATTCGATACGTTCTGATTGTTCGCCCGAGTATGCTGAATAGCGCCTGAAGATTGGGATTGAGGATTTGGACCAATGTCGATCTTCCTATCAGCCAACTGCCGCAAGAGGTCTTGTTGAACATTGCTGAGGATGACTACTTCCTGCTCAGAGAGTGGAGGGAGGGTTGTGCTGGCGGGATTTGAGGTCGAGGCGTAAGATTGCGCTGAGCGGGAAGTACACCAAGTTAACAGCAGGAGAAGACGTTCAGTATCTGATATCTCGGTATCGATATGCTTAAAAAAGCTAGATTCTGATATTGAACTGTGCGGATGTGCTGAACATGTACGCGTGAGATATGCATCTCATATACAGTTACGAGATACAGCGACGTACAGAGTTTGCCAGTGGCTTCGAAGGATTCACTTATCCGCTTCCCTCTCCCATTGACCGAGCTGTTTCGTCTATGACTCCGTCGGCCTCCTCCAGAATTGTTTACAGTGGCCTCACGGCCGCGCTGGCTTGATTCTCCTGACTCTGGCTCCTGTGATGCAGACCTAATTGCCATCATCGCACCCTCTCTTAATCGTTTGTTTTTAGTGATCATGGGACTTTCTGAATGAGCTGAAGGCAAGGCCTGCGTCGTGTCTATTATCCGTGATTTACGACTATGGCCATTGCTAGTTGGCTTCTGGTCCGGTGGACGAGGCGGCGGATGGTATTCCTGCCTGAGAGCAGGATCCAAAGCTCTCGCTCTCGCTTTGCGACGTAGCTCGTCTGCCTCATCTTCCATAGCGCGTACATCCGCTTCAATCTCTGGTGTTCGACTAATATGTTTGGAAGACGAGGGTCCAACCGGAGGTTTCAAGGAGGAAGGACCGGCTTTGGAAGTAGTTGAAGGTTGGGAATCAGCACGAAACTTTTTGGCAGGCGGGGGTATAGAAGCATCCAAATCTTTCTGGCGATGTCCATTGGATGAGGGGGGGCGATCTGGCGGGGGTTGCGATGGGGGGCGAGTAGATAGCCGTGTTCCTTGGGAAGATGGTGGCCGGACGATGACCAGACCTCCAGGAATTTCTTCTCCATTGAGAACTGGAAAAGGCAATCAAAAGAGTGAAGAATAGTCAAGCAATCAAAACCCAACAAATTTCTGGTCACTTACGTTTCCGCTTGCTGCCTGACGCGACAAGTTTGGACTGTGACCGCTGGCTAGCAGTTGGTGGACGTCCGGTCATGACGTTCATCCCAGTATTGTCCGATGATACACGCCTTTGCGCGCAACGCACAGTATTTCGGCAGGGGTAGATTTCGGCGACGTTCAAGTCTGGAATCAACAAGCAACGTCGGAGTTTCAAAACCAAACGCGCATCACGTGCAGACGCGACGCTAAGCGCTGGCCATGCGCCTTAAGTTTTGACGCGTTCTCCTTAGCTAGTCAGTCGCAATTAAATCGAATCAATTTGGATACTCCCTCCAGTTCTTCACTCATAAAAAGCTTTGAGAAAAGCAGGCAGAAGTTAGCCTACCCTGATTGAACTGTTGATTATTGCAGCACACCTGGAATCGGACGATAGGGAGGATGATCTAGACCTAGAACTTGTACGAAATTGGCCTTTGTGTTCAGCATCTGGGTTATCATATCCCAGCTGAGCTTATGAAATTGGAAAGTCATACTAGGACTCATTCATGATACGATGAGAGAAATGACAAGTCTTCAGACACTGCAGGGATGAGCCGATTTCCTCGAGGCGAAAATGTGGGTTTTATCTCGAGGTTATGTACAAAAATATGGCAGCAGATATTTTGAAGGAATTGAGCTGAGGTTATGGTAAAATTATGAAAAGATAATTTAAAATAAGCACGGCCCCCCGCCAAATTCACGATAGCTTCACAATAATCGCCACACGAAAAGTTTTAAAATTCGTGCCCAGGATTTTTGATGAATTTTGGTAAAAATCCTTGCATTTTCTCTACATTTTCACCGCGAAGACATTGGCTCATCCCCACAGTGAGACCGGCGAGACCATGGCCCATTCCCCGCCCACGTGATGACAATTAGCTTGAGCCTTGAAGCGCGTTCCAACTCATCCGTCATCCCTTCATTGCGTTCCACCACATCGGTACCGAGACCCTTTCCGTCGGTCTTTTCCTCTTTCTCGTAATCTCCTCTTCCGCGATGTCCTCTTTGAAACGAAAGGCTGCCCAGACCTTTGAATCCGTCCCTGTCACCAAGAAACCCAACCGCACCCTCGAATCTTTTTTTTCACCCCAAGTTCCTCTACCGAAGAAAAGCTCTGACGACCCAACTGAACCGTCCCATGTATCGCTGAGCCCGGAACAGACAAGAGTCTTAAGGATGGTCATAGATGGAGGAAAGAATGTATTCTTCACCGGTGCAGCAGGTCCGTAGTCGATTTCTCTTTAGTTTCGTTAGTTGACAATGACAACAGGTACTGGTAAATCACTACTACTTCGAGCTATCATTAGAGGATTGCGTAACAAATACTCCAAAACGAAAGACGCGATATCAATCACTGCGAGCACTGGAATGGCCGCTTCAAACGTGGGAGGTCTGTTCATCTCCTTCTAATTATCGTCTTCCCAATTGACGTGTTTTTTAGGAATGACGATTCACTCTTGGGGGGCAGTAACACCCAACTGTAGCGATATGAATCTCTTAATTAAATGTATCAAGACTTGTCGGCCTGCTCTTCAAAGATGGAAGAAGACCAAAGTTTTGATCATTGACGAAGGTTGACTTTGTTTAGGCTGTAGAATTATCCAATATTAACTTGCGAACAGTCTCGATGGTCGATGGTCACCTATTTCAACAACTTCACGACATTGCGGTGACCCTTAGAAAACCGACACCAAAACCCTTTGGTGGTATCCAGGTATGATACTGAGTTCCTTTCTACCCCTGCTCTCATTATTTGCATTACCTTTCAGATCATTGTTACTGGAGATTTCTTCCAACTTCCTCCGGTGACTAAGAATAATCAGGAACCAATATTTGCATTTGAGTCCCCAGCGTGGCGGCACACATTAGAGAGCACGGTGAACTTGAATGATGTCTTCAGACAGAAAGATTCCAGTGAGTCGTCTTGCAATGATATCATTGTGTTGTGTTTGAGAACCAAGTTCTTTGAGTCTTCATATCTGCTCTCAACGCTCTTCGCCTCGGAGCCCCATCTGATGAGGCAGTCAAACTATTCAACTCTCTTTCACGTCCGCTACCAGCGAGCCCCATCCTCCCTACCGAACTCTACCCACTGCGCGCTCAAGTAGCGCAATCTAACGCTTCCCGTTTGAACGCACTTCCCTCTCCTAAAGTACCTTACGTCGCCCGGGATAGTGGTACGAAGCCGAAACTCCTCGAACATCTACTTGCCGAAGAACGCCTAGAGCTCAAGACAGATGCACAAGTCATGTTGATCAAGAACGTCGATGATGTCTTAGTGAACGGCGTCGTCGGTAAAGTTCTAGGATTTTATCACCCCAGCGAACTCACCGGTGGCACCTTACCTGCACCTTCTAATTCTGGTTTGAAATCTGGTAGCGCGAATACGCCTTCAGCAAGTACGAGTAGCAAAATGTCATCTTCATCGGTGCCTTCCAATAAAATTCCGTTTAATACAAAGTCTGCAACGGAGACCAAAAAGAATGGCGCACTGTTACGATACGTCCAACTATCGGAAGATGGTCGGACGCCGGTCAGGGTGTCTCGTTGGAATAACAAGGAGAATACTTCTGGCACTAAGGCAGAGGTGAAACCGAAGAAAAAGCAAACGGAGAAAGAGGTCGACGACTCGTCAGAAAAGTATCCTTTGGTTCTGTTTGAGTACCCCCTCCAGGACGGCGGGTACGGGTCAGAAGCCGTATTGATCAAACGTGACGAATTCCGGGTTGAAGATGCGGAGGGAAAATTACTCGCTCGGCGGGTCCAAGTGTAGGCCGTTCTGACCTTTGTTCGTTTTTCATCCGTAGACTGACAATTATCTCTTAGACCTTTGATTCTCGCTTGGGCAATGTCTATTCATAAAAGTCAAGGACAGACAATTCATCGTGTTAAAGTCGATCTCGGGCGTGTCTTCGAGAAAGGTAACCACAATTCATCCCCATCGCTGTCCAGCGAATTGACTCTCGTGTTAGGTCAAAGTTACGTGGCTCTCTCCCGAGCCTCGTCCATCGAGGGTCTGCAAGTTATTGGATTCAATCCCAAAAAAGTCATCGCTCATCATAAAGTGATTGAGTGGAATCAAACTCTACAAAGCGTTCACGAGAATATCTAATTGGGTAATTTGTATCTGTATAAGTATCTGCATCGAGGTGGCTCCTAATGAGTTCTCGGTGTATTTTTTATTGGCATTTGTATCTTGACATAGCATCTCCCTTAATCCTTTCGTAACTACATCTATTATTATCTGATCCATCTTCATATATGTTGATGTAAGGGCGAAAGACCCCATGAGATCTTTCGGTCCTTCAGCGTACTTATATCTTGACCTTAGTGTATTCCTACTACTGGAGTACCTCACACTAAAAGCTTCTGTTCTCTGCAGAGACTTTGAATCGATCCTATAATACTATATGCTCATTAATTCGAATTTCTGACTGGAAGGTCGAAGGGATAGGGAATATGGTAGACTTCTAGCAGCAAGTGCCAGGACAGACAATCAATTAGTGAACTCTTTTCTTCGTACCGCGAGTTGAATACGAGATCATACTTTTACCAGATTCTAAATCAAGCTCGAAAGTCTTATATTCCACTATGAGAAAAAAAGACTCGGAGCATCTCATACTTGGTCGGTGCTTGGTACTGTTGGGCTGGACGCGCACAATGAACATTAGTAGATTGGTAGCGTGAGGTCATGGTGTGAGCGCCAGTCAGCACTACTAAGGTAATCAATCCAGATACACATAGTCTCCGGAATCAACGACCTCGATAAACAAACCCTGACGCTGTAAGGTACTCAAAGCTTTGAGCTTCGTTGAATCTGAATCTCTTTTAGACAGAGAGATATCTTGATCACCTAAATGAACGACGACTTCCTGCAGGCGAGAGATGGAAGATTCCTGCGTCAATGAGTGGTCTTCATCACCCCATCTAGAATGAATCATATCTGTAAAAGCTTCATCGCTGAACTCTTTATATATGGTGAGATAGAGAGTAGTGAGATTCGGAAGCAGCAGCTGTGCCTCCGTAGACGAGTGTTCTTCGCCGGAGACGGCCCAAAGAGATCGCATAAAGTTGATGGATATAGGGCTGGAGATCTGTTTTTCGAATGACCCTTCAAACTGAGCCTCCTGTATACTGAGGGTCATAAGGGATGGGGCTTTTCGAAGAAAGGTAGTGAGGTCGTTTTCAGAAATGCTGATGTTGTGAATAGCAAGTGTCGTCAGGGGGAATAAATCTCTTTCAATCAAGGGCACCCATTATCCCAGAAGGCCAATCAGCAGCACCATGATCAGCTTGTTCAGATGTATCACCTTCAACCTCTAAATGAGCTAAGGCTGGCATTGCAACCAAGTCTAAGACGATTTCCACAAACCGAGTCTTTGGTTCAGATGGTGACAAGACCAAGGTCAACGTTCGTAATTGTTCAAGTGCTGATGGCACCGGGGCTTTTGGGACACGGGGAAGCGTCATTTCACTGTCGTAATCGACTGAAATACGTAAATGAAGCAAATTTTTGCAAAGTCCCACAAAGCTAAGATCACTGAGAGACCAACAGTCAAGACTCAACTTTGTGAGTTGGTGCCATGGGAAGCTTGAATCTGGACGGAGTGGGCGATTGAACACCCTAGGAATGAAGGATTTCAGCTTGGGCATTGGTACAAAGTTCATGGGAGGTTCCTCCTGAGAGTCCAAGATCCCTCTCAAGGTCTGACTCGTGAGTTCGGGACATGACGAGATGTATGGATGACGCAGGAGACACAGGTGCTTGGATTGCGTTGCAAAAATTTCGAGTGAGTTCCATCGGTGAGCCTGTGCTGCCTGAGTTTTGAAAAGCTGCAGAATGAGTTCCTGCGTATGATATCCACTGATAGGGAATGAAACTTTCAAGTCCAATAGGTTTTCTTTGGACCGTTCAAGGAATAGTTGAAGCAAATGAAATTCGGGTCGAATACCCCAAGTCGAAGTGCATCTCACGGAAATCTTGGTCCAATACCATGGAGTCGAAAGCATGATAAATCGCCAGTGTGAGCAAACCGCGCTCAACCGCAACGATATCGGCACCCGAGACATTCTGTATACCCGAGGCCCGACATCACAAAGATAGTCAAATATGAGGCCGAGAATCTCGTCAGGAATCTTCCATATCAAAGCAGTTGAGCACCGCCAATGATTCATATAATCAACTATTCGGGTTCGCCGCTACTGGGCAAGCGATAACTTGGATTGCGAATGGAAGGTTTCTTCGTTGTATACTTCCAAGTCAGCTTCTTCGTCAAGACAAATCTGCTGGGCGGTTGAGACTGCTTGTGTCGAAAGCAGAGGAGGAATTGGCTCCTCAGGAACAGAGATCTCTTTCGGTGTATCGTAACACGATATTTAGCTACGAGATTAAGTGAAATATGAAAGTGTAAAGGTCGGAGTTCGAGGAGCTCACAATACAAGACTTTTTGATTAAATGGTTTGCGAGAGGTTTTTTTTTTTTTTTTTTTGAATTCTTCATTAACCGCAAGTAAGTAAGGCTAAGTACTAAGGCGCGGGGAGCTGCGGCGACCAGCTAGTGGTGGTGAGCCTGGCTTATCGCCCAGCTCCATTCTCCGGTTCTGGATGATGTGTGGAAGGTCTGTAGAGGATGGTATAGTTGGGGGTCGTGGTTTGCGAGAGGTACCGTTTAACTTACACAAAGTTTTAGTTACACGATCAGTCACTGTCACGCTGTTGCTGTTCGTGTCTATGTACAACCAGCCTTCGAGATGCTGACCATTCACTGCGATACCATCGAACTCTCAGATTCCGAAACCGAAATTGAGTGCTCCCAAGCTACTTTTCTTCCTTCCTCACAGCGATCTCAAGTCTTTGAAATTTCCGACGATGAACCTCCTACGGCGCCACTCACTTCCTTGCCCAGTGCACAACTACTCAACTTGTCAGACGACGACGACGATATGTCTATCTCATCCCCTCAGAAGGCCTTGCCGCGTGGCTCCGTGGACAAGGGTAAGGCGAGAGCTTTCTCAGGATATGACTTGCAACTCGATTCTGGGTCAGATTCTGACTTGCCCAACGCCAATGAACTTTTGAATGACATTCTTCCTCGAACACGGTCTTACCCATCCTCGCGTACTGTTTACTCTTCCAAACGAAGTTACCGTCAAACTTCTACTTGCGCTGATTCCGATGAGGCATCCTCTCCTCCCAAGAAAACGCGTGTGAATACATTGGATGTCGTTAAACAGCAGACGAAACGACGAGGTAAAACTGTAGAAGAAAAAGCGCGTGAGAAGGTATGGGGATTCTTTTACCTGACCCATGAGGCTTATTTTCAAGCTTGATATCGCTCGTAGGAATTGAAGGACTATGAAAGAGACAAGAAGAAAGCTGAGAGGGCGAGACAGAAACAGCTTAAGGATGATGAGAAATCTGCTCAGAAAAGAGCTCAGAAGGCGCAAAAGGAACTTGATAAAGCTCAAAAGCAAAGGGACAAGGAGGATAAGGCCCTCCACAGAACAGTTAATCAGCTTCTTCTCAACAAGAAGGAAGCGCTTCAGTATATGACGTTAATCCTTTCCAAATCCTTCCGAAAATCATACCCAGATTTTGCGCGACTTCTTCACGCTAAACTCGATGGCCATAAAGCCGGTATACGCGATGACGGTCCCGATCTACTGCCCGGATACGACACTGTTCGCTGGCAGCGACTTGTCTTCAAGGAATACGATACTTCCGTTCGTGCATTCAAAGCTGTGAAACCCTCATACCAGAAATTCGAAAAATTCGCTCTAATGCGTCTTAGCATTGTTCAGCTTAGCAACCTGGTGCAGAAGAACGGCCTTGTAGACCTTGTTCAAGATTTCCGTCAAGCTCACGGGCTTGGACGCAAGGACCACATGTATATCATGATCTCCGGGATGGGGAAATTGCGTACGAGAAATGCTGCAGAGTGGAAGAAGCTCGAAGGTGCGTTGACGAGCTTGCAGTTCCAGGAAGATGTTTACCTCGCATGTGTTGAAAATGAGCAAGAAGCAGTTGATCGTTTGTATAATTACTCTGGTGATCTCGGTGAGCCTCTATGATTCATATGTGAGCATTCAGTCTCTTACTCATTATTGATCTTACTACCAGGTATCAGAGAAGACAAGTGAGTCAAATTTGTTCTAGATGTTTGTAGTAACCGACAGTTCCCGCCCCAGGTTAATTTCTCGATCCTATCTTCCATTCTGTCCCGATACGAAGGTTAAGGTTGGGAAGGATCCCAAAGACACTTGGACCAAGATGCTCAGTCAAATTCATCGAGTTACGGATAGTGGTGCAGAGGGGATTGTTGAGCAATATCCGACCATGCGGAGTCTTTTGATGGCGTACGAGAAGAATCCCTTAGATGGGGAACGCTTATTGACCGAATCTAAAGTATGTGCAGAGTTTCTAGGAGTTATTTCATCTTTTATGCTAACCTCAACCCAGGTCAATTACCGCATAGATGGTCAAAAGACCATTGAAGGGAGGGGTCATGATAAACTTGGACTGGCCCTGTCGAGAAGGGTGCACACCATTCTCTGTGGGACAGATCATCTTGCATTAGTGGTCAAGGACAAGTAGCATACAATTTCGAACAAATTTTGCCCCCTTGATACCTAATCTTCAAATCTACTTCCTAAGCATAATCATTTACGATATAATCACATTTCACTTATGTTGTACCTATCTCATCTTATAAGTTACATCTCGTAGCACTTTCACGCCACCTTGATAACAACCTTTCCTACATGGGCTTGAGATTCCAAGTACTCGTAAGCTTTCAGTGCTTCCTCAAAAGGGAACACCTTATCGATAACTGGTCGAGTCACTTCAGGGTGAAGAGAGAGCAGGCGGTTCATGTCTTTGAATCTATGCAAGAAGATAACGATGAGTGAGTTGTAAAGTAAGCAACAAAGAAGATAGTACGAGACGTACTGAGCAACAGATCCAATTTGGATACCGCGAATGAAGCAAGCTTTTCGGATAGTGGGAAATACAACCTCAGTAGGGGTACCCTGTACAGTTACGTTGAGAAAAATGAGGAAAACTTGAAGTAGTGATTGGATGTTGCGTATTACGCACCCCACCGACAAAACCAATGGTATGGATCCACCCAGCAATACGAACAGCTTTTAAGGATTTGTCAAGCGAGTCAGAGCCCCCGACCTAGCGTTTTTTTTTGTATCGTGCAGTAAATAACTTCGGGACTAAAACTCGAGACACACCTCGAGAATATGATCAACACCTCTTCCACCGGTAAGCTTAAGAACTTCCTCGTGCCAATTAGGCGTGGTTTTATAGTTGATAACGTGGTGAGCACCAAGCTTGGTAGCAATTTTCAGTTTCTCGTCAGATGAAGAGGTAGCTATGACTTGGGCCCCTGAAGCGAGCGCGAGTTGGAGACCGTGACTAGGAGAGAAGAAGTCAAACTAAGACTCTAGTTCAGCATATGGAACATCGAACCACATACATAGAAACGCCGCCAGTGCCAAGGATGAGAACGGTGTCGCCACTCTTAACAGGGACAGGACCCATGAGTGCGTTGTATGCGGTCAAGGCAGCACAGCTATAATATACGGTGAGTGGAATATGCAAGTTAGCTCGAAGGGAGTACACCCACGGCAAAGTAGATGCCTCTTCAAACGAAAGATGATCAGGGATTTGAACAAGAGACTACGCATTGAACAGTCATATATTTAGTGAAAATAGAAAACGTAGATAAACGTACATATGGACGGAACGCTTTGTATTGCGTCAATACACCGTGAGCAGCTCCTCCATGAGCGGTTCTCTGAATCTCAGGCGAGGTATCTCCAGCAATATGATCGGCAGCGAAGTTGGCACAAACACGATCGCCTATTTTCCATTGGCTTCCTGCTTCGTCTCCGATTGCGATGACTTCTCCAGCCATATCAGAGCATGGAACGAGTTCTTCTGGGAAGCTATAGGACAACAACACAATAAGTGTGGCATGATCCTGAGATCTGAAAGTTGTACTTACTCCCCGTGGTATTTGTTCAAGCCGACGATGAGATCGCGGTACTTTCAGTGAATGAGCACGATTTTGACGGTTCGCGAATAAAATAAAGGTTTACTTACCTGCAATGAAACAGCATGGATTTTGACGAGGACCTCGTGAGATTTGAGAGGTGGTAACTTAGATTCCTTTGAAGAGATGTTTGCAAGGGCGCCGAACTAGTAATCGATCGACGATCAGCCTGAGATATGTCACTGTACGGATATGATGTGATTGAGACGAACTTTGGGCCAGAAGTAATGTTTGGTCGTAGTCGGGAGAACCATTCTTCAAGTTGTGGTATGGGATTATGTTATCCACCTAAGTATCTCTGGTGTATCTGATTCTTGTGGCAGCCGGGAAAGAGTGACGCAATTTCTGCGAAAATATGCTGTGATAACATGTCATGATCGTTTAAATTTGGTTACTAGTGTAAGTGTGCACTGAGGACGCGAGAGAGTCGAGACTGAGTTTGTCATGAGTTCATTCAGCTTGAGAATGATCATGGCGGCAAACAAAGATGGGAAGGAAGAAAGGAAGTTCAATTCAACGGCTTGGTCCAAGATTTGTGGAAATGGGAGGGATGTCCATCTCGTTCCCACAAAGAAAAACGGTTGGTAAGCACGACGACGCCGAGTCAAATATTAATCAGGTCGAATCACCAAAAATCTAATGATGCACCGTGCGAGCGTACGAGAGGGTATGTATTACAAACGTCTCGTTCACGGGCGTAATTATCCTCACTGTATTCCTTCTCTGAGGAGTCATCCAGTAAGTAGTAGTGTGTCGTATAGTTGCTGGGAAGTTTGAGCGGAATGTGGCAATGTTCGGGAGCATTGGCTGGTATTGGGAATTGCAGGGGCGTTGCAGTAGGACATACTATTGTGATTCAGGGTGCATACATACATGGAGACGACTCTGGCGTCCTGTAGCCGTCAGCTCGCGAAGGGACGAGGGGAGGTGTAGAAGATTTGGGGAGTAAAGGCACCACATAGAAGTTTAGTGACTGTGCGACGGTGAGAGTGATTCTGAATCCGGAGTAATGGCGGAGACCAATAGATTGTAATTTCGCGCTGGGCCTCATAGACTAGTCGTGGATCATGCTTGAAGGTGCCGAAGCCAATTTTCCTGTCGATCCTCTATAACCCCAAGTGCTGCTAAAGAGACCTACTGTTTATTTCTCAAGGAGCATGACAAAGAAGGGTTGTTTAGATACCGTACGTACGAAGTGAGCTACCTTTAATATTGTGATAGTGCTCTGCTGACCACCATATTGCCTGAAATCAAAGTACGTACAAAGTGGGTTTATGCCACCTTAATTACAACCTTTCCCACATGAGCTTGAGATTCCAAGTATTCATAAGCCTTCAGTGCTTCTTCAAATAGAAATACTTTGTCGATAACTGGTCGAGTCACCTCAGGGTGTAGAGAAAGCAGTCGGTTCATATCTTTGAATCTGCGCAAGAACTTATGAGAAGCAAGTTGTGAAAAATGAATTCAGACGTACTGCGCAATGGACCCAATCTGGATACCGCGAATGAAACAAGCTTTCTGAATAGTGGGCATCATAACTTCGGTAGGTGTACCCTAAAATTGCGTTTTAAAAAGGGATGATACTGGTACCGTGACCAGGACGCTGTGTACACACCCCACCAATAACCCCAATAGCATGGACCCATCCCGCCATACGAACAGCTTTCAAGGATTTTTCGAGTGAGTCAGGGCCACCGACCTGAAGTTCGAGGTACACTGAATATCCTGGGGACTTGACTCGAGACAAATGCGAAGCATCCGAGTCCTCACCTCTAGAATATGGTCAGCACCCCTTCCACCGGTAAGCTTGAGGATTTCCTCGTGCCAATTAGGAGTGGTCTTATAGTTGACAACGTGGTGAGCGCCTAGATTGGTAGCAATTTGCAATTTCTCGTCAGACGAGGAGGTAACGATGACCTTGGCTCCTGAGGCGAGCGCGATTTGAAGGCCGTGACTAGGAGAGAGTGAACCAAATTAAGGCCAGAGTTCGTTCCGTAGCATACTAGAATACATACATAGAAACACCGCCAGTACCAAGTACGACAATGGTATCACCACCCTTAAGTGGGACAGGGCCCATGAGTGCGTTATATGCGGTCAGGGCAGCACATCTTCAAAACCAGAAAAAATGAGCAGCGTCCCTGTATAACTCAAATGGTGCACCCACGGCAAAGTAGAAGCTTCTTCGAAGGAAAGGTGGTCCGGGATGGCAACGAGGGACTACGAATGATCACGTTTATGTCAAATTAGGAAGTAGATAAACGTACGTGAGGACTGAACGCTTTGTATTGCGTCAATACACCGTGAATTGCCCCTCCATGAGCAGTTTTCTGAATTTCAGGAGTGATATCTCCAGCGATATGATCAGCAGCAAAGTTGGCGCAAACGCGATCTCCCTTTTTCCACTGACTACCTGCTTCGTCTCCGACTGCGATGACTTCTCCAGCCATATCGGAGCATGGTACAACTTCATCTGGAAGCTGTAGAAAATCGTAAGGTTTAGAGTTATAATTCTGAGATTGAAAGTTACCTGCCGGGGTATATGTTCAAGCCGACCATAATATCGCGATACTTTCAGTGAATCAAAATCATTTTGGCGGTTCCCGAATAGAAAAAAGCTTGGAGTACCTGCAAGGAAACGGCGTAAACCTTGACGAGCACCTCGTGGGATCTGAGAGGCGGAAGCTGAGATTCCTTTGAAGAGAGGTTTGCAAGAGCGCCGAGCTAGTGAATATATGGTGAGAGCATGTCTAGATACCACCGAGCATCGAGACGGACCTTGGGCCAGAAGTAATGCTTGGTAGAAGTTGGGAGAACCATATTTTATGATGATAAGAGATCGTCTCATGAAGTTTAAATACCTCAAGCTAGTAATGTCTAGGGGAGCATCTCACAGTCGGGAAAGAGTGACAAAGTCTCGGCGAAAATGTAGATGAGCATGGTTTATCCAATGTAACGAGAAGTTGAGGCCAATCTACACCATAACCCTGGATTTGTCGTCATAAAATGAAGATGGCGGTCAAAGAGTACGGGAATGGGAAAAACATTCAGTGTTGAATCCGTTTTTGAATACACAAGGTCAGCAGAGCCAAGAAAAGTGGTCGGTAAGCGCCACCACCAGTCTCCGACGACGCCGAGTAACAGTAAGCTGATTTGAATTCTAAACCACCCACATCGAATGATGCACGTTTTCACGTTTTCTGAACCCGAACATGAAGGTCGTAATCATAGGTGCTGGGCCTAGTGGACTGGTCACTGCCAAATCTTTGCTCGAAAATGCCGACGCCAACTTTCCTTTCGATCCTATTATCCTCGAACAAGTTCGTGCTGCTAAAGAGATAATTGAAATATTTCATTTCTTAACATGACCCTTGTAGGAACATGATATTGGAGGAACGTTCAGATACCGCACATACGAAGTGAGCTACTTTTAGTCAATGTAGGAGAACGCCGTGACTTTGCTAATCATCAGACGCGTTTAGAACGCCAGTCTAGTCTCGTCCAAGCAGCTCACGAGTTTTTCCGACTTTCGACTTCCCCTGTCCCATCCTGATCATTTAACCACCGAAGTACGAGCCACTACTAGTTTGTAAACATAAAGCTAACCTATTACAGGCATATGTTTATTATCTACGGGCTTATATAGACCATTTCAATCTCAATGACAGAATTCACCTCAATACCAAGGTCATCAATGTTGCGCGACAGCCCGAGGGGGGGCACGTAGTCTCTTATGTAACCAGAGATTCGAAGGACTCTGAATGGGGCTCTGGTGAGTCCATGCTTCTCACATAACGAGTGCAGAATTGACCATGAGCATTGCAGAGGTCGCCACTGTTTATGCACCATACATTGCCGTCTGTACTGGATTGCATGTTGTCCCGTGGATCCCGTCCGTACCAGGTATTGAGCATGTCGTTGCTGCGAACGGGCATATCGAAAACCCCGTGTTCCACTCTTTTGAATACAAAAAGCGCGCTCAACTCAAGGGTAAACGCATCATGATCTTGGGGACGGGGGAAACTGGTACGGATATTGCGTATGAAGCTGCAAAAGCTGGAGCAAAAGAAGTCGTCCTATGTTCTCGTGCTGGGTTAGTGTCATTTAATCTGCCGTAACTTCATGATATTCCTGTACTCACCGCTATGTTTAGGTTCTTATCGTTCCCAAAGCAGTTGAACGATTTTGAAGTATTCGGATACAAATCTGATAAAGGGCCAGGGATACCATTGGACTCACTGATTACCAATCTCGCGGAGTCTGCCTATGTGGTGAGTAGGAGCCTTATATTCTTTCTCGATGGACAGATTATGGAGGAAGTCTCTTTCAGCATCCATGGGTAGAAGGTTCTCATATTCGTTGGTTGTAAGTCCTCCGGTATCAAATTTTCCCCTTAGTTGATTTATGCACAATTTACAGTATATCTGATTTTGTCATCAAACGGCTCATATGGGTTTTAACTGGTGAGTAAACTATACAGTGTTTTCGACGCGACTTCAGCGTGACGGTCATCTCCAGGTACTCAAGCTGGTTGTAATCAATGGGTATGTTTTCGGATTTTCGTGTGGTTACTGTCATTGATCGCCTTCCATAGGTGGGCGAACTCGAACCCGAGAGACTAGGAAGAGCTTATGTGTTTCTGAACAAGGTCAGTATCCAGTTCTCATTCAACATTATCTTGTGTCCCATTTCATCCTCTCAGTCTCAAAAAGCCATGCCCTACATCAATCGCCCCTACCGAAATCGACCCAAATTTCTTGACTACATTGCTCGCTACATCGACCCACCAGAAGATTCCCCACCTCAGACTGATTTTGCTGTTGACCTCGCGCCCTTCCCTACACACTTCCTTCCGAACGGACGCGCTGTCTTCGCACCGAGCAAACGCAAAGATTATATTCGGATGAAAGACCGCGACGTGCGTCCAGAGTTGGTCATCTACGCTACGGGATACAAGCAGGAATTTGGGTTCTTGGATAAAGAGAGCGGATATCCAACTCCAGATGAAGCGAATGTCCGGAATGTGGTCAAGGAGGGAGATGAAAGCGTTGGATTTATTGGGTTCGTGCGACCTGGTGTTGGAGCTATACCGCCCATAGCCGAAATGCAATCCTTTTTCTGGATATCATTACTGAAAGGTAAAGTACGGCAACCGATGCCGCCCCCTCGCTATCACCTCCTCGTGAAAGAGACCGCGCGAATCAAATACGGTGTCGACCATTCTACGTACATGAGTACGTTGGCAAAGGATATCGGGGCCGCACCGGGTCTTTGGGAGCTTTGGAGAGAATACGGGACTCATGTCTTGATATGCTACTGGTAAATAACACGTGCTTTATTATTGCATTTGGCTGATATCATTCATTGAATGTAGCTTTGGTGCTGCTTTCACAACTTTCTACCGTCTGGTTGGACCGTACAAATCTGCGAGTGCTCCAGAAATCATTAAAACCGAGCTTTGGGACACCATACTTCGGAGAGGTTTTCTAGGGGTGAGTTCGTCTTCGCTCCTGTGAATAAATATGTTGACTGATATGCAACGTTTTTTTGCCAAAGAATTTAATCATGGGTGTAATCCCAATGGTTTTCTACTTGTCGCTCAACGGTATCGCTTTTTCTTTGGGTATTGCGTGGACTATGGTTGGAGGGAGAGTAGAATGAATCTGGTAACCTGCCATTTAATTCGCGATATCTGTGCAATTGCAATCTTGTTCAATATTTTGACGTAGGATCGATATAGTTGAGTACGTGAGATAGTCAGCTTCGCATAAACCCTAGCACAAAATACTCAAGCAAGATGAAAGTCCGAAATGGTATACTCTACCTGGTAATCGGTAAAAGAAAAAAATGAAGATGGAAGGATTAAGAAAATCAAAAGGGTACGTAAAAACCAAAAAATGGTCAAAGTCGATCCACTCGACCGTTGACTGGACATCTACCCCTTTAATTGACAGTAGTAGGGGTTGCTGTCACAGTGGTGAGTATCGCGGTGCTCACGGTGCCAGTGATGGTTGGGACAGTGCCAGTGATGATTGGGACAGTGCCAGTGATGGTTGGGACAGTGCCAGTGATGATTGGGACAGTGCCAGTGATGATTGGGACAGTGCCAGTGATGGTTGGGACAGCATCAGAAGAGCTGATGATGATGCTCGTGATATTTCCAGATGCAGTTCCAGTGGGGAACGCCGTCGAAGGATCAAAGGTGATGGTGGTCAGGGAACCGTTTACACTGGACGTGCCCACAATCACAGTAGTGATATTCTCCGATGCGGTTCCAGTAGGGAACGCAGACGACAGGTCAAAAGTAGTCGTGATCACAGAGGCCGTTCCAGAGGGATTGGTTACGATAATGGAGGTGAAATTGTGGGACTCAGTTGAAGTAGAGAACGCGACCGAAGACTCGGAGTGACAATGAGCTTTGATCGTTTTAGTCACGTAAACAGTGGTCGTAACGACAGACGGGCTCGGAACTGAAGAACTGGCAGTTGCGATGGTTGTGAAGGAGGTGCTCACAGTTGGGACAATTTTGACAGAGGTAAACGAAGAGCTCACAGCTCCAATAGATGTGAAGGAGGAACTAGCAGCTGGTACGGACCCGACAGAAGTGAACGAGCTCACAGCTCCAATAGATGTGAAGGAGGAACACGCAGTTGGTACGGACCCGATAGAGGTGAACGAGCTCACGGCTCCAATAGATGTGAAGGAGGAACTCGCAGTTGGTACGGACCCGACAGAGGTGAATGAGCTCGCAGCTCCGATAGATGTGAAGGAGGAACTCGCAGTTGGTACGGACTCGACAGAGGTGGACGAGCTCACAGCTCCAATAGATGTGAAGGAGCTCACAGTGGGGACGACTCCAACTGAAGTGAACGAGCTCACAGTGGGGACAACTCCAACTGAGGTGAAGGAAGAGCTCACAGCCCCGATCGACGTGACAGAGGAGCTCACGGTTGGTACAACACCAACGGAGGTGAACGATGTCACGCCAGGGATCGAAGTGATGACAGAAGTTATTTGTCTAATATCAACGGCTGGAATCTAAATATCGAGTAAAGAAACATTGGTCGTCGAAAACAGGCGAAGCGCAATCAACTTACAGCGTTTACTGTTGCGATCTCCAAAGCTGCAGCCAGGATGACTGGGGTAAGCGTCTTGAAAATCATGATTAAAATTTGAATCCTGAAGAGACACTGAAAACGAAGGAGATGGGTGAACCAAAGAAAATACCTGGCCTTTTATAAACGGAGGAGGAAGAGTTGGTGATATACAAGATACTCATTTAGCAAATTCACAAACAGCATGCCCTACCCCGGAACAGGCAAATTCAATTGTTCCTGTTCAAGGTGCGGCAGGAGTATGGTTAATGTTCTCGTGGTAAGTATGGTGAAAACAAGCCGTCTTGGTCTCGAAGAATAAATGGATTCTGTCATTCAACGCAGCACAGACCTGTGTGCGAAGAAAGTGCTGGCGGTATCTCGGCAAAGCCTGAGAGATGAGGCCTACCAAGGCCATGAAAAGCTGTTCAGTTGAATGAATAATCCCAGGTCAATGAACAGATGGAACATTTAGTAGAAAAAGCTGTTGAGGTGAATGAATAAGATTGCTCCTTCGCAACGGTTGTTTCATAGGCTCCAGGTTGAACGGTGAAATTTGAAGGGGTCCATGATCGTACGACGACATGCCTAAGGCTCCCCTAGAACAACTTAATTGTGTAGTACGAGTCCATGCGTCGCGATCGTCCATTCAGATTTACGTGATTAACTTCTGAGTATTGTAGTCACGCCCACCTTCATTGTCTTTTCCGTCGTTCTCAATTGCACTTCCAACAAATCGCAAAACCAGAGGCGGGTCGGAAAAAATGGTTGAACTGATGGGTCATCGTCGGCAATGCAAATGTGATGCTGCCACTCATCTGCAAAACCTGTATTTTCGGCTAAGGGTCCGAAAGCGGTCGAGAGCACTTCCCAGCAGTGAAAGCACCCAGAGCATGTTGCTTTCGGTGCTTTCAGCACTGGGATCTGCTGGGATCTGCTCTCAGCCCTTAGCCGAATATCCAGGTTTTGCAGATGGCCTGCCAGGTAAGCTGTCTCGACAGTGAATTCTACAATGCTTTTGATCATGAACAAGCATGAATAACTACCAGTGTATCCATTACGAGTCCGAAATGTAATGAGGAATCGTCCTATAGTGGGTTTGAGCGTGGGAACCTTCCTTTTATATTTTTCACCTTCCTTATATACTTTTTACCTTCCTAATTGTTGGAAGACTTTTCCTCTTTAGGCCGATTCTTTTTGTTTCACGTGACTCATACTACTTAGTTCGTATTTCGCACGACGCTTTCCCTCAGCTGTTTAGATCCTATTTGGTTCTTCACTGAGGGTAAGCTTGACCTTTTCATTATACCTATACTTCTAGATACTGATTAGCTATCTATAGCTCATTTTGTTCTTTGTATAGGTTTGACCACCAAGACTAATTGAGCGAAGTTTTTTCCCCATATTTGGACTGTTACTGCTGTGACTATGTTAGAGATTTTTTTTTCACATCACGATTTTTGTTACTACGTTACAATCGGCGCCCAAGGGCGCCGTACTTTTTGCCACTCATTATCTTTGTATCTTAGCTCTATCCAAATGTTGTTGTATCTACATACCATCTATCTATCTATCTATCTAAATGGTTTCTTGAGGACTCGTTCCTGCCACGCGCGCAGCGCGATGGCCCACCTTCGCACGTAGATGTGGCATCAGCCAGGCAAAACTTGCTACACACACACTGGAATTGGAATATGATGATGTAGTGAACAAACCAAAGATACCAAAGGACCCTGTTGGCCATTAATGCTCCATGAGCAGTGTTGAGATCGCGGTCAGTTTACATTCTGCTCATCAAAGCCCCCACCTTACTGGGAGGCTGGCACATCTGCCGCTTCCGGAAGTCGGCCATCAGTTCAGCATTTTTTCCGATCCGCCAGGCTAATTTCGAGCGCCAATGGTTTTTCTTCGATCAAATTGAACGGTCTTCAACCTTTTAACAAATCGGCCATTCTCGAGGGAGACCTTATGGGAAAAAGTCTGGTCTTCGCCATTTTCCGCATATCGGACAACAAATGCAGAAGAGATAATCGATTTTTGGACCAAGCCGTTTGATTTAACTCCACTTTGACTCCTTCCTTCATTCAACCTTATGCACCCAGTCCGAAGATTTCCTGGTCGGCGTCCGGACCTGTCCAGGACCTATATAGGGGAAAATATAACTGGGCCGTTTCTCGATCTGGTAAGACTCGTGGTTCACATGCCCAACCTAATAACTTGTTGAGGGATCAACCACAGACAATTGTTCGTGGCCAAGATCTACTCGTTTAGCCTTGGCAGAAAGGCATCGCAGATTTTTTTTGACCCCTTGAAGCAAAGGAGAAGAACACGGATCGCACCTCATGGACAACTGCTGCGCGATGTGGCCGAAGACTGAGCTGGTACTTTTCCACCGACAATCATGATACGATGGCAGGGGAGACGCTTTAAATGCGCATCTCCTAATTATTAGATATCCCTTTCGCTTCCTTTATACCTCGCTGTCGCGGCCTTTCTTATGGGCATTCCTGGAACCACCTCTAGCGGGTCATCTGTTCATACTCGCCAAACTTTTGCGGAAGAGTTAACTTTGCCTGAGCTTGTGCAGGAACAAAGTACGGAAGTCATCCGTGTCACTGGCAAAGCGGAAAACGATACAATATCTCTCAAGAGCGAGGGAGGGAGAAGTACAAAGGTACCGCTGTCGGTGAAGATTCTTTCGGTTGCGATGGTGACGGCCATTGGATTTGGATCTGACTGGAGCTCTGGCGTTACTGGTGCTATGAAAAGCACACTGAAGAAGGTACACCATCTCGTTCATTGCGTTTATGGCTAAGACGTTATGGGCGCAGGATTTGGACATCAACAACACTAAGTATGCGCTGTTATCAGGCAGTGAAGATTTCATGAAGACTGCTCTGATTCTTTTCAGTGGCATAATCACAGACCGTATTGGTGGGGCAGGTTAGTTGTTATCCTGCTCCCAGATGCTCATAAACACTAACGTGTACCATCATAGGTGCTATGCTTTACGGCAATGCCATTTACAGCGTCGGTGCTATCCTCATCGCTGCCGCCACTACTGTCCGTAGTTACAAGTTCATGATTCTCGGGACCGTTATCCAGGCTTTCGGTGATATCGCGACCCAAGTTGCCCAGTACAAAGTGTTCAGCTCCTGGTTCGCGCCTTCGAATGGTTTTGCTTCAACTCTCGGCTTTGAGTTAGGTGTTGGGAAAATCGGATCTTTTGTTGGAAAAGCCTCAGCCAACATCATTGCCGAAAACATGGGTGACTTCAGCTGGGTATATTGGATGGCTGTTGTCATGAACGTCTTCACCAATGTGGTGACATTGATCTTCTGGTTCTTCACCCGATGGTGTGAGAAGAGGTACTCAGCAAAACACGATCCCGCTACGGGCGAAAAGCTCACCGAGAAAAATGATCACTTCGAGATTCGAAAAATGCTTCAACTGCCTTGGCCATTCTGGTGTATCATCGCATTCACTGCATTCCAAACATCGTGTGCAATCGTTTTTACCAATAACGCAACGGAGATGGCTGAACAGCGTTTCGACGTTTCTGCCGTCACTGCGGGCTGGTACAGCGCTATGGCTCAGTACATGGGTTTCTTCCTCGTTCCATGTTTGGGTGTCTTCATTGACATACTTGGGAATCGCCTGAGCGTTATGGTCATATGTGGCATCGGTATGTTCATAGCAATGTGCTTGGCTAAATGGGGTCCAACAGTTTCGGGGACGGCGGCCTCTTTTGGCATTTACGCCGTTGCAGAAAGCTTAGGGCCTGTTGTCATCATCGATAGCATTCGCACTACAATGTGGTATCAAGAGGTTTTTGGCTCAGGCTATGCAATCAAGATCGCAGTGAACAACAGCATGAATATCATCGTTGGAATTGTCGCCGCCGTTATCCAGGATAAAGACGACAACAGTTACAACAACGTTGTCGGTGTGTACGTGTTTCTAGCCGCGGGGTCAATGCTCGTTGGAATTGCTTCATTCGTGGTTGGGTATTTCTTTATAGATCTAGGACGCCTACAGTGGACGAAGAAACATCGCATTCGTTACGGCGAGCTAATCAATGCTCAGAAGGAAAAATTCGAGGAAGGTGATGCGGGAAAGAAGAATAGGGCTTTCAGCGTGTCAATGTTCACGGTCGTGATACTCTTAATTTTGGGGGCTTGGGCGACTTATTTTGGGGTCTGGCAACTGGAAATAATAATGCATAGTACAATTCCGTAGCGGAATGTCGACTTCACATACTGCCCGTTTTACAAGTAATGAATATAGTATAAGGTACATAGCTTTGCAAAGTCAGAGGGGCAAACCTAGTGAAGCTTGGATGCCACACAACTAATTGGCGTCGTAATTACCACAGAGCCGTGTATCTATCTGTCTATCTATCTGTCTATCTATCTAATGTTCATATCAGATCTCGACCAATGATAGTGCGAGAGGAATCACATACCTCTATCATTGAACCCGAGTACATTGCACTTCCCTTCAAGTTCAACATAAGATGTGACATTGTAATGCTCGCGGCCCTACAATATATGGGAAGGCGTGAGTAGTAGAAACACAATTTGTGATGGGGAAATGAATCAAGAAGGCTTACACATTGCAAAACATCGATAACAGGCCTTTAGTCAAGCCCTATAAAGTTTCAATAATGTTATCCTTGAATAAGTGGATTATCGGAGGCATACCAAGCCAGACTAAAGCATATAAGATAGGCATGAGCGTCAGAGATTTGAGAATGTGAAGGGAAGTTTCCCCACTGTGAAAAAGAGGGTTATATTGGCAGAATTGATGAGAGTAACAATTCCGAAATACATTGTGCCTATGTTTTAAATGGAGCTTCCTCATAGGTAGTTAAAGCATTCACTTACCATCCCGCATGACTATGGTTCCAATTCCTCCGTGAATAGCCCGCATTTTCGAAACCTTCCAGAGCGTTAGCCCAAAGACGCAGACATCAAAGATAACAACTCCACATCTGCAAAACCTGTATTTTCGGCTAAGGGTCCGAAAGCGGTCGAGAGCACTTCCCAGCAGTGAAAGCACCCAGAGCATGTTGCTTTCGGTGCTTTCAGCACTGGGATCTGCTGGGATCTGCTCTCAGCCCTTAGCCGAATATCCAGGTTTTGCAGATGAAACTGTAAGTTTAATGGCCCGGGAAAAATACTCACAAAACTGTTCCCTGCAACACACACCTGTAGGACACTCAAATACAACGCTATCCGTCTACTACAACCGTATATTGCATAGATGCGAATTATAAAGAGGACTATGAAGATCCAGGACTCAAAAATATTGTGTACGGTCTTCATGGTAGTACTTACCGTCGATGACGGACGAAACCAGAAAAATATAACCCCAGTGATAAACATTGAGAGCAAGACATCTGGCAAGATTTTTGTTGGTGAATTTGTCCATTATAACTAATTGTACTGACCCCTGTGCATGCAACGTTCATTTCTAGTGACCTCATTGGCATCATGTATAACCTAGGTTACTCACCGTATGATGCAGAATAAAACTAGGCCAAAAGTCAAATAAAATGATAGGAATGAGACCTAGAAGGTTGAGGTAACGGTTTACATAGAAGAGGGTCGTGGCAAATGTGAATCTTGTTTTTTGTTTCCAATATCGCTCAACCTCAGCATCAAATGTGAGCAAGTAGTCATAGATGACAATTGCTAAAAAAGAATTTGTGAGCTGTGAGCCTGAGAACTGACAAGCCCGAGGACACACTGGACTCCACAAGTTGAACATAATAGTTCCAATTCCTGAAACCCACGGCACACATCATGAGGTGAGGTTGTCACTGTCAGTGAGCAGATTTATAGAGCGTAGTACGTACATCTCGATTTGCGTTTCAACAGCAAGCTGAAGGGATTCAGACATAGTGGTCAAGTACGATTGCAAGAACAGCTATTGAGGAAGATGTTATAAAGTGCTAGAACTGCCAGTGCCATAGAAGAATAGAGAATGTCAGGCAATGCACATCCGGAACAACAAGGACATTACAGTCGACGCCTCAGTTGCAGAAATCACACTTACAGCATCAACATGGAATTTATCCGGACTTCAATGTTTCATAAATTGCGACCGTTTGGCAATTGGAAAGACCGATATCCTCTGAAATAATGAGCGACAATCACAACAATTCAGTTTCTATAGTGTATATGAGTATACATGTAGCAACTAGAAATCACGGTAAGGAAGAGGGCTCACTGATGGCCATAGATGACGCTAGTCGCCATCCATCTCTGTTCATCTTCCTCTTTTCATCTTCCAGCAGTTTATGTATTAGTCAACGATGAAAACACCAGTTTCAGATTCAGCTTTTGGGAGTATTGGATAGTAAACATCCGATATGATCTCCAAATTAAGACAGGTCAAGATGTACAACCGGCTGCCAGCGTAAGCAATGCCCTCAACTAATTTAGTAGATTATTAATGTTGGGATCGAAAGTGGCATTCGGTCGTAGCAAACTGGATACAGTCACTCTTGTTGAACCCCCAACAGAGGAATTGTTACCAGAGCCCTCCGGTGCCCCTGCCTGCGTAGAACCACTGCCCATCACCCTGGGAGTGTTTGAATTATCGAGGAGAGTGGGAGCCTTCGAATCCTTCGTCCTGATGAGTTCCAAATCCTTGATCTCCTGGTCATATCTCTGTTCGTTGTAATTAGTGATTATTTCCTTCGACGCCATATACTTCAACAAGGCACGGAAGAAAAACGTATTCTCGTCCTCATCAACTCCTTTCTTCAGTCCAATCTCCTTCTCGATGGCAGGCTCAATATCTGCGAAGGGAGTGCTGAACAAGCGAGTGAAGAATGTAGACGTTTTGGAGAATTCCTCGAATTTTTTCAGATTGAATGAAGGGTATTCTTTTGAATTGTCCCACGCGAGGTGGTATCGTGTATCAACAAAATTTGCACCCGAAAGTTGAGGTGCTATATCTTGGACTTTCCCATCAGAATCAAGGCCAAAGCAGTGCTGAACTCCGAAGCAGAGAAACTGGAACTTCACCCCTGACGGAAGCTTCATCCTGCTCGCTGTCACCCAGGTTTTCTTGGATGAAGAATAAAAACCCCAGCTGAGCCTTGAAATGCCCGGGATCTTTGAGAGTTTTGGAGCATTGATCTGCAGAGATTTGATTTGCTCCAACATTTTCTTTATACTCTCTTTCTCGTAGTGTACAAGCATTTGATTCGTCTGGAGATAGTCCAAAACAGCAAGGATGTAGGAAATCTCGCTGTTGATCTCGGTGCCAGACATAGCATTCTCCAAATTCACAATGCTCGTTAAGAACTCAACGAGGGTCGGTTTGGGCTGGCCTTTGTAGGACTAGACATTGAAATTGTTGCAGTTGGGTTCAATTTGTAACGTGTGGTACGTGACCGGATCGACTCTTTTGGAATCTGACTTCCGGTACTCAATCTGGGTACGGATCACCGTACCAGCATTATAACCAAAGCAATTTATCTGTCCGATGCAGAGAATCAATATTCCACGGTGCGATTTCGTTGTTGTTTGAATGTCCTGATCGTAGAACGCGACTCTAAACTTAATCCCCGTGATAGTATGAGAGTGGCAACGTTCGAATCCCGTTGGAAGCAATGATAATGGGTCGGAATTAACGAAGGCTATGCTGAAGAAAGCGGTGGCGAAGAAAAGAAGATAGATAGAGGAAAAGGCGGATGGTGACGGGGATGAGGGGAAGATTCGTGATAACATTGCGAGGACTACAGAGGCGAGTGGCGACAAAGAGGAAGCGGCAGATCCGACGAGGGTAAAGGATCGATAGACGTTAGAGTATAGATGGGCAGAGATATTTGTGAACACTAAAGATAGTGTGTATGAAGACCACCGCGTCGACAGGGAGAGAGCAACATACCGGTAACGATAACAAGAGCCCGAGCGATATAGACTTTCAGTGGCCAGCAAAATAGTCTAATAACAGTATGCGAGAACACAGACAAGCGACAGATTAACGGAAGAATCAACTAAATTGGAGAAAGATGAGTGCGATGAAGAATGTGACTATGAAATGTACCACACCGAACCAGCGTCGAAGAGGTTTTTTTGGGGGGGACTTGTTGGAAGTAACGAGACAAGTTACGCTAAGATACGCCGCCTTCAAATACCAGATGTTTATCGCCGTCGGCGAAAGATCCGATAGCGCCTCCTCCAACCTCCTCATGTGCTATCCGAGCCTGTGTACCCACTCTGTGGCAACCAGTGGGTTTGTTTAGAAGAACTTAAGAATAAAAGCATTCCTAGGCAACCTCTTTGGTACGTACCCTGAGACTATATGTAGTCAAGACCATGGCGTATCCAAAAATGAATGTCAGTTGTAAAATCGGAAAGCTGTACGAGTCTGTATGCGAGGTGGTTGACAAGTGATGATGCGGGTAAGATGCGGTGAAATGCGGTTCGAAAACTTCGCTTTGTTTTGTGTTGTGGTCTCATAGTCCTGCTCATCGTTAGAGCAAATTGAAAGACCTCCTTCAAAAGCTTGTTTCATTTCAAACGCTTGAGACCCTCCGAGTCTATACAAAAGTGGATGGGAGTAGTCTCCCAAAGGCAGAATCTTTACCTCTTGACACCTTCGAGTCGAGGTAGTAAGAGTCTGCTAGAAGACACGCCGTGTAACTAGACCCTCGGTTAACTCGTACATCTTTCGTAAAGTTTCTAAATGACTGGAGGGTAAGGCCGCGTGCGGCAAGGGCCGAACATTTTAATATAGTATCCTACAGGTAAAAATGACAAAACAATCTGCTGAGATACACGGTGCTACTAGTACAATACTTATGCATATTATTAGTAAGGTTTACATCTGCAAAACCTGTACAGTGACGCGCAAATCAAATCCACACCCCCCGATTTGGAAATTTTGTGATTTAACATCTGCAAAACATGGATGTTCGCCAGAGCAAGGATACTGGCTGGAGAGCGCTGTCCAGCACTGAAAGCACTCCCAGCAGTATTGATCAACTGCTGGGAGTGCTTTCCCAGCTGGACAGCGCTGTCAGCTGCTTTCCAGCTATTAGCCGAAAATCCAGGTTTTACAGATGAACTGTTTTTATGAACATTTTTGTATGCTACACACTGTCAAGCAAGTCAAATCTACTATAAAGAATTGCTTGTGGCAATATAAGCTCTTTGAACCCTCAAAATTCAATAATTCTGAGCAGCGGAACAACAGATTTTACGGTTCTAGGCTGGTGACATAAGGCCTTCCAAATCGGGGGGTGTGGATTTGATTTGCGCGTCACTGTATGTTCAACAGAGCAAGGGTACTGGCTGGAGAGTGCTCTCCAGCACTAAAAACAAGATTTTCAACTTGCTCTGGGTGAATCAGTGGCTGCTGGAAAGTGCTCTCAGTTGCTCTCAGATGATTAGCCAAAAACAAATTTTTTGCAGATGAGTAGAACAGTGGCAAGGAATTCTCCACTAAGCAGGTTCAAATCTTCATAACAGTTTAATTTACATGAACTGGCTGCAGAATATCTAATAGTAATTGCTAAGTAGGGTTTTTCTGGATGAGGCTGTACCTATTGTACCACATGACCGTGGGATATGGACAAGTCCAACTTCCCCTAGCTTCCCCCCCTACGAGATACAATACATTTACGTAAGAAGCCTTACCTAAAGGTTCGGCAATTAGGACGATTCACATGACTTGACCCTGAACGCTTGAGCCACAAGTTTTGTTGATTAATGGATGACTTCCCGTAAGCCTTTGTCCAATAATCTGAGTAAATAATTTTTGAGCCGGTCTGATGCGACTGACGGACAGTTGATGCGCTGTTCGCTTATCCCAGTAAGCGAGTGCAGAACCGTCTAGGGAGGGGTCCGGACCCCTCCCTAGACGGTTCTGCTCGAGTTCTGCTCAAAATCCGTTGATCGGACTAGTTCGCTTAGGACGTTGAGAAACTGTTAGAAATAATTACTGTCCAATAATCCTTACGGGAAGTCATCCAATCTATGGAATCTGTTCCTCAGACTCCAAAACTTAATCCTTACCCTCATTTTCATCTTTGTCTCCCCCTTTATCATCACAATCTAATAGAACTGACCATCGTAATGATATCTTTCAACCTCCTACAACTTCCTTCGAGTTTGAGTTCGTGCCCGAATACACCTTTCAACCAAACTTGCCTCGGGGTACATTTCCTCATCAAATCCCTCCAGAGGCAGCCTCTCTTGTGTTCTCTGGAGAAAGCTATCGAACTCCATATGGTGCACAAAATAGAGGCTTCACTCAATATAATCCTCCCCGTTATCCCCAACACCTTTCCACGGCTGGCATTGAAAACATCATACCAAATACACTAATCGAAAGACATTGGCCATTGCAATTCTGCTCTCAAGGGCGACTCTACATTACACGTGTATTCGATTAATGAGAATTTTGGCTTTGTTTGGTCATTACATGTGAGTTGCACATGACATTTAGCCGAGGTCCTTACTACACTCCGAGATAAGTCAACCGTAGGTTGGCTTATCATAGGATAAGATAAGGAGTGGCGATGAGTGTTATTAGGCGCTCGTCCGTTCTCACTCACGACACTCATCGCAATACATCCCACAATCCCACCTTTCGTCGTAATCTTCGGATACAACAATGCAGCTCCCTTTACGCAGCCGTCCGACATTACAGAACCCCGATAGAGTGCATATAACCCACAGTAGCACCGAAGCTCGCAATATGTTCGCTTCCTGGGATGTAACGACGCGTCTTACATTCAACAAAGAAAACAATGCAAACAATATTCGTCGCGATTTACAACGGGCAGCACATCTCAAGGATCCGGAGAACATCAGGACGCCATCACCAGTCACTTCCGAACTCACTATCCAGCCGGAAGAATGGGAGAAAATCCGCACTAACCCATTTCGTTTCGACTCATTGAAGCACCTGATCCCGGATTTCGTACTAGAATGGATGGAGAGCCGGAAGAACCAGGAGGAAAAGGATAAGAGAGAGAGAGAGGAGGATACGAGTGCAGAAGCGGAGGAAGAAAAGAAGAAAAAGAGAAGACTGGCCGAACCCTTGGTCCCGGTGATGAAGAACCCACTAGTCCCCTTCCAAGCAAACTTCCACGACGCGTTATACGAAATTGCCCATGTTTCACCTATTCCATTACCATTCTTCAGCAACGACTCTCTCCAATTCATCTCCGCTCGCGCCCATTCCCTTCCACGGAGGAAATACAAGTCGAATGATACCAGGAAGAGCGGCTACTTCATCGACCTCGAAGCCTTGAAGAAACTCCTACGTATAAAATACGCTGAGGAAGACCGACTCGAAGGACTCGATTACATTCTTTTCGTGGAGTGTGTCAACAACTACATGAGGTTCGAAACGAGTCGCGACCCAGAGGGCCCAGCAGGTTCACGAGCCCAATTTATCATCCAACATTTCTCATTTTTCCTCAATAAACGTCATACGGCAAAGCTCTACACTTACTGGAAGCCAGCGGAACTCCGAATCAGAAATGAACAGTACCTGGAATTCACCGGTTTCGTACAGGGAGTGTACGACTCGGAATGGACCAAGGTGGAGAGCAGAGTCGAGTTCGAGGAGACGATGACAAAAGCCCGCGGTGGATCATCGTGGCATTCTTATCCTTTCCAATCCAACCCAACCTCGAACTACTCCTCCTCTTCTTCTCCTCCAAACCAGCCCTTTCCGCAGGGCAGTAAGGCTAACAACCCCGGACCTTGCTGCATCGGATGCGGTCAGCGGGGTCATAAATTGGGAGAACACAAGGATGGTAAACAGGGACCGTTACTCTGGGCTAAATACAACAACACCAGTCTGGTCACGCCTGACCGAGCAGCCGAGCGAATCTGCATCCCCTGGAACCTGGCAGCTTCCCGCTGTTCCGCGACATGCACATACCTCCACGTTTGCTCCCTCTGCGGCAGTAAGGACCACCACGCCGGGAGGTGCAAATATTTCTCCGCTTGATCGTTTCCCTCAGTCTTCCATATATCCCACTTTGCAATTCCATGATTTCTCTTCAGCTATTATCGAACGTAACCCTTTGCCGAATACGCCAGATCATTTCATTCAACTATACAACAAAATTGTGACTCCTTACAACGCCGACATTTTTGAACGAATGCTTTCAGAATGTAATCTTACCAGCTCCCATCCTCTCTTAGTTCGAAATCTTCGCTTGGGCTTTCCTATCGGAGTTATGCCACCTCTCACAGAAACAATCATTACACCCAATCACCCGAGCGTTTCGCAATACCCTCAGGTAGTCGACCAGTATATTGCCGAAGAAGTCGCCGCAGGTCGTATGGATGGACCTTTCACACATGACGAGATTTATTTTATTTGCAGAGGACATTTCCGGGTTTCCCCCTTCATCGTTTCCAAATCAGAACAAGGACCCGGTATTCCCCCAAAATTCCGTGTTTGCCGTAATCTATCCAAAGACGGTCGCAATTCCTCTAGGAATATAATTCCATCAGTTAACTCTTCCGTCGAAAAGACATTATTTCCAACAACTTTTAGTTCAGCACCGGAAATAGCAGATACGGTGAGTCTTTTCTATCCTAATTCACACTGATTACCCCACGGTCTACTTGGCTTCAATCCGAGGGACCAACTTATATTATTATGCCCTGTTATTACGGCCCTACGGGTGTTATGCCCGTTCATATTATCCCAGGCCTTATGATTTTTATGCTCAAAAAATTATTATTCCGCGCATTATACCGCATTATTATATTCGGATTATCACTTCCAGAACATTCAACTTATACTTATATCTACAGATTGCTTCGGCACCGCGTGGTACCAAGGGCCTCACCCTTGATATCGAAAAGTTTCATAGGACAATTCCGGTACTCCCACACCACAAACCTTATCTGGTGGTACGCGACAATCACGGTGATTTCTGGTTCGAGAACGTCCACTGTTTTGGACTTTCGTCAGCTAGTAGCAACTCGGGACAGGTCTCCGCAGCGGTACGGGATATCTGGAAAGCCAGAAGGGTACATCCGGTGGAGAAAATAGAAGATGATTTCGCGGTGTTTTCGGTGCCTCTCGAAGACAGTACATATCCCTACGACCGCGAACAAATGCTAGACATAATTCGACCACTCGGCGTTCCATGGCACCCCCTCAAAGGCGACAAATTATTCGTTTCGATTATTACGTTCATAGGATTTTGTTGGGATATCGACAACCGACGGGTTAGTTTACCAGAACCGAAGCGAATCAAATACCTACACCGCCTTGTAATCTTCATCGAAAAGTTCACCGGCCGGAAAACCCCATTACCCGAGTTAGAATCTCTACATGGCACCCTATGTCATCTCGCTTTCTTACATCCTGATGGACGTTCACATCTTCCTCCCATATCAAACTTTATGGCTACATACCGTGGCGAGCGCGAAGCTTCCGCCGGACGTTTCCCAACACCAGCAGTCTTTACAGAAATCAAATGGTGGCTAGAACGCCTCAAAAATCCTTTCTATTATCGTGAGCTACGACAATTAGGAGATCTGCTAGACTTGGACATATACGTTGATGCATCCACGGACTGGGGCATCGGCATCATAATTGGTGACACTTGGGCGGCATTTCATCTAACTTCAGACTGGAAGCTTCCCGGAAGAGATATTTGTTGGTTAGAAACCATCGCTATCGAATTAGCTATATACTATCTCGAAGTAATGGGATATCATGACGCCCTCATCCTTATTCATTCAGACAACAAAGGTGCAATTGGAGCACTCAACAAGGCTCGTAGCCCAAACTTCTGGATCAACACATCTATACGACGTATTTGCGGTGTCATTGGACCCCTGTACATTCAACCAAAGATCGAATATGTCATCTCAGCGGAGAATCCTGCCGACCCTATATCTCGCGGAATATTAGGATCAAGGAATACAAAACTCCCACTTGCGTTTATGCTCCCGCAGGAGCTAGATGATATTCTTATTTATGTTTAGGTATTGAAAGCTTATATATTATCCCGTTACAAATATTCTGATGAACAACGCATTGAATTTATTAGGCTGCCACCAGAATTTGCGCTAGCTGATTCTAGCGCGAGCAAGGCACTTCCGCGAGTGCCCGCTGCTCCAATATTACCACACATCCATACTAATCCCGAACCTACGGCACCTATAATCCCAACATTCCTTACTCCTTATATCCCTTCTACATACCCAACGGCCACTAAAATTTATCCTAATCCTACACCGAATCCACGTCAACCTCTCCCTGGACAAGAATACAGGCCTTCCGACCTACGAAAACACTCTCTGGCTACCAAACGACTACACACCTGGACGTCTCCCTGGGCAATTCAACACCGACAACACTTATCTGAATCCCTTCCACTATCAGTGATTGACGATGCACATAACGCTATGCAAAAGTCACTGGCGCCGAACACTTTAGCTTCATACGCGGCGGGCCCCTTACGTTTCAATCAATATTGCGATTCTAGGGAAATTCCTGAAGAGGATCGTATGCCCGCCCATCCCATGCTTATCGCAGGTTTCGTCGGCCATCATATGGGCAAGGTCTCAGGTAGTTGTATCAAGAACTGGCTCTCAGGTTTACGTGCATGGTTCGAGTATTCAGGTGCTCAATGGCCGAGTGATTCACCAGAAATAAAGATGGCCCGGAAGGCAGCGAAGAAGGAAGGGACAGCTCACAAACGACCCATACGACACCCTATCACACTCGCACACTTATTAGCCCTCTACCGTGCTCTAGATACTTCAAACTCGTTCCATTGCGCTATATGGGCCCTGGCTTTGGTTACTTTCTGGGGATGCCGCCGACTCGGAGAGCTCACTATCCCTTCATGCAATGCTTTCGATCCCAAATTTCACGTGTCGCGTAACACAAAGAACGTTAATTGGAATGACCACAGGGGCAATACTTCAGTCCATATTCAGCTGCCTTGGTCAAAGTCCACGCGCGAAGATGGTACGAACGTGGTTGTAACACGTCGCGGAGATGTTGTATGTGCATACGACGCTTTTGCAAAGCACTGGCAGGTCAACGACAAATTACCGGACGAATTCTCCCTCTTTGCCTATATCGACAACAAAGGAATCCCTCAGCATATGGTTAAACATGTATTCCTCACTTTTTGTTACGGCGTCTGGGAACGAGCGGCAATGCGTCATGTCCTGGGCCATAGTTTCAGAATCGGAGGAGCTGTCGAACTCCTTCTCGCAGGTGTTTCGCCAGAGGTGGTTGCAATGATCGGAGGTTGGACCTCACTGGCTTTTCTTCTATATTGGAGACGTATGGAACACATCATCCCAACACATTTGGCGAAGGCTTATTCACGGACTCAAATTGATGCTATTTCGGACAACATAGAGCAATATAGAAAGAAGAATAAAGTTAGTAATGAACTCATCACTGCTTGTATGGCTGGTTTAGATATTACCAACATTTCGGACGATACTTAAACTCTCGTACTTCCTTTTACACACAGAAAATACATACAATTTTGGCAGTTAATAATCAGAGTCCTCAGCTCTATTCGGGGTACAACTCCAATAGTTATTCGGAGTGTGCTGGGAAGGAGCCTCGGCTCTGTCTGGGTGATTCGCACTCTCCTCATTCACGGGTGGGAGCGCGGGGCTTCGCCCCCAGGCAAAACCTTCTGATATATTGATACCAACTATCATATACAAAGTAGAATATCTCGGTATACATATAAGCTCACTCGAATAACTTATTCCGAGATAAGTCAACCGTAGGTTGGCTTATCATAGGATAAGATAAGGAGTGGCGATGAGTGTTATTAGGCGCTCGTCCGTTCTCACTCACGACACTCATCGCAATACATCCCACAATCCCACCTTTCGTCGTAATCCCACCCACCCTCCCTTTCTTTATTTCAGTGTCTGACGGGTAAGCTACCACAGCCCAGACACTCCGGGCTCAAAAGTCTCCGTTTAGCGGTGTGTTGCCCACCCGCGCGGGGCTTCGCCCCCAGGCAAAACCTTCTGATATATTGATACCAACTATCATATACAAAGTAGAATATCTCGGTATACATATAAGCTCACTCGAATAACTTATCCCAAAAGAAAGTTCAGACTAGGATGGGAGCAGTTCGGCGCTCGGCAAATTGCTTCCAGCCCAGCCTCATCGAGCGCTTAGCATAAGAGTATAATTTCCACTCCCACCATGTCGGCCAAACAGCTGAGTAGCGGAACCCTCAGCTTGAAATTTATGCAAAATGCGCAACGCGCAAAACAACTCAAAGAAGTAGTGCTCGAAAGAGCCCACGTCGAAGATGACGGGCAGTGGGAGATCGCGAAGGAAATAAGAGAATCCTGGGGTTCTACAGAGTCTAAGTACGTACTACGTTCAATTAATCTATTTCCATTTTTTTTCTCTTATCCTGAATCTGACTCATATGATGGCAGTGATACCGTCGTCTATGAATCGTCTTATCTGCCATTTATTTTCCCATCCACACCATCTTCAAGCTCTGCTGATGACATACCGAAAGGACGACGGGTATTCAAGCGAGGTAAGGAAGTCAAGGTACTGGCTCGATAGATATCATCAGATTTGCTTTCTAACATCTGTCCTCTCAGGCAACAATAGAATCTTCGTCCCCAGTAAAGACGGAGACACCTGTTCCTCCCGCTGATTCCGCCTCAGATCCTTCTGTGCGTAATCAAAAATTCGATACTGGCACCACTTCTAATCCGTATATCAAAAAATCTGCAAAACTCGCTATCTTCGACACTTCCCGAGTTGGAGCTGATTTACGGCCTCCTACAAACAACATCACCTCGTCTGTCCAAGCTCCTACTTCGTCCAAGACAGGTTTCTTGAAACCGGCCGGTGTTGACGAACCCAAAGCTTCTAGTAGTGATGCTCATACTGCCTTAGTTAAGGAAAAGATCAGCACAACTGCTCGTGAAATGAAGAACAAACGAGAACGGAAAAGTTCCGCCACGCGGGCAGGTATCGAAGATGATACCCCAAAGCGCAAGAAAAAGAAGCCGAAGATTACTGCAGACTGACAGGAATACTAATTTTTCCACACTGTTCTCCTCGATTCATTTGTGTAGCAAGTTGGTTTGAATAACAAAACGTATGTGATTGACAAAAAGGATGTAAAAACGATAAACTAAATAGTGACAATGTGACCAGGCTAGTAAAATATACGAATAGTATAGCAACCGACAAAGAGAACAAATGCAAAGGATCGGAGGGAGGGCAGGATAAAATAACTACAACCTGAGTACCGAAAACGAAACTATAAAATACACTATAAGTCATCCAGGATCGTTACCAATCCCATTACCATTACCATGAAGCCCAGTACCGCCAGTAATTCCATCTATTCTAAAGCCGTTCGCCGCCTCCCTGTCCCTCAAGCGCCTGATCACTGGTAATTTGAATGATTGCAGCGGCTGCGCACTTCTCGGAGCCTCTGTTGGCGCAGGCGAAGGAGGTAATTTATTTGTTGTAGAACCTTGTGCACTCCGACTCCTTGAAAGTGCGGGTCCCAATCCTAATCCTCGATTTTCTATCTCCGGTAAATGAAGCAGATTTGTCTGTGACTGCGAGTATAAGACAGAGGGTAAAGGCGAAGGAACAGCCGGTACCGATGCATTGAGCATGGGAGATGGAGAGTATGGTCGTATCGAAGTAGAAGAAGATGCAACAGTAGTAGGTGCCGGCAAAGGAGTAAAAGATGATACGTGGAGGAGAATGGCAAATTCCTCCGTCGAGTTAGTCAATTTGACCATGTTGGTACGTAGAGCTGAAGAGCGAGCACCGCCGTATATCTTGATGGCGTTGGATAGTTGCACAACAGACTAATCGGGGACGTTAGTGTCAAGACCGCAACAAAAGCGGAAAGAACATACTTTCATAAACAAATGAGCATCCTCTCTCAAACTCTTCCTCTCTGATCCGACATCACCTCCCTCCTTGTTTCTCATGGTTTGAAGGCATTCCGTTAACCTACTCGTGATCGCTCTGGCATTGTTTAAGCTCTCTTTCATCTCTAGCAAGTTCACACCAGCCTTGACTCCTTTACCTTCCTCGTTGCCGAGTAGCACATTCTCTATCATATCCCACACTGTAGGAGCCACCTCAACCGCAGCCTGCACAGCTTGCAGTGCCTCATTATCTACTAGTGTTCTCGACGTCGAGGGTAATTCCAAGAACGACGTCGGTTTAGGGGGTGGTAATGATGGAGACGACGCAGCAGATGAGGATGGATTGGAGGAGGATCCTGCAATTATGGAAGTTTGAGATCCAGAACGGGAGTGGGAGTGTGCACTGTGTACCGCACGAGAGGATTCGGCTATGGAAGCTGAGACTGAAATGGTAGAAGTGGTTAGGGACGAAGAGGAATTGGACAACGAGATAGGACCAGTCGGTGAAGGTGCCTGGATGGTTAGCATTGTCGTCGGTGTTGTCGCAGAGCCGTTCTTCCGTTTGGGAGTCCGTAATGTAGGTGTATGGAGCGCTATTCCACCAGATAAGGAGGGCATCTCTTCACACGAGGGAAGTGTTTTTCCGATTTCCACATCCTTCGAACTAAACGAACCTGCGTGTCGCCTAGCTGTATGTGTTCTCACGCCCGATGGGTTGGCCCGAAGGGACAGTAGATGTGAAGGACTACCTTCCGATAACGACAACGAAGTAGGTAAAAGAGGAGCTGAAGCTGGCGAATGATACAGATTGTTGTCAATATTCCCAAGACCAACATGATTGGGTGGCGATGGGGTTGGGAACGCCTTCGAATGAAGATAGGGTTTAACAGAATCCATCAGCGGTATCATCCCTTGCCACGCAAGAGATATCTCTGCCGCGGCACTATACAGTTGAATCAAGAGTGCTCTAACATAACGCAAATCATCCACGCTCACGATCACCTTTAATTGCAGGGATAATACGCCCACAGTTTTCCCGAACACCGCGACCGTGTCTCGACAACTCTCAACTACTCCACGACATACTGTGGGAGGAGGTACAGTCTTGCGACTCATTGCATCGAATCGATCCAGTGAGTTGATGAACTGCATCATATCTGTACTGGCAGGGTGCAACACCTTTTTCAATACTGATGAAAGCCTATCATCAATTGTGTGATGGAGAGTGTAGTGCTCGAGGGTCTGATATATTTGACATACAGCAAAGAGTATACTGCGTGCAGTGTCGACCAGGTTAAGCAGCGGTGGAGGCAGAGTATTTGAAATTGATGCAGTGGGAAGGGAGGATATTCGTCGAAAATAGGAATTCCGTTCGAACGCCATGGAAGGGACCGCTCGAGTTGGAGATACTTGAGCTATAAAATCTTTATCTTTGGCGACCGAAAATGGCCCACGGATAGCACGAGAATTGGAAGTATTTGAACTCCCACTCGAGTCCTGTCTTTGAGAAAGAGGGGAGGGTATAGAAAAAGAGTCTTCGTGAGGGTGGTGAAGGTTCGGTCGGTGTGAGTGAGTGTTGGTGGGAGTGCTAGTGGAAGGAGAATTGGCGGAAGAAGACTTAGCAGTAAATCCTCGATCTACACGCGTATGCTGAAGGGAATCCGGAACTGATTTTTTCGAGAAGTTGAGCTTGGCTGTACGAAGGTCAGGCATGCTCTTCTTTCCCAGAAAGTCCGGGCGATTCGAGCTACGAATGCTCCCGGCAGCGTAGGAAGCATTGCGAGCATGTTGCTGCTGCTGCTGCGACTGAGATTGCTGGTCCAAGTCAGCGTGGTCATGCGTAGACGTACTATCAAAAAAGGTATCTGACTCAGCGGGGCTGGGCAAATAACTTTCTATAGATCGCGTTGGAGATGCTTCCTCGCTATATGACTGAAGTATACCTAGATGTAGAGGTGGTGGTCGATCAGATTGTCCGTATGAAGACGCAGGGGTGTCAAGATTAACAGATTCCGTGGCCGAAGACATAGAGAAATTGGAATCAATGGAAAACGATCGGGCGTGAGGAGTGACACCATCGTCAAATTCACTGTCAGTGCGAGGAAGACGCGAAGACCAAGCGGAATAAGCTTCGTCCCTGCGTATTAGACGTAAGCGCGGGCACACAGTTAAGACAACAGGAAGCCATACAATCTGCTTTCCAAATCGTGATGTTCGCTAAATCCAGAGTCGTCATGAGGATGGATCTCAGAAGTAGTCTCGGATTCAATCCACTTCTGGATGCTTTTGATCCAACTGATAGAGAATTTCGCTCCGTCAGCAACCATGTTTGGAGGCTCCATCACAGCCTTGGGAGGCCATTCTATAGGATTTTTGTCAGCCTGCAGAACTGTCAGGTTGCGAAACCTGGATAGATAAACAGGCAGCCTGGTAACTTTATTCCGAGAGAAACAAAACACCTGAAAGGGGACAATTGAATAGATTGGAACGCCGACGTGAATGGCCACTCACTCGCAGGTTGACAAGATGGCCAGGTTGCGAAGGCAGACGCTTGATCTTGTTATGGCTAATGTCGAGGGTGTCAATAGCAGGCATGAGTGTGAGCTAGTTGGGAGTTAATTTCACTGGCATAGTATAAAGAAGTCGCTGTACACACCACGTCCGGAAACACAGAGAAGCAGTTGCTCTTCAGATTCAAATACCTCAGACGCGAGAGCAGGGCGAATTCCATCGGTAGAGTAGTTAGCCGGTTGTGTCCGAGCGATATCCTGGCGCCAGTCATTGACAACACAAAAGTAGCGCAATTCTCTGTAAACACACCTCTGGACCCTGCACTCGTTTTCAGGAAACTCCCGGCCGATGGTGGCGAGTTCCTCTGCAGCATCGCTGCCGACGTCCGCAAGATTCTTCTTCATAAGCACAAGTGTTACTCCCCCATCATTAGACCGGGCTAAAGCTTCTTGTATGTGGCTTGAATTGAGAGAAATGGGCGGAAATGAACCATTCTTCCGAGAGTCCGGCGATGGATGCACTGAATGCTCAGCGTCCAGCAGCGACATGTGAAGAGGAGCACAGGCGAGTTCAGAAGGAGGCCGTTGGCGGAGCACAGGTCATGAACAGCTGTTCCTGTTCCAAACCAACAACGAACGGCGTGAGAACTTTCGGGCAACCTTCTTGATCTGGCGCTTGCATAAAGCCTTACATAGCTCTGGCGCTGATCCTGTTTGAGGTTGGCAAATTCAACACATTATTACTTGGATTTTGTATCCTACTGTATATACCTACGCAGCTACAATATTCGTGTACGTCTGTAACTGTAACATATGTATGTAGTATTTTAACTATGTCAATTATTTTCTTTGATATTTACAACTGGCTCTGCCAAATTATCCCAATATATATATACAAAGATCAGGTGTCGTCCTGAATGTATGAACGACAGCAAAACCGAAAGCAAAGCAAAAGAAAAGAAAAGGAATCCATATGTGCAAAAGATGGAAAGGTATGAACAACGTGGACAAGTGATAAAATGAGCATAATGGTGAGGTGAAATTAAAAACGTCTCAAAAGTCCCTACAGACCGACGAAGATATAGAGTATAATGAGTGACCTCGGGCGAGGATGAATAAATAACGAAACGAAGGAATTGCCATTGTCTCCAAGTCAAAAGGAAGCCCAAATAGCCACAGAAAGCAAAAACGAAATAAACAGTACAAAAAAACAAACCAGATAATGCCAATTAGTACTCACACATTCATCGTCTAAACAGTCTCCCAAATAATCCTTTCTTCTGACTTTCTTGTTCATCGCCGTCCATACTTCCCCGGTCACCGCTATCCGTTGGTAGCGCACTGACCGGCGGTTCTCCTAAACCCTCGATACTCGCGAAGGAGATATATCCATCGATTTCTCGACATTGTAACGAGGCTGTACGTGCATTGAACGACGATGTAGTGCTCAAAGCACTCGTGGGACTGAGTAACGGAGACAGTGCTGAATCGTTAGAGTCAGTCGCGTTCGACGAATCAACACCAACGGAGACAGAAGGAATAGCCTCAGCGAGTGATGAAGCAGTGGACGAAACAGAATCTTCAGAACTTTTTGCACTCGGTCTCCCAAGTCCTAGACTTCTCTGCCCTCTGCCCGACTTGCCAGTGAAAGAATTTCCTCGTCCTATTAATGACGCCTCAAGGTTTGTATTCTCCTCAGATGATCCAGGTTCATGTTCATCGTGCGACAAATTCACCGGAGAATCTGTCTGCCCCAGCCCTTCTGCGAACAGCACACTTTCGTCACGAGGGGGGGTGGGAGGTGGGGTAAGCATCCTTCCTTTTCCATTGATTCCGGTCAGTCCTCCGTTTCCACTACTCGTCGCCACATTCGATATGTCACGGGCCACGCTAGGCATTGAGCCAAGGGAGAATGCATGTTTTGGCTTAGGAGAATATGTATAGCCTTGACCGTACGGCGATCGGTTTGGTGACGATGGTAGAGGTTGTGTATGCGATCGTAACCGAGACGGCGATGGGGATAACTGAGGGGATGTGGTATGATAAGGCAACGAGGGTGCGTTAAGAGCATTGGAATTTGAGGAGGTATTCATACGTGGTGTACGGGGCGAATTAGGAATACTTGGGTTCCGTCTCTCGTCGGGAACATCTTGAAACTGCAGTGTTTGCCGATAACCTGTCGCGAGTGGGGCGAAGAGAGGATTGGGGGTCTGATGATAGCGTTAAGTGATTTGAGAATAGAAGGTTTAATGTCAGCAACAGACCTCTTCCTCATCCGACTCTGTAGATCTCCACAGCCAGCCCAAAAAGCCAGACCCGTTTGCCGGTGCACTTGCTCTATGTTTCTTCCTTTCCGCTCTCTTCAATCTCAGTTGTCGAAGATCGGCTGAATATCCATAATCCTCTCCTGATAGATCATGACCAGAAACGTGCCACAACGAATCATCATCAGCACTGGATGATGAACCAGTGCTACGAGTTGCGCTTCCATATTGGTATGAATCAGGCAAGGCAACGCTTCCTGCGCTCAACACCCTCTCCAACCTCGCTCGCAAAACTTGCTCATGAGGCGTCAGCGGTAATCTGGTAGATGTTGTGGATGAAGCCTCATTTAGTGCATGTGCATATGACTGGGAACGAGGATTAAGCCTCGTTTGCATCGTGTGGGTCACCGGGGCAGATTTTGTGTGTACGGGCGAGACCGGACGAGGCCGAGGCGTGGGTGTATTCCTCCCTGAAGGTGATAATGGCGATGTAACAACGGCAATGCCAGCAGGCAAAGGATAAGAGCTATGATCAAGGGGAGAATCAGCAGAGACAGTGGCGTGCGAGTGCCGTCGACGATGGGTTTTGGAAGGATGTTTGACCGGGGCGTTGAGGGTCGAGGTCGAGGATCCTTGAGCGAATTCGTCTTTGAGCAGTGCTGACCTAAGTAAATGTTCTGAGCGACTCAGGGGTCGTTGTTGTATTGATGAAGGAAGCATGGTTGTCTGATGGAGAGGAGAAGCAGGAAGAGAAAAACTTGTTAGCGACATGGGAGAGGTAAGCTGAGAAGCTCTTCTAGGTTTAGGCGCAGTGACACGTCCAGCAGACACACTGTCCACACGAGGATGGATTTCCGGGGACATGGCGAGGGACGGTTTCGCACGTGGTGGTGGGGTAAGGGACCGAGAGAAGAACTCGGATCGGCTGAGGGATAATTGTCGGAGGATACTGGGACTCTGACCAGCAAGAACCGTCGTAGCTGAGCGGATACGCGCCGGGCTTCGCGCTCTGGCCTTTGGCGAAGGCGTGGGTGTCGGTGTATCCAAATTGTCCTCCTCGTCGTCGCTGTTGTCGGCAATATCCGACATATGTATTTGAGGAATATTCCCATTGAACACGCTATTCACGGGGGTTGCTAAAGTGCTTTCTGTAGCACTCGTTCGTGAAGACGAAGTCGACGAAAAGCTCAGCGCTGGGATTGGTAATACAGTTGGGGTACTCCGACTATGTCGATGTGAAATCCTTTTGCGGGGAATACCTAGAGATGCTGTAGGTGGTTTGACTGTTGGTAAAAGCTGCAAAAAATATAGAAGTGAAATTTCTGTGTGCGTACCATTATCTTTCGAGCCCAACGCCCTCAGTTTCGCCTCTGCCATAAGAGTTTAGGGGAGGAAGGAATGTGGGGATGTGTAAGTAAATATTTCGGAATTACTCGCGTAACTAGCTATGTACATATGTAAGAAAAGCTCCCACGTTCAGTATCGTGAAGATTCTCTAAGTGTAGCCTCTTCTCGAATGCAATTTCTGTATTGCTCACAGAGACGTGAATGTATCTAACAGATCTGTTATAGGATGAATGGGCTGTCTGTTCCAATGCCCGCGTTCAGTTTTGCCTTTCGTGCCCTACCATCCGCTGCGTTGTACAATCGTGTTCCCACGATGCCAACTCGCTTGTGTTGCAGAAACAACACCCCCAAGGATGTGAGTCGTTCTCGTTTGAGGATTTTTCTGCCAAAACTCCTGGCGCGGGGGCTTTCAATCCCGCAACTCAACCCGACTTCAGCGAGTGATGTCAAACAACTGTTTACTCGCCAATCTTATCCCACTTTTGCCTTCAACTTCGGTTCACTTTCAGCCACTGAGGATCAACCACATCCATCTATCCTCCCTCGTTCCATTGTTAGTGTGCAACGTGAGGATGTGAGCTGTCAGTCAGCGGAGAAAGGAGACCAATAGAATTTGCGAATAATGAGTAAACTTTTTCACATGGAACCTTGAAAATAGTTGAAAATCTGATTCGTTAGTGCCTTCGTCCACTAGTTGAACCCGCTTCGGTGGACTGCGATTATCCCAATGATTTGACTGCTAATCATCACCCTATTCAAAGCTTGTTTGGAGCATTTCAAACGTGGATAGACCGCAGGTTGGATGGAACGTCATCTCAAGTTGAAACGCAGCACGATGGTTCCCCAGCAAGCGGCCCCCAAGGATAAGAGAAGGATGACGATTCATCTTGCAAAAGTCCTGATTACCTTGTATCTTCTGAACAAACGGTTCCTGGAAGCATACCGTTTCACCGACTGGATTAATGGAGCTTCCCCCGGCACTTGCTACCTCCATAGGTACACCCTCCAGAGAGCGGGACACCGCACGCTCCCAATCTTGCCGGGTTCGAGACCTTGTCAACGCGAAGCTCCGGCTTTGATCACTGGGACCGGCAACACGATACATCTGAGTCTTCGTTCTCAGGATAGCGAACCATACGACCTGGATGCAACTGACAGGGCTTGACGCGCCAGTTAGGGTAAATTCTTCCCTCTGATCATGAGTACTTATACCTAACGTTACTACAGTGAATCTAGAGTCGCATTGAACACGCCACGGAAATATCAAGTCCTGGTACTCTTAAACGTTCGACGCCCGCAGATTGTAGAATAGAATCTCCTTTCAGCGCGTGCTTTGAATTTCTCCCTGCACAACCCTTTATCAAGACCGGGCATGGATTCGCCTGTGGTATCCGCAGAGCAACTCTCAACACAACCGTGCGCGCGTGAGTGCTCATCGACCCTGCTGATATTAAAAAATCGCTGAAATCTCAAGCCAGACTATGATTAGACTCGAACCAGTCTGCTGCTGAGAAGCGATATGCGGAATCACTTTCGCTGACACCTTTGAGCGCCAGTTTCCAAAGTGTCAACATCCGAAGCTACTGGCTCGAGTCTAGACTATGATAAAGCTCTACATCAAAAGAAACGGGTTGCCTACAACACTTGTAAGAAAATGCTCTCTTATCGACAGGCCATGAAGCGTCACTGCAAAATAGTTAAAGAGGTTCAGGCCAAAAATTATCTAACCACTGTAACATTGATACCTACATAATGGCATTCAGAATGTGATGTTACTGTAAAATCGGGATGAATCTGGAAAATCCAGGTAAACTGAAGCTACAGAGTGAGCTTCGGAAGGGTTTTTAGGGAGAAGATGAGTCTCAGTCTATTGCCTCACCCAGGGTAAAAACGACGTGAATACTGCTTTACTTTACATACTGTTCCGGTATTTCAAATCTCGAGTTTTTGCACACAATCTGGACTAACATAAGTATTTCAGCGGCGTAGTCAGTGGTCGCGGAGAAGTGTATAGTAGGAGATTGTATTACTGTCACTGATTGCTGATAGAAGAGATAATTTTACCCTGACTGTTAGAACCACATCGACACCGAGAAACTCGTTTCCTCAGAGCGCATGGCATGCCACCACCCAGGGGGGATGAATAACATATCTCCGGGCTCTAGTATCGTAGAAATTGCCTGCGGAACCACATTCGACCAAAAATCGGGAAAGCGCCCTTCGTCTTTTAGTGTAGTAAATACATCTACTCGGGACGTGTTGCCCATAGATGGGTTATCCTTATTTGACGCAGGATTCGGAGATTCGTACACCTCGTCGCCGTCAAATGCGTACATAAATCTGTTGACAGAAGGCGGCGCAAGCCAGATGGTCTTTCGTCCAACAATTTGAACTAATCATTCAATTTAGAGTTCGTGCATAAGCTACGAGATTAAAGCATACCATAAAGATTAAAATAAGGGTCCTATACAGAGATCCATGAACATATTAATTGAAATTCTTCGGAAGAACTCAATATGTCAAGAACAGATTGACATACGCACTTACAGTATGGGCTGGTGAGATTGTTCCGAGAGGACCTAGCCAGGTGTTGATTACGAGCTGTTCATCATTTCCCGGGGGCTTGTATTGGGGATAGTCCAAAGGAGGTTGAGGACAAGTATACACATAATCCGGAATCACGATATCTCGGTTTAGATCAGGGAATTGCCTGATAAGATTATGTTGGGCAAGATACAGAACTTTTTTCGGTTTGATTGTAGACGGAGATGCTAGATCTGCACTGAGATCAATGTCATCCAGTTCGAGTGTTGATAGAAATCTGTCCCAGTCTGTGAACTGCTGCGTCCAGTCATCTGCCCTATAGTCGGCTCCTACTTCAACTGGAACAATTCTTGCAGGTCCTGCGACGAAACGAAGATAGGTTGCAGAAGACCATGGATGTTCGTTGATAGCCGGCCAGGAGTTGGCGTATTTAGGTAACACAAAGGGATGGTGATTGTGGGTTGTATGAAACGTCGTGAATGACGGAGGAGAGTTAAGAACTGGAATGACATGCAAGGATGTTTTAAGGGAAGATATCGATGAGCAGGAATCATTAGACGCAATAACCTCTGGCTTCGAAAATCTTCTGGTCAAATCAACAGTGTACGAAAGGAACTCAGTTTGGATTCGGCGGATGAGAGTATGTACGAGGTCGAGGCGACCTTCACCAGCAGCACCTGCAATTATGATCACCCGGTCTAGTTTGTCAATAGCGGCACGAGAGGAGGAACTGTTGAGAGATGCCAGAGATCGGATGATAGATGCGTCAGTGTACAACCTGGGCCAACAACTCCCCGAAGCACCATGCGACATTTCTTCATAGGAAATGTTAATAAGAGACTCAAGGGCTCCGCAGGACTCATATGTGCAGCTGTCGAGGGTGCTGAGGGCTGACAGAAGGGATACAACATTTTCTTTACCACATCCAAGCAACTCTGTTTTCAAGTTGGGACGATCAGATAGCAGTAGTCGACGATGTAAATTTCCGCGCACGGGATGTGGTCCTTTGTGTATCGTCAGACAATTCTTGGAATAGCAGTTGCAAGCATTCGTTTCTCCACAACATACAGGTAGGGGAAAAGAAAGAAAATAGAGAGAGAAAGGCGAATGAAGAGCGTGAAAGAGCAGAATCAATTTGGATTCGGAATCAAAAGTCGGACTTTGAAAGCCAATTGATTTCCGGGAAATGTAGGATATAAATGGAGAATTTGTATTGAGTTCTTTCTGTAAACTTTACATAAATTTAGAGGCTTTTTTTCAAGGGCAGTTTCGAAACCCAGATAAAGAGACAGCGGTTTCTGGGAAGAATCGTCACAAAAGCCCCCTTCTTACACACACACGGCATAATCGGTCCGGTAGTCACGGTACAATATGACTTCAAGGTATCTTTTTCTTCACCAAGTCACTTATCAAGAACTAATACGGTTCTAATTCAGGTTGGACCGGCTCCTCCTTTTACTAGATACCGGCTCTTCTACGTCAGTCAGAAACACTGCTGCCAAGCAGCTGGCCCAATTAGCGGTAAAAAGTATTATAAGCGATGTCGGTGTATCTGTTGGGGAGGACGTCAAGAATAATCGTCAACATGTGTCCTTCAGAGATCCAGGAGCTTGGGGTGAATTAATGGCAGTAGTAGCGCGGGTATGTCCCCTCTGAATCTTCCCCGGAAGCCTTTGTGGAACGTTTATTTCAGATAATACCATACCTTCATTCTAAATCTCACGAAACTCGAACAGCTGCCTCTGTCGCGCTTTCCCAGGTATTCTCTTCTACACCGGTCTGGCACCCACTTTCCAACGATGAAGATTCGACGATGCAAACAGACGACTCTTCACTCCCCGCTCCAGAGTTCACCAATTTCTCTGTAGAAGAGCTTGTTATACAAGGCAAATTACTCCTCGCTTCTTCTGGAAAGGAGTTCATTCGGCCTGCCGTTCTATCTAGCCCCGCGGAGGTTAAGAAGGCGCGTAAAGAGGCTATGGGTCGACTCGGCCTTGAATTCTTGGATGATGTCGCTGAAGAAATGGACTTAGATAAAGAACTGGGTGCGGATGTCGAAGAGAACGCAGATGTTGACATGGATATCAAAGCTGAAGAGCTCACGCCGTCTGGATCGCCAATGGATGTTTGTCCTCCTACATCCATTAAGAAGGAAGGATCTGTTCCAAGTCGTTCTGCCACGCCGGCAGATCCCTCGACAACACCGACCACCCCTGCTGCTGAAACAGATCTGGGCTCAATGTCTGCCAGAGAGAGGAATCGTTTGAAACGCAAAAGGAAGCCCGGGAATTCTGCATTCGTCGCGCCGCAGCCTCCCCCGCAAGCTTCTGGGTCCAAATATAATGCAACTGCAGCAGGAGCTTCAAAGTAAGTTCGTCACTCCGAAACGTAAAAATTGTTAATGGGAACCTCACTCAAGGGCGCGACTCGTTACTACCGACGAAATTCCCACAGGCACGTCTCGCCTCGACAGTCCCTCTTCTGACAAAGTCGTTGTAGATCCTTCTAAAGGTGGTGCAGTCTCACCGAAGGCTATCAAAGAGGCGAAGGCTTTAGGTGTCAAACCTGGCGTGTGGATCTGGGACGGCGTAGTACAGGTCCTCGAAGTTGACCTTTTCAGCGCAGCTTGGGAAGTTAGACATGGAGCCGCATTGGCTCTACGCGAGCTCTTAAAAATTCAAGGCAAATGCGGAGGAATGCAAGGTGCCGGTCGGACTGTTTTGCTTCCTTTTTCACGTGTGTTAACGACAGTCTATTTCATAGACAACTCATCTTGGGAAGAAAACCTCATGGCGCATGAAAAATGGTGCAACGATTTATCTGCTAAACTTCTATGCGTGCTCGTCCTGGATCGCTTTGGAGACTTCGTGTCTGATCAGGTAGTTGCACCTGTCCGCGAAATGATTTCCCAAACTCTCGCCTCTTTACTCATTCACATGCCTCAACGCTCGGTTTTACACGTCCATTCTATTCTGCTTCAGATGATCCGTCAGCAATTCTTAATTCCAGTGCCTACTCTACCTTTACCGAAACTCAAAGGTAGTAGGAAGAAAGATAGTGCGGAGCAGAAAGTCACCCACATATGGGAAATTCGGCACGCAGGTTTGCTAGGCATCAAGTACGAAGTTGCTGTCCGGAATGATCTATTCGATCGTTTACAGGAAGAAGTGAAGCAGGAGAATGGGTCTAGTGCGGCAACTGGGGTTACTATCCTTAGCGATGTTGTCGACGCTGCAGTGTTAGGGTAAGTATTCAGCCATTCTCAACCCATCTAGTTATCATAACCCCTTGCTTAGCCTTGGGGACAAAGACGACGATGTTCGTGCCGTTGCTGCCTCCTGTTTACTTCCTGTCGCCGGACATTTGGTAGAACAGTTACCCGAATCTTTAGATCGGGTTCTATTGGTCCTGTGGAGTTGCCTCAGTGATATGAAGGACGACTTAAGTTCCAGTGTAGGAGCAGTGATGGAACTTTTAGGTGAGGGTCTCTTGCGCTTTCAGGTAGTAACGATATTCAATTTCCTTCAGGAAAACTTGTAGCATATGACAAAGTAATCGAAATTCTTGCGAACGAATCTGTATCGTACGTAGACCCTTCTTTTAATCGTGTTTCAATCTTGAAGTATCGTTATACAGATTACCTCTTACTACCCTTGCTCCAACATTATTCCCCTTTTTTCGACATACCATCGCCAACGTTCGTCTTTCCGTTGTAAAAACACTGCATTCATTCATGACTGTAGAGTCACTTCCTCGGGACTGGATTTCGGTGCCTTTCCTCCGTCTCTTATATCAAAACATGATTGTCGAAGAACGTTTAGAAATTCGCGACGCTAGCCTCGAGGCCTGGAAAACGGCAATCGAAATCACATCAGCCATACCAGGCTGGATGGAAAGTAATCTTACTCAACAGCTCATCCTAGACTGGTATGCTATTGTGATGACGCCTCTGGGTTTACCCATTGACCCTGTTGCTTTCTACCATCCTGTACTCGTGGTCGAGGGCGAGTCCCCGCCCGAACGCCACAACGTGGATAAAAATATGCTTGCGCAAGATTTGTCTCTCATCACTACCGAGGTGATCATGAAAGCTCGCATAGCGGGCTCAACAGCTCTTGCTCTGTTGATCACGTACTGGCCTACAAGCGTAAGTTGGTCGTTGTTGCACGCTTAGAGAGTGAAATTGATCGAAAAATTTTTAGACCACATCGATGGAGGAAGTCTTCCAACCGATACTGCTACACTACATTGATTCTACGAGCATGCTACAGAAGGTTCTTTCTGCTATAATATCAGAAGAATGGGCGCGGGAACATTCGTCTCGAGTTCAAACCGATTCTCCTCTTCTAATCGACTCCTCCCACCTTGCGAAGGAAATTAGCTCCAGGACGCTTGCTTGGCTGCAAGGAAATCCTCCTGCAGCGTACCATGAAATGGCGTTTGCGCTCGCTCGCATCCACGTTGATTCGGTTTCTCTTCTTCATTCGTTCGCTACGGACTGCAAGCTTCCTATCTCCTCTATACCGTTCCTTGGTACAGAAATCGATATCACAGGCATCAATCCAGACCGTTTTACCATTGAGACGGCCCAGGAAGCTATCGGCCCACGTTATAATCAACTGAAGGGAATGCTGGGTCGGACAAAGAAACGTGAACTTGCCGTTATCGAGGAAAAGCGGACTGTTGTTTCGGCTAGCATCGATCGATATCTCGAAGTGAAGAATCAGCACGAGATCAGAGTCGCGGCTGCGTTTGCCGCTGCTTTTGTGGCGCTTCGTAGTACACCCGACAAGGTTAGCCCAGTCGTGAAGGGTATTATGAATGGAATCAAGGTGAGAGTTTAAAACTTTCCTTCTGGACGGTATATTCACGGTCGTCTTTCAGAATGAAGAGAATATTGATCTTCAAAGCCGTTCAGCCGTAGCCGTAGCAGCATTTATCGAGTTCTGTTCTATTCATCAGATTTCTCAACCACCGGACAAGATTGTCAAGAATCTCTGTACTTTCCTGTGCCAGGACGTCGAGCAGACACCCACTTTTGCATATACACGTAAGGTCCTCGATGGCATCCTCTCGTTCCATAAAGTCGGAAAAGTCTCTCCAGCCAAGAATCTGAAAGAAAAGGAGAAGTCCGAACTCCCCATTGAAGAGACGGGTCAAAGTCCATTGTCTCGTCGCGGTGCTGGCCTTGCCTTTGACGAACTTTCCTCCAAGTTTGGAGGTCGATTGCTCGATGCTATACCCAACATGTGGCAATCGATGGCCGGAGGCTTGCTGAGTGCATTCCAGTCAGGTATGTTTGCATTGCGCTTGGTCAAGCTGTAAGCTCACTTTTTCTCTAAGCTAATCCTAAAGAGTGCGACGCGAGTATGGAGAAACATTTTGGTCAAGATGTCATTGATTCGCTCAGTGTACTTGAGGCAGCCGTGCCGACATTCCACCCCGAACTATGGCCAAAGATTGCGGAGACCTTTCCCATGATGCATCTGGCCTTGCAGAGTAAATTTGCAATCATACGTCAATGCGCCGCGAGGTGTTTTGCTACCATCTGCGAAGTGATAACCGCAGACGCTATGCGTTTTGTCATCGAGCAGGTGGTGCCTACAATCGGCGACTCTCTGATTTTGGCAAACCGACAAGGCGCCACTGAACTCATCTATCGTAAGTTCTTGAACTTTTTATTCGTCGATAGTTTTCTCACGGTTTACAAGACATTGTGCAAAAGTTGGATATCAAAGCTCTTCCGTATGTTATCTTCTTGGTGATTCCTGTCCTTGGGCGAATGAGCGACGCCAATGAAGATGTTCGCGCTACGGCAACCAACACCTTCGCGTCTCTGGTGAAGATGATCCCTCTTGAGGTAGAATTTCCGTCCGAATAAATCTGCAGTCGTTGATCTTACGAAATTCTAGGCTGGTTTGCCGGACCCTCCTGGCTTTCCAGAAGAGCTTCTGAAACGTCGAGAAGAAGAACGTCAGTTTCTGACTCAATTGCTTGATGGCAATAAGGTCGAACAGTACACCATTCCGGTGGCCATCAACGCTGAACTACGCAAGTATCAACAAGACGGTGTTAATTGGCTCGCATTTCTTGCTAAATATCAGCTTCATGGTATTCTATGTGACGGTGAGGTTACCAATCGCAGTATGCTCGCATGAAGTCTCATTCATGAATTCACGAATATAGACATGGGACTGGGAAAAACACTCCAATCGATATGTATCCTTTCTAGCAAACACTTTGAAAGAGCCGAACGATACAAGGAAACCAAGTCACCCGACGCTGTCCATCTTCCCTCTTTAATCATATGCCCTCCGACTCTGACCGGTCATTGGTACTATGAGATTTTGAAGTATGCCGAGAATCTCAAGCCCGTTCTGTATACCGGGAACGCTCGAGAGCGAGCGAAGCTAATTCCGAAATTCAAAACATTTGACGTTGTAGTCACCTCTTATGAGGTGGTTCGTAATGACATCAGTAACCTGGAGTCGATGCGTTGGCTGTACTGCATTCTAGACGAGGGCCATGTTATTAAGAATGCGAAGACGAAATTGACAAAGGCCGTCAAGTCGGTTCAGGCTCAGCATCGTCTTATACTGTCCGGGACTCCTATACAAAACAATGTCCTGGAACTGTGGAGCTTGTTCGATTTTCTTATGCCTGGTTTCTTGGGAACCGAATCATCATTTAACGAGCGCTTTAGTAAACCAATATTGTCCAATCGTGATGGAAAATCCAAAAATGGCGAAGCTGGTGTGTAATTCCAAAACATACCTATAGATAGTTTCTCACCAACCGGACCCTTCACTAGCTGCGCTAGCACTTGAAGCCCTTCATAAGCAAGTATTGCCGTTCTTGCTTCGTCGGCTCAAGGAAGATGTCCTTAACGATCTCCCGCCAAAGATCATACAAGATTATTATTGTGATCTCTCAGAATTACAAAAGCACCTTTATGACAATTTCTCCAAATCTTCTGGGCGTCAAGATGCCGAAGCTGCTGTTCAGAAGACGACCTCTTCGTCCTCATCATCTTCCAATAAGGAGGGGGGTCAGCAGCACATATTTCAGTCGCTGCAGTACCTCCGGAAGCTTTGCAATCATCCTGCGTTGGTGTTGAAAGATCCGGAAGATATAAACACAGCCTTGGAAAAATTCGGGAAGAAAACGGAAGGATTATCAGATATTCAACATGCTCCCAAACTTCTTGCCTTACGGTGGGTCATTATAAAGGGAACCTGTTTTTTTAAATATTGATGCTTGCATTTTAGGCAATTGCTTTTGGATTGCGGCATAGGTGGTGGCAGCGCTCCCACGTCAGATCAAAGCAAGAGTGAACTAATAGATACCAATCCTGACGCGGACGGCACCAGTAGCACCTTCTCACAGCATCGCGTCCTCATCTTTTGTCAAATGAAACAAATGCTGGATATTATCGAAACCGACCTTTTTAAGGTCCATATGCCGTCGGTGACATACATGCGACTCGATGGGGGTACTGACACCAGTAAACGACACGCGGTGGTACAAACGTTCAACTCAGATCCTAGTATCGACGTTTTGCTGCTCACGACACATGTGGGCGGTCTGGGCTTGACTTTGACTGGGGCCGACACGGTTATCTTTGTCGAACACGATTGGAATCCAATGAAAGATCTTCAGGCGATGGACCGTGCGCATCGTATCGGTCAAAAGAAGGTTGTAAATGTGTATCGATTGATCACAAAGGGTACTCTGGAAGAAAAGATTATGGGGTATGTTTTTCAGCGACAACCCGTCTAGTCCTCTGCCATCTGTTTTTTTTTTTGTCTAATTCGTCGTTATAGCCTTCAACGATTCAAACTGAACATTGCCAATTCGATCGTCACGCAACAGAATTCGGGTCTTTCGTCGATGGACACTGATTTAGTGCTAGACCTTTTCCGACGTACGTCAGAAGAGGAAGATGCTGCTGCGGCAGCTAAGAAGAAGAAGGCGAGAGAGGGACACGGACCCGTCAGTCAGCAGAACATATTACATGGGTTAGAGGATCTGCCTCCAGAAGAGGAATATCAAGATTTGGATATGTCAAAGTTCCTGGGATCTATTGGAAAGTAGAAAAAGTATTGCACCCCCTATCATTATTTTGTTTCCTGTTAGTGAACCTTATCAACCTATGTATACCTTTCTTGCTAGTAAAATAAAGTATAGAGCAGCATGTATAAATATCTAGTAGGGTCTTAATTTTCTTCGAGGAATGCTCTGAACGAACTTGAGAGGGATCGATAATAGAAAGTGCCTCCACGCTGCCAAAAATTTCAGGTGTCAAGTGCTAGGTCTTGCTAACAGCAGATCGGTATAGGTAAGGGTATCCGAAGTCGTATCATAATTATTCGTGGTGGATTTGGGTTTGTAAAAGACTGTGAAAACAGCAAATGCAGCAGGAAAGGCTGCGAAAAGGGCGTTATACTGGAGCAGGGAGGGGGGGGATTGATCAACATACAAGTACGCAAGGGTAACAGACGCGACAAAATATGCACAGACCTGAGCAAAGTCGAACATGTACGCATCAACAGCATGATTCTCCTTTAGCAAGAATTCATTGGAGACAACCATATACACCCAAACCGTCATTCCAAACCCTAGTTTCCCAAATGACATTCCAATTCGATCATCGAGGTAGTGCGACCACCAAGTTGCAAATGGTTTCGTCCATGGCGAATCATGCTTTGGGAAAACTCTTGGGAAATGTACGACAAGTCTCGGAAGTGGCGATGTATCATGATCAGCATCTGAGATCCATGAGTTCATAGACTGTAGTATCCACTGTGCGCGGGCAACGATTGCAACATAGACACAGGTAGCGATGATTGAAAAAACGAGGCCGATGACTCTACCAGAAAGTAGAGGGACACTCCATATGAAGATGGTATAGGTGATAGTGTTGAGACACTCATTGAACGTCTTGACTGTTGCACTAGTAGATGTAGAGAGAGAGGTAACAACCTACGATGAGTATAATGGGATGAGAATCGAATGCTCGGAGACGACGTACTAAAAGTACAACGTGAATGCCATAGTGAAGAATGCTTGTAATACAGCGAACCCATAGTTTAGACGAAGAGATAGGGATTTGATCAATGTTATAATCCTTGCTTCTCTAGTCAGTGAGCGCGATTCGCGTTGAAAAGAGTGCTTTGTTTGATGAAGATGGGTCGACAAGACTAGGAATATAGTAACATTGGCCAAGCTAGTAAGGGATTAATAATTCCCCAATGTCAGCGAAAGGTCAGTTTCTTTCTTGAGCTCACGCAATAGAGTTTGCTCATGAAACACTCCGGGACTCGTGGGGGAGGATTTCGATGTACCCTAGTACCTAGTACGCACCATAGTAAATTCAAAGAATGCAGTGCATCCAACAGAGGAAACTTGGACTCTTCATCAAGTAAAAGAGCACTGATGAATAGACTGCAGTTTGTTATACTGATAATCCACACAGGAAATGCAGTTTCCTCCGAAGACCGATTGGCGAGAATGACTTTTACATAATTGGGGTGAGTTACGAGGTTTAGATCAAGGCAAAATGTGAAAAGGATATTCGGATTTCAGATGGTACGGGCTGCTAACAAGCAAGAATGAAGTTGACCCTTACCAAGAAAAAAGATTGTAGGTAGAAGCTAATCTGTTACATGGGAGAATACCGATAAGTAGTTGTTAGTATGAAGGATTTGGGACACTCACCCGTATGCCAGGACCATAGATTACAGATCCGCGATCACTCTGAGGATTGGACTCGGACTCGAGACAACTCGATGAATCAGAATTGTTCATGGCGAGGCGAAATTGGGTACTATGGAGGTCGCAACAAGGGGGGGAAAAATTGAAAGTCACAGTGATCCCGCTTTATATATATGACTTACACATCTTTAGTGAATTATGAACAGCTTTGATATGATATATATATATATATATATACACAAAATTCCTTGTGAAATGTTCAAGTGGCAGTTTGTCAGCTGCAACAAATTTTAAAGTAACGCACTCGGGAAGGGCACGGTTGATTTTTCAAATTTGATGATTTGTTGCCGGTTTATTGCCGGTCCGTCGGATATTTGATATCAGCTTTCTCGCACCATACCTTGAGTTTCAATGCTTTTATGCATGCAGTAGGAGCATTTTTGTGGCCTTCAAACTCTGAGGTAGATACACTGTCATCTTTTGCCTTCTAGTTACCTCAGGGATGATGGATATCCCCCTTTGAGTATTCATGTCTCCCCTCAATTTACAATTTTTGAAGGAATTCACACCTCTATCCTCAATTTATTGGGGTCATGCAGTCCTACTTAGGGTGTGATACAGAGTGCCTGTTACTTGGACTCAGAGCTCATATGGTAAACTCCAGCATAAGCATTTCTTCTAAGAAGAACAAGCAAGCTCAAAGAACTTGAATAGCTATCAAGACTAAATAACATCTGCAAAACCTGGATGTTCACAAGAGCAATGGAGGCACTGTCCAGCTTCCAGCAATTCTTCAGTACTGCTGGGAGCACTTTCCCAGCTGGATAGTGCTGTCAGCTGCTTTCTGTTGAGGGATACTCCATGTGCTCGAGCCCATTCTGTACATACCTGAGACTTCTCCTTGTAAAGTTACAAGACAGCATTATTACATTATACTATACAGTACCTATGTAGACAACAATGGAATGCCTTGAACACCTACTTTACTGAGTTAAACCTTGACACTTTCAAGCTCTTAGCCAACTTGAATGTTGAACGAATATGGACCTAGAGCCAAAGCAGGCGATACGAGTCCGGTCAGGTACACTTCAAGAACATATATTTCCATTTCCTTCTTATCTTGTGTTTCAACTTTAGTCTACCGTCGGTCTATTTTGTTTATATTCTGTAGATTCGAGAATTCCCCGCCCTCAGCTTTCTACATAACGCTGAGGGTGAGTTCATTAAATATTGACTTATTCCCACTCTGACTTTATTTATTCTTGTGTAGATAACTCGTTTGATAGGTATTATTATATAAGATAGAGCTTTCTACATAACGCTGAGGATAACTCATTTGATAGGTTATACGCCCCGCCGCTGTTGAACTAAATTGACTAAGATAACACCTCGCTGCGCTACTAAAGCTCACTACGTTCACCGCATCCATACATCTTGAAACCAAACAAATCATGGCTAGAAACGGCGCTGTTCCGCCTCCTATTCCAGAGGTTTCCGCAGATCTAAAATTTGATGGAGGGGTCAAAGTCAGCTGGACCCCCGTGAAACGAAGGATTGTGAACTCACTGAAAACCCAAGGCCTTCTCGGTTATACCGATGGGACCATCACCAAGCCTCCCCCAATTATCATCACTATCTCCCCTCCCACTCGATCTCCATCCCTTGATGCAGGAGCTGGGACAGTCTCCCCTCCATCTCCAGAACCAACGAAGGCGACTGCAATCTTCTCCCTAAATCCTTCCCTAGAGGAATGGATATTTCGTAATGACCGCGCCAGAGGGATAATAGAATCTCACGTTGACGATTTACCTTCTTTGATGCCCGACGTAGATGAGAAGACAGCGAAAGAAGTCCTAGAGACATTGGAAAATGAATTTGCTAGGAAAGATGGGATGCGCAAGGTACTTACGGAGCGAAACCTACGATCCCTGACATTTCGCGAGACCATCCCAATTGACGAATTCTTCAATCAACTGCGTGCACTTCGAAAAGATGCGGTCGAGGCTGGAAATACTATCACCGATTCCCAATTCCGAGAAATAGCCATAGCAGCGTTTCCTACAAATGCGTTCGACAATATCATCCAGAATATAACGGCAAACACATCCCTCTACTCGACCGCAGCGTCGGTGATCCAACAGATCTCCTTCCAATACTCTCGGGTAGAGAATCACCCTGATGCTGTTGTATCTGGTGATCGTATCTACAAGGCGCATACAGCGTCCACTACACCTATTTCCCCACACGCTGCATTATTGTCGAGAATTGAACAGTTGGAATCGATGATTGCGGGGAAGATGGCGAGATCTGGAAATGGAGATAAGAAATGCTATAATTGTGGACGCGTCGGCCATCTGAAGGATGAGTGCTTCAGGAAAGGAGGAGGGAAAGAAGGACAATACCCATCATGGTGGAGAGGGAAGAAAGATGAAACAGTTAACCAGAATCCCATGTCATCCATGGCCATTGGTGAACCTACATTGCACTATGCTATGGTAGCATCTGATTTGCGACATCCCACTGGAGAGCTGTATGCAGACTCGGGAGCCACAGACCACTTCTTTCGAGATCGAAATGACTTCATGACCTACACGGAGTGTGATAGGATGGGTCAATCTTCGGAAATATCTACAGGCTTGATCATTAAGGGAGTTGGGAAGGCAAAGAAGACGGTCGTGGAAAACGGGAAGGTCATGATACTCATCTTTGAAGAGGCACTCCATTGCCCCAACATCTCATCTGACCTCATCTCCATAGCTCGCCTCGACAAACTAGGTTACCAGGTGCATTTCGGAAATGGATGTGTTAAGTTCTATTCGCCAGGAGGAACTCATTTCCTAACTGGAAAAGGATCGAATGGTCTTTACAAACTCGAGGAAGCGAAAACCACTGCGCTTACCACTAAATCCCGCTCCCTACATCGCCCGGTAGATCTCAGCACATGGCACAGGCGGCTTGCACATGCTGGTCATTTCCGACTCGACCTGTTGAAAGACAAACACCTTGTTGACGGATTCGCGGTTGCGAAGGATACGATGGCGGGTAAAGGGAAGTGCGAGAATTGCTTGATGGGGGGTGCGGTACGAAGACCATTCGATGCGCACGTTGAGGTGGAGAAGAAGCTGCTGGAACGAGTTCACCTAGACCTCACCGGACCGATGAGAACTATGTCCAGGGGAGGCTACTATTACTCACTTCCTATAGTCGATGGACACTCAGCGTTTACCAAAGACTACTACCTGGCGAATAAGGAAGCAGAATCGACACTTGTAGCAGTGGAGAATTACCAAGTGTTTGCTGAAAACCAGACTGGGGAGAGACTGAAATGTGTACGGGTTGATGGAGGGAAGGAGTTTATAAATGAGAAATGGAAAAAGTGGGCCGACTTACATGGCATACGAATTGAACAAACTCCGGCATATTCCTCCTCAGCCAACGGTGTCGCCGAAAGGAAACACGGTGTTACATTTGCGAAAGTCCGTACCATCCTCCACGAGTCCCAACTACCCGAAAACCTGTGGGCTATGGCAGCGGCATATGTCATATACACCGAGAATCTCCTACCTTCGACGCGAAATGGTTTCCATATCCCAGCTGAAATTTTTTGGGGGGTACGCCAGGATATATCTCACTTGCGTCCATTTGGGTCTCGAGGTTGGGTGACAATTGTGAATGGGAGTTTGGGGAAAACGGATCTGAGAGCTGTCGAAGGTCGAATGGTGGGGTATGGAGAACGAGGGGTATACCTATTATATCTCACAAATGGAAAGGTTATCACTAGCCGGGATGTTACCTTTGAGGAAGGGCTTCCTCAGCGTACCTTGGCGCCAGGTGGAGGGGAGGAAGAAGAGGATCAAGGGAACAACGAACACGTTCCAATACTTCCACCTAACACCACAGATGCCTCGGACGCCACAGATACCTCGGAGAAAATGATGCCGACTAAACCCGATCAGTCTCTTCAAATTCCTAATCAAATTCCAACTCGGCGGACTCGAACAAAATTCCAGCCGGACCCTAACATCCCTCTTCGTCGCTCAAACTGGCTTTCCACTTCTCAGCCAGTACCACATTCCACGCAGCCTCTGATAAATCAACCTACCCAACACCGAGCTCTCCTAGCATCTGTAGTACAAGGATTCAACGAAGTCTCATCTGAATATAACTCCGCACTCACGGCTATTGGCATAACACCAGTCCCCAAGAGCTATTCCAAAGCAATGGAAGATCCTGACAGGTGGTCTCCAGCCATTGAAAAGGAAATTCAACGCATGAGAGAATTCGGTGTCTTCGGACCTTTGCAGGATCCTCCAGCTGGAGCCACTATCCTGGTTCCCCTGTGGGTATTAGCTCATAAGTTCAACGGGGACGGAAAAATCGTGGAAGAAAAGGCTCGCCTAGTCGTAAACGGGAGGACACAGGAAGAGGGCAGAGATTACCACCATACATTTGCTGCGGTACTTCATTTCAAATCTCTCAGAATTCTTATCGCACTCTGGGTTACTCTTGGCTACCATATATGGCAGATCGACTTCGCTTCGGCCTATCTCAATGCTGATCTCGATGAAGAAATATACGCGTGGCCCCCCGAAGGGTTCCCCGGGAGAAATACTGGGAAAGTCATGCGAATTTGGAAATCTATCTACGGTATGATGCAAGCGGGAAGGAACTGGTGGAAGACTCTTGACGGGACATACAGGGAACTTGGGTATATTCGAAATCAAGCCGACCAATGTGTGAGGAGTCGAGTATCTGGGTCAGGGGAGACCATGACCGGTACGTACACGGATGATACACTTGGTGGATCCTCGTCAATCCAGGAGATGATAAAGGCCAAAATGGAGATTGGGTCGAAGTATAGAATCAAAGAAACTGACAGCGTTCAGTTTGCTCTCGGCATGAAGCTTACGCATGACAGAGACCAGGGAATAGCAACTTTATCCATGCCCGCCTACTGGAACAACCTTCTCAGTCATCATGGTCTTCAAGATGTGAAACCAAAGTCTACTCCCCTCCCGAATGGCGCAGTCCTCTCGATCGGAACTTCCCCTCTTTCAACCGACGACATCGAATTTATGCGAGAAAAGCCTTACCGAGAAATTCTAGGAGCCGTTCAATTTGGTGCTGCCGTGTGTCGTCCAGATATAGCTCATGCCGCAAATGTTCTCAGTCGTTTCGCTCACGACCCTCGAAAGGTCCATTGGCAGTATCTTATGCACTTAGTGCGATATATTAGTGGTACCAGGGATCTTGGAATCACCTATACCAGGATGGCTCCTGGAGGACTATCCCCAATCGTGTATGCAGATGCCAATTATGCTTCATGTGTGGACTCTCGTCGTTCCACCTCTGGTGTTCTGACCATGATGGCTGGTGGACCAACATTCTGGATGTCGAAACGTCAAGACGTTGTGGCCCTATCGACCACAGAGGCTGAATACATCGCCCTTGCCAAAGCAGTCCAACAAGCCAAATGGGTACATTCTTTTCTATCGGAATTAGGTCATGGGGTTCCTCGTCCTTTTCCCATACGATGTGACAACCAAGGTGCTATAGCGATCTCTGAGAACCCAAAGTTCCACTTGCGGGTAAAGCATATTGATATTCGGTATCATTTTCTTCGAAATGCGGTAGAAAGTGGTGACATTGCTATCGAGTATATCCCTTCGGAAGAGAATCCAGCTGATGTTCTCACTAAATCTCTCGGTGCCGCCATCCACAGTCGACAAGTATCCCTTCTTGGTCTTAGGAAGTTGGTCCCTGACTGAGACTAGGGGAGTGTTGAACGAATATGGACCTAGAGCCAAAGCAGGCGATACGAGTCCGGTCAGGTACACTTCAAGAACATATATTTCCATTTCCTTCTTATCTTGTGTTTCAACTTTAGTCTACCGTCGGTCTATTTTGTTTATATTCTGTAGATTCGAGAATTCCCCGCCCTCAGCTTTCTACATAACGCTGAGGGTGAGTTCATTAAATATTGACTTATTCCCACTCTGACTTTATTTATTCTTGTGTAGATAACTCGTTTGATAGGTATTATTATATAAGATAGAGCTTTCTACATAACGCTGAGGATAACTCGTTTGATATTGAAGAATACAGATTTTACAGATGAAGAGTTCAAAACACAGAGAGCTATTGTACCAAATCCTCTAGCTCATGTAAAGAATAGGATACAGCATCTTTCATTATCAATAGTTGGAATAAATGCATAAAGAGAAATGCATTGAAGGCTGGAGGACACTGTGACATTCAATGGGCAATGATGCAATGATAGGCTATCAGTTTCACTGTGCCTTCTCCCGAGTGTGCTACCTGAGGAATTTATCATTCCTGAGGTCCTCAGAAGGCAGAAAAATGACAGTGTATTCACTGAAGAGTTTGAAGGCCACAAAAATACTTTTACTGCATGCATAAAAGTGTCAATGGTGAGATATCAAATCCAACAGACCAGCAATAAACTGGCAACAAATCATCAAATTTGAAAAATCAACCGTGCCCTTCCCAAGTGCATTAAACAAAGTTGAGTCTTCAAATATGCATGTGATGAGAGGTTTGTTGCTATTGCCACAAACCACCATCATGTCCATTTGTAGACTCTGTGCAGAGACTCGGCACATTGGTGTATCAAGAGAGAGAGAGGCAAGAGAGAGAGAAAGAGAGAGAGAGAGAGAGAGTTAATCTAACTGCCACAGGCCACCATTTTGGAGCCAAGAGCAGGGGGAACTATATACCAAGTACTACAGTAATCTTGGAGTCCTTGATATAAAACATCAAGTTTTGTTTGCAACTCTTTCTTATGTCACAATGTCTCAAATTTAAGTATGTTATGATCATTTAAGCTCACTATAATCAATGCTCAAGGACAAGTTTTGATTAATTAGGAATTAAACCATATTGAGGGTGAATGTCATGGCTTTGGAGTCCTTGATTACACCTGTGACAGTGTTATGTATTGTTAAGATCATGTACACCGTGAAGCCGTGCCAGAGGCCACAGGGTGCCTAAAGGCAGAGGGTCAAATGAGACAGTAGTGAAGTTATTAACAACACTGCCGTTACGCCGCTAGTCATAAAGTACGCAGCCCCTATCATTTTCCCTTTCTCACCGTCTCGATGCCTTTACTTGTACGATACATCATCCCATCACTGTCAACACCCATCGATTACTGATCCACCTGACCCACTGTCACGAAGCGGCAGAGGCGGAGTGACTAGCGGAGCAGGAGAGCGAAGTAACTAAGCAAGGCGATGAGGCGGAGTGACTAAGCGGAGCAGAGGCAAACTGGTCCCAGATAATGACAGAGAGGTCAAGATAAGGGACCAGGCTGTGGAGGGTTTTGTCATGAAGCGGCAGAGGCGGAGTGACTAGCAGAGCAGGAAGCGGGGTGACTAAGCCAGGCAGTGAGGCGGAGCGACTAAGCAGGTCAGTGAGGCGGAGCGACTAAGCGGAGTGGAGGCGAACTGGTCCCAGATAATGACAGAGATATATTGAGTATCGTAGTCATAGGTAATAATAAGTAAGCACATACCTGGTCCCAGATAATGACAGAGAGGTCAAGATAAGGGACCAGGCTGTGGAGGGTTGGCTATATATACATAATCTAGTCTGCGAGAAACAACGATGTAATACTGTACAGTTCAGGGGCAAGGAAGGAGGCGGAAGCCGATAGAAAGAGAAGGTGGGTCAGGTGGATCAGTAATAGATAGATCAGTAATTGATGGAGATTGACAGCGGTGGGATGATGTATTGTACAAGTAAAGGCGTCGAGACGGTGAGAAAGGGAAAATGATAGGGGCTGCGTACTTTTGACATTACCCCCCTCCTTATGACCATTGCCCTCAATAGTCAAGGTTTTGCCGCTGTCGGGTGTTTTTTTGTGAAAGGCCCGAACAATTTTTGGTGCCCGACTGAGGTTGGGCGCGGGTTCCCAAGAGCTGTATCCTGCATCGTAACCTTTCCACTTTACTAGATATTCCAACTTCTTCCATCATACCCAATAACGAGCTTGCCTCGTTTTTGTGTGAAAGAGAAAGGAAGGAATCTAATGGGCACTCCAACCAACCAATCTAATACACAATATGCGAGTTCACTGCTATCAAATTTATTTAATAGCAAGGGGTAGCGTTGGCAAAGGTTCCACAAAGCTTTGAGAGCTAAGTAAGAAGCTTTGATCAATCAATTTGAGTCGTTCTAAGGATTTGGTATATTCCTTTGATTAAGGTAGATTCAGCACAGTTTGTGCTTTGATTGTATTGATATGGGTATATCAAGAATTGGGGGTTTGAATCAAAGTAAATTAAAACTGAAACACACAGACCCCTACAGAGGGCTAGAACTATGTGCTGGCACAACCACACAGCGTGATTTGCCCTTAAGACCAACAACTGATCTTAAGTTCGAAGAATACCCAACAACTGGATATACTTCTTGCAGTCACAAGGAGCAGAACACGACGTTCCTATACTCACAAGTGCCGGGCCCGAATGGCTGCTAGCGAAGAAGTTTCAGTCTGGCGGGAGTGTGTCTTTCCTTTTTACGGATTAGCACTGCAACGTTGTCCCAAAATCACTTCCATTCCAGATACATCGGATCGCTATTTATACATACAGAATATAGAATCGCACAGTACAATTAATTTAATACAATAAATGTTCAGAACCGCAAGGAAACTTCTACAATCGGTCAGATACCTTATTGGGCCCATATTGGTTCCAAGATTGTAGTATACCTCCAAACATAGGTAGGTACTTCGTTATTCATTTAATTTAATTGTTTTGGAGAATGACTCGAATGGTGTTCAGCTGTCATTGCTGTTCAACACTTACTTCAATCGTTTGTCACCTCGTCCGGAGGCAAATCAGCTCTCCTCAATTCTAATCCTATCAATCTGATTCATCTGGATTAAACTAATTGCTTCTCTCTTTCAATAGACACCCATTGTGTCTATACTCTATCAAGGGAGTTACGCATAGTATTCATTTAATTGCATTCTTCAATATTTTCTATGTCAGGACTCCTTGACATTCATTTGATATGTCTTTGGAGCCTCGCAGTACTTCGATCGTTCTTCTAGTCATTTTCCTCAACCATGCAACTTGATTGGTCTATGAGACTAAATCACAGTCTTTTAGATTAATGCATGATCTTGTTCTAGAAGGAGTGTTTGATAATTCCTGAGTTCTAGAAAGTCATTTCGAGTCAATCCTCGGCTCATGGTCACTTGAGTAAGTTCTTCCAAACTCCTGCCAGTGTAAAGTCCAATAAGAATACCCTTGGTATTTCATATGTGAATGGTCATCCTTCGGATGTAGTCCGAGTCTGGTATAATCCTGCTTGACAAACAGGTAGACTGCTATCCGAAGGTAGTATCGGGGATGGGTAAACTAACCAACTTGTGGTAGTATGGGTATATGGTCCCTTCAACTTATTAGACTGATTCAGTATTGACTTTGACTGTCAATCTGGGTCTCAATTACAGTCCTCTTGATACAAATCTATACGTGAAAATGTCACAATTCACAGCATAGATGTCTAGCCAAAATTTAGGCGTGTTACCGACTGTCTAAGATGTCCTCCACTTCATATTCCAGTTCATCTTCATCTTCTAAGTATACTGGCTCTGGTGGTGTTGGTATTTCACCATTAATGGGGTTACCTTTCCATGGATATAGTTTGTTAACATGGAAGACAGGATGAAGGCGATCCAGTGACAGGGGAAGGTCAAGGTGGTAGTCCAGAGGTCCGACTTTCTCCAGAATGTGGTAAGGTCCTAGCTTTTCGCTGGATAGCTGCGGGTTAATGTCCCCCGCACTTAGCCAGACTAGGTCCCCAACTTTGAATAGATGCACTTTTCACTTCCCACATTTGTATCCCTCCTTCTGTTGGTTCTTTCCTAGATGTAAAGCAGCTCCAGCATCCTGTTGCGCTTCTCGGAGAATCCGTATGCGGTTGTCCACCGCTGGAATGCCGCTGCGTTGACCATCCGGGATATTGAACAGGGGGAGGTATCCATAGGTTAACTCGAATGGGGACATGCCTAGGGCCGAGTGAGTCCGCGAATTAATCACAAACTCTGCGATAGGGAGATGTTCTGCCCCATCCTCTTGTCGTTGTCCCACATAGAGGCGGATGTATATCTCCACTTCTTGATTTGCGCATTCAGTTTGGCCGTTGGACTGAGGACGGTATCCGTGTCATGCCCTGACCATAACCAGACCAGCACCAGCATCAGCCCACACGTTCTCACATTCCCGACTCTCCTCCCACCTCCCCAGGACGTCCCTGAGGCAGTACGCACCTCCCCAAGACAGTAACCTGAAAACGTCCGGACAACCATGCCGACATGCATACGAAGCCCTCCGACACCAGCCCCATTAAGTACCAATCTCGATCGCCTGTCTCTCTCGATTATCTGCCTCATGCCCCCTAGGTTCTGATGTTCCCTTGTTCACTTCCCGTACCTATTTAAGTAGCTCTGCAACGTCCCCAAGCGCCAGCTTGGTATATTTTGAACACACACCCTTTTGCATAGGTCCAGTCCCTGTCCCTTTGTACCTGCTAACCATACGGATTTCTCTTTCCTCTCTGTTTCTCTACCTCTGTTTCTCTCTACTTCTGTCTATTGTCTCTCTGATCGTCGGTACGATCGAATATACGCTTTTACTTCAAGTCTAAGCCTTCCGAGTGAGTCCCCGAGCTCCCTCGAACATTACTAAAGCTCCCCAACGCCTACCCGCTTGGTGAGCTACTCTTCCCCAAACCTCCCAGAGCTCCCTAGCTACTTCGTAAGCTTCGGGACCTCGATCTAGGTAACGTCGAAGCTACCCCTCACGTCGAACTACGTACTGCTTCTCCGTTACCACCTCCCACACTCGAGGACGACCATCCTCCAACCTAGCCCCCAGGGACCTAACCTCCCTGGCATATCCCTTCTCGGGAGCTTACACCCTCGAGACCCCGTTGCATAAACTACCTACTCGACTCTATATTGACGTTCTAGCGAGTACAACTCCTACTACGCAATATCTTACGGTCCCGCACTCGTCCCGAACCTCCCTACGCATTAGGGACCTCCCTGGACCTCCTAGGAACCCCTCAAGGGTCACCATCTCGTCGTTCCAACCACTACTAGGTCATTCCCGTCCTCGGTCGCGGTTCTCGTAGCTCCCTTCGAGCTCCAGCCTGCTCCTAGCACGCTACAACATAAACCTCCACATACCAAAACCTACCCTAAGACCTATTTTGACCCAGGTCTTACATTATACCAAGCTCTCCCGTCACCGAACGGACTTGTCGCGACGAAATGTCGGCGACGTCAACGGAACGACCTTCTAGTTCCAAGACCGAATCAAAGAAACAAAAGAGCGCCTTATCTCGTGGAAACACGACACAAGCTCAAAAATCAAACCCGGCTGCTAGCTCCACTGTCATCACGGTGGCAGCTGGTCAACGCCTGATGTCCATCCCAGAACAGTCGTTCGGGGATGAAACCGCCAGCAACATCCGGACCCCAGAGGGACGTCAACCGGAGGTTCAGGGGCCCCCTCCAGTGGAACCTGGGATGGGACCACCACAACGGAGGTTTACCTCCATGGGTTACGCCCAACCTGCCAGTAGTCCCATGGGAGGTTTCGCATACTCCCCTACCTGGGGAACGAGAGGACCTCCCCCTGGACCGATACCGCAGCTAGACATGGAGTCAGCTTCGAACGCGGGTGGAAGAGTCAGCGGTCAAGTAGCCGCTATCGAAAGGGTACAAGGGGGGAGTACTGACCCTCTCACAGTACGACAACAGGAGAAACTTCCAGAGAGGAGGGTATCCCCTGCCGTATCCGAACAATCTCGAACGTCATCCCGGAGGTTACCAACACCTCCAGTACAGTCCCTGAACCTTCCTCCCCCGAGACGAGGAAGTTCACTCTCCAGTCTCCTGAAGAGCCCAGCTATGAATACGCCCAACTGGGAGCGTACGCACGCAATACACCATAGCAGGACCAACTTCCCCGTACAACCCTTGTCCGAAATGACATTGCGTCTGGAAGACGTCATTCGAATTCAGGAGTGTATCCCGGAAGATGTAGCTATGGTCCTAAGGGAGGTATTGGAGTCAATGGGGATCGAAGTATTGGGAGACGGTCTCGAATTCTCAGACCTACGAGTACAGTTCCTAACAGTGGGAACTCAATTGGAGATAGACCTCCCAGAGAAGGCCCAGCAGTGGCTGATGACCCCCGCGAATCGATCAGATTTTCTCTGGCTGTACAACGTCCTGTTGGACCCAGAGAGGATGTTGGAACTGTTAGAGGCAGAGGCACGTTACGGACGATCGTTCCGAAACTCGAGGGGAATACTTCCCCTCCTCCCTCATACCCATGGAAGGGAGAAGGAATTCTGTGGCGAAGCAGGGCTACGTATATTGTACCGAGCCTCTAACTACAGATCAGGAGCCGTACGGTTTGAACCTCCCCCTTCGAGGGTGAACATACCGAACTACCAGGCGATCCAAATACTTCGGAACGCAAACCTAGCGGAAGCAGCAGCTAAAATCGATGAGGAAAGTAACGAGGATGCTAACGCAATCGCTGCAAAAAATCGTAGACGCAGGAGGTACACCACGGCTCACCTCCTGGCCCCAGTGGAGTCAATGCCTGATCAGGATAGTCCCGTCCGGGTCCGTAACGGACAGACGGTATACACGTACACGCCCATGAGGCATATGCACCAGCTTCTGGTGAGGAGTGAGGAGTCTGAAGCGATGTTGTGTTCGCAGGAGACCCGACATCGGACGCTACTAGCGGAATCAGACACTCTGATGCTGTCGGAGGAACTTTCTGGATCGAATCTAGAAAGAGCTTTGGAATTCCGTCGCAGACTGGTCGCGGATAATCGGGGAACCTCGTATATGGTTCAATGCGAACTCGAAAGCGTAGGGGAGTTCCCTCCGGAGCAATTTGACCAGAAAGGGCAGCTCCATGGATCTGATGGTCGTTTCCTGGCACAGAAACATTCATCGCCCAGGAATACCGAGGTTCCTGAACTTCCTTAACCCCGGTAACACGGCCACGAGGAGCCCCCAGCTACGCTCCGGGACCTCCCCCACTGTACATGCCTTGGCTCAAAATGCGACTCCTCCCCCCAGAGTTAACCTGCAAACGAAACCTTTAACCCCAGTCTCGACGCAGCGATACCAGTTTGGTGAGGTGAGGATGGATGGCGCACAACATTCATCCCGGATCTCCGGACAAGATCTGACAGCTCGGCTGGCTCCCAACCCTGTACACGTTCCTCCAAGACTGAGCAATCCATCAGTCATTCCGTATCAAGGGTCGGTATCGATGCAATCTCAGGCAGTGGGAACGGAAAGTCAAAGGGGTCCGAACCAACGAAGAACGTTGGCAGTTCACGAAGAGGCGGTACCCCCGCAGGGAGCTCCTTTTGGAACTCCCTTTGTAACGGGAGCTCAGATGAACCGACCTGGCATGGCTTTCGAGTCGGCACGCTCTCAGGAATCGGTAGCAATGATCCAACAACAGGCTCGGGTCATTGAGACGCTCCAGGAACAACTCCGTGAGGTAAAGAAAGGATTCACAGAGGGGGAAGTACCGACTGGAGGACCCCTTTCCAAAACAGGAAACACGGCGGGATTATCCGGGCGAGCACCTAGGGTAATGAGAGAATATACGAGGGGGGGTCCTTCTCCTGTAGTTCCCCAGCCAAGGAGCTGGCAAGCTACGGAACCAATATCCTTTAACCGAAACACTCCTACAGGAGCTAGGGGTGGAAACCCCCAGGTAGAACAAGCAGGACAGATCCCGGATACTCCGAGTGTGGACCGACGACGTATTCACGAGTGGGGAGCCCGAGTGCAAAGAGCTGAACTAGGGGAGTATGGGAGACCAGAAGGAGGAGCGTACGCGTTGGAAAATGAGGGAGAAGGCAAAGGCGGTTTTAACCCCCCTCCTAGAGTACCTCCCCCACATTTTTCTAGTCAATCGAGAGATCGAGAACGACCTCCGAGTCAAGGGGGACAGGGTCAAAGAGAACAGGGAGGAAGGAGCGGGGGAGGGGCACCACCTCCGCCTCCTCCTCCTCCACCACCTTCCGGGGGACCGGGTGATAGTAATTCGGAAGGTTCCAACGAGGGGGAACAGAACCAATCGAGTAGGAATGGTGGAAGGAGAGAGGAAGACAGAGGAGAGCTCCCCACTGGAGCTCCTGACGTACCTCCAACACGCTATGACCCGGACCAACCCTGGTACTACGATCCAAGACAAGGTTGGCATCGTAAGGCAGCTCCTAGACCTCCCAACGAGGGACGAAGTACGTGGGAGAGCAACGAAGAAAAAAATCGGATTACCATTGAGTCGAAGCTCGACGTCGGTAAGATCGAAAGCTTCGCAGGTGACGACCGGTCTGCATGGAAGACGTGGGTCCTCAGTTTGGAAAGGATGTTTGGAGTGCGTCCTACCATTTATGCTCGGGAAAAGGACAAGTGCGCTTCCGCAGCTAGTCATCTCACTGGTGCAGCACTCTCCCACTTCGACACGTTGAATCGGCAACGACTGAGGGGGGAGTACACCTGCCTCGAAGACTGGACAGAGTTCAAACGAGAATTCGGCTCCAAATTCGGACCCATTGACGAGGCGGACGAGGCAAGGAGGAGATTGGCCTGGATGAAGCAGATGCCGGAGGAAAGCTTCGCCAACTTCTTCATTCGCTTCAACGAATACGCTCCCCTGACCGGATTTAACGACGAGGCTCTAGTAACATACCTCAAGAAAGGGGTAGCTCCTTGGTTGCCTCTACAGGTTGTTACCGGAAGGGAGGAACCTCGATCCTACGACGAGTGGACCCGAGTGTTCACGAAGTTGGACGGGGCTGTACGTGCGCAAGCGGAGAGTTTGAGGAACCTCCACGGTGAAAAAGCACTGCAAGGATGGTTGAGTCGCTTCCCCGGGTTGGAATTAGCACCTGAAGCTCCTTACAAGTCCCCCTTGCGGAGGGAAAGAGAGCCAGCTGATGTATGGACCTCCAATCCGAAACCAGCTGCGACAGGAAGGTTCCAAAGCAGGCCCAACTGGAAAGAGGGACGACAGAGGGCGTCCGCAGCTTGGGGGGAGGGAGAAAGTTACGATAGCGAAAACCGAGAGGAGGACGAAGACTGCTGTCACTGCAGGGATGGAGGAGAATGGACTGAAGCGGTCCTCCGAGCAGGAGTCACCGACACCGGGAGGAAATGGACTCCTGAGGAAAGAGCAGAGAAGTGGAGGAGACGAAGGCAAGAGCTCTGCATGCGTTGTGGACGAAAGGAACACTGGGCAAAGGACTGCCCTAACCCAGAATCGTTAGAACGTCCAGCGGAGGATCAAGGGAGCTCAGAAAGAGCTTCCAAGGCCGATTCAACTCGAGGAAGAGGAACGGCCAACCAAGGGGGAGGTCGTAAGGACGATTCAACTCGTCCTTTAGAACGGATTCGCGCCGGGATCGTGGTGGAAGAACGGGAAGGGATGGACGATCTATGGAACGTCCACATCTTAGACTCACCAAAGGGAGGTGAGCAAGAACTGTTGGACGAAGTGGGAAATGGGCAGGGGGCTTCGAGGTAGATCAGGGCGAACTGCGAAGCCCCGCAACACCTTCGCCTACCACAATAAGAGCTGCACTCGCGGGGAGTCAGCCAGCTCGTCTCACATCCCGATCCTACAACTCCTTCATCATCCTTACACGCTTTCCGTTCTCCGACCTCGATGAAGACAAAGAATATGCCACACTAGTGGACAGTGGAGCAACTAGATGCTTCATAGACAAAACTGTCGCTATGCGACACCCAGAAAATTTGGTTGACCTAACAAACAGTATCCCTTTGGAGCTGTTCGACGGGAAACCTACCTCCGCAGGATTGATAACTCAGACCTACACTGACCAGATCAGTTTTGCGGATGGAACAATTCACAAGGTGGAGTTCCTAGTAACTCGATTACACCCCACGGCTCCAATTGTGCTAGGACTGCCGTGGCTACGCATGCACAACCCAGTAATTGACTGGAAGGAACTTTGTCTGACGTTCCAGGACCGAAATGTCCGAATCTCAGCAGCCCTTGCGTCAGAAATTGTCCAACCAGGCGCTGAGGGAGGTACAGAGGAGCTAGGAAGGGGGGTAAACGGCGAGGAAATATACGAAGGACCTCTCCAACCACCTCCTGAAAACGGCGAGGAAATATACGAAGGACCTCTCCAACCACCTCCTGAAAACGGCGAGGAAATATACGAAGGACCTCTCCAACCACCTCCTGAAACTTCTCAACAATCTCCTGAAGCTCCACAACAACCTCCAGAAACTTCTCGACAACCTCCAGAAGCTCCCCTTAGAGCTTCACGGACGGGGGTGAAGCTGGAGGAAGTAAAAGACGAAGAGTACGAGGCGAGTCAACCAGGTCCACACAAGTTATTCCCCTCGGACAAAGATCTAGGGCCAGACGACCCAATCCTTATGGGGATCAACGAATGGTTAGCGTTCGCGAGTGAAAGCCCGGAAGAAGAGGTAGAGGAAATCCTCGAGACTGGAAGAGTCGCCCTGGAGAAAGTAACCCCGAAACCAGCAAAGGATTCAGAGGAGGCCTATCAAAAGTGGAAGAGTAGGGACACGGAACGATCCTCCTCCTGGCCCGGAGCTAAGCAAAAAGTCCGGTGGAGGAAGAAAAGGAGGGAACACGGACCTTATCCCGACCTCCCCACCTTAGACATCGAAAGCCTGAACATACCCAAGATTCCTTCAAGGTCTGGTCTGACTCCCAAGGGTTCAATAAGACGCAACAACTTCCGAAGAAAGCAGCTCATAGCGGGTATCCATGTGGTGGAACGAAAATCGGATCCCACCATACAAGGGAAACCCATCAGCTTAATAGGAGCGGCTGGAATGGATCGTCTACTGAGGGAGGGAGCTCCAGCATACTTCCTTCATATATCGCCCACGAAGGAGGAGTCCCCTACCCAAGAAATACTCCGGGCGAGTGATAGCAACGACCCAGAAAGAGTGCAACAACCAAAGGATCCTGAGAGTGGGAACCCTAGCCCGGGACAAGGGGGGGTCGTCAAGGAGCTTGACGAGGAAGTATCGAAGCGACAGGAGACAGAGGAGTTAAAGAAATCCATTCCCGTCCAATACCAGGACTACCTGGACGTATTCTCACCCGGAGAAGCAAGAACACTACCTCCACACCGACCCTACGATATCAAAATCGAAACGGAAGGTGATACGATACCTCCCATAGGGAAGCTCTACAACATGTCTGAGAAGGAGCTGAAATCTCTCAAGGAATACATCGACGAGATGTTGGGGAAAGGGTTCATACGATCCTCCAGTTCCCCCGCGGGAGCTCCTGTCTTGTTTGCCAAGAAAAAGGATGGTACTCTGCGACTCTGCGTCGACTATCGAGCACTGAACAAGATTACGAAGAAGAATAGGTACCCTCTACCCTTGATAGGAACCTTAGTGGATCAACTACGGAAGGCGAAGATCTTCACCAAGATCGACCTCCGCGCAGGATACAACAACGTCAGGGTAGCCCAGGGACACGAATGGAAGACTGCATTCCGAACTCGGTATGGGTCATTCGAGTACCTGGTAATGCCCTTTGGGCTCACGAATGCTCCCTCCGCGTTTCAATTCTTCATGAACGAGATCTTTCACGACATGGTGGACGTTTGCGTGGTAATTTACTTGGACGACATACTGATCTACTCAGACGACGAGGAGTCCCATGTGGAGCACGTCAGGAAGGTCCTGGAACGATTACGGGCAAATCACCTCCACGCAAAGCCGGAAAAATGTGCGTTCCATGTGGACACCGTCGAGTACTTGGGGGTGATCATATCACCATTGGGAGTGTCCATGGATCCAGAAAAAGTGAAGGCAGTAATAGACTGGCCCAAACCAAGGACGGTGAAGGAACTCCAGGCGTTCCTTGGATTCGCAAACTTCTATAGGAGGTTCATAGACAACTACTCGGGAATCACCAAGGTGTTCACAAAGCTCCTCCGAAAAGATTCAGTGTGGAGCTGGACCCCACAGTGTAGTAGTGCCTTCGAACTTCTGAAGTCAGCATTCTCCGAAGCCCCGGTTCTGGGACATTACAATCCGGACCTACCGGTAGTCCTCGAATGTGATGCCTCCGACTTGGCTATAGCAGGGATCCTATCACAGCTGGATCCTGAAACGGGGGAGATACATCCTATCGCCTTCCATGCACGATCAATGATCTCCGCGGAACTAAACTACGACATATACGATAAGGAGCTCCTAGCTATCGTGGACTGCTTCAAACAATGGAGGGCGTACTGCGAAGGATCCCGACACCAGATCCAAGTATACTCAGACCATAACAATCTCCAGTACTTCACCACTACAAAGCAGTTAACAGCACGACAAGCCCGGTGGGCAGAGCTCCTTTCAGGATACGATTTTGTCATCAACTATCGCCCAGGGAGGTTGGGAGCCAAGCCGGACGCACTCACCCGCAGATCAGACGTATACCCAAAGAAGGGAGCTTCAAGGGATCAGGCCTTAGCAGGGAGGGAAAGGGTACTCATACCTCCAGAACGACTGAACGCTACCATCCTTATGAACGAGGACCTCCTAGTGAATCGAGTAAGGGAAGCTCCAAAGACACGACTATAATTGAAGCACTAAGGAGGATTGCACGCAACGAGGAGGAATCTATCGTTTGGGAGGATGGGCTGATAAAGAGGGGAGGTCGTATATACGTCCCAGACGTTGGGACCCTACGAAGGGAGGTCCTACAGTCGTACCACGACCATAAACTAAGGGGACATCCGGGGGAGAAACGCACCAAGAAGCTCGTAAACCAGCTGTTCTTCTGGAAAGGACTGTCCAAAGACGTGAACTACTACGTGCGGAGCTGCCACTCGTGTCTGAGAGCCAAAGCCAGTCGCTCCAAACCTTACGGGAACCTCCGTCCGTTACCAATTGGTCAACGACCTTGGTCCTCAATCTCCCTAGATCACATCACCCAGCTCCCAGCCACTGCGGGACCAGAGAAATACGACGCCATCCTCGTAGTAGTCTGCCGACTCACCAAACAAGCCATATATGTTCCTTGTCATACGACGGATAAGGCGGAGGACTTTGCCAATCTATTCATCACATACGTCTTCTCAAAGCATGGGATGCCCTCCGACATAACTTCAGACCGGGGCTCCCTCTTTGTGTCCCAATTCTGGAGGGAGCTCTGTAGAGCATTAGGAATCGAGTCCCGACTATCCACTGCGTATCACCCACAGACAGATGGACAAACGGAACGAGTGAACCAATCCGTGGAAGCGTACCTCCGAATATATTGCTCCTACGACCAAGACGACTGGGACCTCCTCCTACCAATGGCCGAATTCGTATACAACAATACCCCAAACACGACTACAGGTGTCTCACCATTCTTCGCCAACAAGGGTTATCATCCAAAGTTGTCCATTACGCTGGAACAGGTGCAGGGAGCGGAGGTCAATGAGTACGCGTCCAACCTCAAGGAGCTACATGCGTACCTCCAGGAACGAATTGGGGTAGCTAACAAGGCCTATGCGAAGTATGCGAACCAAAAACGCCAGGAGGCCCCGGACTGGAAGGAGGGTGATCAAGTCTGGCTAAACATGGAGAACGTCAGGACTAGACGACCCATGAAGAAGCTAGACCACAAGTGGACAGGTCCCTATACAATCTTGTCGAAAGTAGGAAGTCGTGCCTACCGACTGGACCTTCCTGGGGACCTCCACAAGATTCACAATGTGTTCCATGTCGACAGACTGAAACCTCACTTCCACGACAAATTCAAACGCCAGACCTCCCCGCCTCCCCCAATCTTCATAAAAGGGGAGACGGAGCATTTTGTCGAGGACATCCTTGACTCCAAGCCCAAGAAGGGACGACCGGAGGAAGTGGAATACCTCGTAAAATGGGAAGGGTATAACGACGAGTTCAACTCCTGGGTAGGATGGGAAGGTATGGTGGGCTCGATTGAGCTCCTACGTAGCTGGCACAAACACCACCCGAGGAAACGCCAGCCTTCACGTCTGCAATGGGCTTCGTTGGAACGGGAAGCACGAGAAGATGAGGAGGAGGACCGGGAAGGTAGAAGGGAATAGAGGGGTGGGACGAGGGCAATGAAGACACGACGGGGACGACAACCCCATGTTCACGACTATCTAACGACAACCTGCACATTGGAGGGCTCACGGAACCTGAATGCATGACGATTTCTCACTTATTGATTTTCACAACAGTACCAAGAACATTCTCATTAGTTAACAAAAAACAAAAAAAAAAAGGAGAGAGAAAAACAGACAGGCGTAAGGTATAAGAACACAAAATTACAACAAGGAGGCAGGGTGACAAAAGGCCTACACGAGGAATGGGAAGACGCTACAATGGTTCTTCCTTAACAACACTCTGAACCGCCACCGAATCAACAACTTCCCTTGACATAGAAACGCGAGCCATACGAGACTCCTCCGTCTCATACAAATCGTCATCGTCGCCAGTAAGGTCGATGGTTAGATTGGCGAGAGATGCGAAAGGAGGAGGCAGAGTGGGGGACGTAGGAGGAGGGGAAGGAGAGGTCGGAGACTCCTGCTCAGGCAAAAACAGAGGGGGCGCCTCAGGAAGCTGCTCGACAGTTACTTCGGCCAATGACTCAGTACCAGGCTCCACCGACGACATGGGAACTTGGGTATCCGTGCCAGACAAGGGAACGTCCGTGATGTGATGGATGTAGCGCAACATCAACTGCTCCCAATCCACAGTCAGCTGGTCGACACTGGGAAGGGCAGGAACGAGATCATCCCACCTCCCAACGCCGTCGCTATGAGGGAGAGCTGTGGACAGTGCCAACATTCGCCTGTGAAGAGGAGGTTCGAGGGAGTTATCGGGGGGAGGGGCAAAACCCGCATGCTGAGCAGCCGTCAGGAAAGGACTGTCGTTGTCGAATCGGGAGTGTTCCAATACCAGGCGATAGAGACCCTCGTCCTCGTCCACAGCGTTGTTAAAGAACCATTGGATGCTGCTAATGGACCGGATATAGAGATCCCCATGGACACCCCGAGCCGCCTGCATGTAATCCAACGCCAAATGTAAGTTGTGGGTAGCAATATCAGGGTCTTCAGACTCCAGCCCACGACGGAGGAAGGCGACCACAGCTTCGATAATCGCCCCAATATAACGGTGGTGGTGGTGAAGGACGGTCGCAGGGTCGGAACAATGAAGGCGGTGAGCAAGAGTAGCAACACGGCGGAGGTCCTCGCGAGCCTTGTTAAGATCACCTTCGAGCTGCGAAAGGGGAGGCAGGACAACTTCGTAATAACCCTCATCAGGGTACTCCTTGACCATTTGCTCAACAAAAGCGGCACGATCGCGGGCACGATGGACCTCCTCTTGCAATTCTTCCACCAGGCGACGCTGACGTGTTGCTAAAGCATTGGACTCGTCAACACGACCTTGTTGGTACAGCAGGGTGGTCGTCAACTGTGAACTCTTGCGAGTAGAGGAGGACAACTTCTCCTCCGCGACCTTGCGCTCCCTAACAGCATCTCGAAGGTCCCCTTCCATTTTTCGGAAACGCTCCAAAATACTCTGAGGAGAAGAAATCAACTATGGCTTAAAAGGGAAGAGAAGACTAAGTACTCACTTGACCAGGGGTCCCCGGTAAGGCTCCATCCAAAGCAACGAACTGATCCAACACGCGTCGGTACTCCGTTTCGTGCTCCAGGACCTCATGGCGAGAAGACCGCAACTGCTCTACTTCTCGTTGTCGAGATTCGAGAGCATGAGAGGTATCGCGAAGGGCAGAGGTGAGGGAGGAATTCTCCCGCTGAGAATCAGCCAGCTGAGACTCCAGTAACCGAACGCGAGCCGCGAGACGTTGATTTTCAGCCCGGTAGGGATGAGCAGCAAGAGCGCGCGGAACCAGGGTAGGACGAGAAGCAGGAGGCATATTGGAGGAAAGGAGGTTCGGTCCTGCTCCCTTTATAGAGGGGGGAACAACGGGTTGCTGAACCAAACCAGACTGAGCTTCAGCAACAGCCGCCAATCGAACCAAATTGCTGTGACCCTGCACTGGCAGGTCCCCGCCGGATACCTCCATTAAGGAAGGAGAGGCGCGAGGGGGGGGTGGAGTGGAAGTGGAAGCTGCCACCGACCGACTGGGAGGAACCACCAGTCGGACACGAAGGGGAGCCTCTTGAACTACCTCCTCCTCAGGGGACCTACGACGGGAACGCTTCTTGGAAGCGTCCTGCCGAACCCTTTTGACGGAAGGACCCGCCACAGGCATCGGAGAACGGTCGCGCTTACGTTTAGCGGCGACTACTGCTTCACCCTGTTGCAAGGCGAGGAAATCCTGCAACTCTTGCTGATCAGCATCAGCAGCATCCTGCTCGTCAAGCATGTTCAATTCGAGGAGGGCGGAGGTTGAAGAGGTGCGAGCATGGAGGGCAACGTCGTACTGACGCCAGACACTCAGAGGAATACCCCACGTTGATTTATGAGCAGGAGTTCCGTGGAGCTCCAAAAACCTACGACTATATGCGAGATCCTGGTTGCAGCGACGAGCAAAGTACCGATACCGGAGGATCTTCCCCAGGCTACAAGTCTTTTTCGCAGAACAGTTTGTGCATCGAGGGGAGTTCGGTAAAACCTTGCATTTACCCGGGGATTTCGAACAATTAGAGCAAGGGGAAGCTACCTCGGCCAAAAGAGGCCACAAAGGATCATCTTGACAGTAACTCGACAGCGGCTTGCCAGTATTAAAGACTGTTTCGAACAGTTGAACTTGTGGCCGAGACGGGAACTCGATGGTAAAAGCCAGTTGGTCCTGCTCGACCTCCCCATCGGAGTCAGGACCCGGAGAAGGTACTTCCCCCAAAGTGGTAAGGTGGGGCAACTGAGGAGATCGAGTGCGCGATCTGGAGCGCCGATTTGGAGTAGACATTGCAGTTGAAGGAGTTTTGACTCGTAAAACTGAGATGGGGGAAGAGGGAAAAGAAAGCAGATATCTGACGGACTTCAAACAAGAAAATTTTCGGGTACCACGTGAATGTCAGGTGACCTTCCAAGAAACGCGAAAACCCATCGCGAGGGCGCGAAGGGGTTACAAGGGGGGGTAATGTCATGCCCTGACCATAACCAGACCAGCACCAGCATCAGCCCACACGTTCTCACATTCCCGACTCTCCTCCCACCTCCCCAGGACGTCCCTGAGGCAGTACGCACCTCCCCAAGACAGTAACCTGAAAACGTCCGGACAACCATGCCGACATGCGTACGAAGCCCTCCGACACCAGCCCCATTAAGTACCAATCTCGATCGCCTGTCTCTCTCGATTATCTGCCTCATGCCCCCTAGGTTCTGATGTTCCCTTGTTCACTTCCCGTACCTATTTAAGTAGCTCTGCAACGTCCCCAAGCGCCAGCTTGGTATATTTTGAACACACACCCTTTTGCATAGGTCCAGTCCCTGTCCCTTTGTACCTGCTAACCATACGGATTTCTCTTTCCTCTCTGTTTCTCTACCTCTGTTTCTCTCTACTTCTGTCTATTGTCTCTCTGATCGTCGGTACGATCGAATATACGCTTTTACTTCAAGTCTAAGCCTTCCGAGTGAGTCCCCGAGCTCCCTCGAACATTACTAAAGCTCCCCAACGCCTACCCGCTTGGTGAGCTACTCTTCCCCAAACCTCCCAGAGCTCCCTAGCTACTTCGTAAGCTTCGGGACCTCGATCTAGGTAACGTCGAAGCTACCCCTCACGTCGAACTACGTACTGCTTCTCCGTTACCACCTCCCACACTCGAGGACGACCATCCTCCAACCTAGCCCCCAGGGACCTACCCTCCCTGGCATATCCCTTCTCGGGAGCTTACACCCTCGAGACCCCGTTGCATAAACTACCTACTCGACTCTATATTGACGTTCTAGCGAGTACAACTCCTACTACGCAATATCTTACGGTCCCGCACTCGTCCCGAACCTCCCTACGCATTAGGGACCTCCCTGGACCTCCTAGGAACCCCTCAAGGGTCACCATCTCGTCGTTCCAACCACTACTAGGTCATTCCCGTCCTCGGTCGCGGTTCTCGTAGCTCCCTTCGAGCTCCAGCCTGCTCCTAGCACGCTACAACATAAACCTCCACATACCAAAACCTACCCTAAGACCTATTTTGACCCAGGTCTTACAATCCGGAGGTTAGATCTGATTTGATTCCCAGTCTAGCGAGGAGGGATCGCATGAGTTTAGCTGCAAACTGAGGTCCGTGGTCGGATTTGAAGTGGAGGGAAAGACCATGGAGATGGAAGATCTCTCGGTAGTAGATATCGGCGACACCTTCAGCTGTGATGGAGCTGGTGCAAGGAATAGCATGGATTTATTTTCCATACAGGTCTGTACAGACCAAGACCGCGTCGTATCCTTGGGAGTTAGGCAGTTGCGTTATCAGGTCAACCCCTACCTCTTCCCATAGACCGGATGGTACGTCCAGTGGTTGAGTTACAGCTCGTGGGTGTCATTGGATCTTCTTGCGGGCACAGATCTCACATCCCTCAACATATTTCTCCACAAAAGAACACAGTGTTGGCCACCAGAAGTGGGTGCTAACTAGATCGAGTGTTCTGTGGAGCCCAGGGTGTCCAGCAGTGGGATGGTCATGACATTGACGTAGTACTTCAGTGCGTAGGTCATTGTCTGCTGGCACATACACTTGTTCTCGGTAGTAGACCAGACCGTTGTCCTCCTTCCATTCAGTGATTCCATTGGCCCAGCGCTGTAGTCTGTACTCTTTGACTGTTTTGAGACCTTCCAATACCTGTGCTTCCTGCTGTGAGGCTTTCCGGATGCGGTCCTCTAAGGGGTTCTGTAAGATAGAAGCTGCAATTTTGGTGAAATGGTTGGGCTTAAGGACTATCTGCTGTCGATTATCCTCATTGTCTAGTACCTGGTGGGCTGCCATACGGGAAAGAGCATCAGCCTGAGTGTTTATTCTACCAGGGCGGTGGATCATGTGGAAGTCAAACCGTGAAAGTTATAGAGCCCAGCAAGCTTGGCGGCGGGTGAGGTCTTGAGCTGTGCGCCAAAATTCAAGGTTAGAGTGATCAGTGATAATGTCAAATGGCTGGGGTAGTCCCTCTAGGAAGTTCCTCCAGTCCTTCAACGGTTCTATGATGGCTAGCATTTCCCGGTCATAGATCTCGTAGTTTCGTTCTGCTGGTTGCATAGAGGCTGATCTGAAGGCAACAGGATGCCATTGGCCATCATCTTGCTTCTGCATGAGGGCACCGCCGGTAGCAAAGCCTGAAGCATCTACCTCGATTCGGGTTGGTCTGTCCGGTGTCCATAGGGCTAGGATGGGTGCAGAGATGAAGGCCTCTCGGAGGGTATCAAATGCTTGTTGTTGGGTGTCCATCCAGGTGAAGGATATATCTTTCCGAGTGAGGTCGTTCAGCGGCCTGGCTATCCTTGCAAAGTTCCGGATAAAGCGCCGGTAGAAGTTAGCAAATCCAAGGAATCCTCGTAGCTCTCTAAGATTAGTGGGGGCTGGCCAGTCGCGAACTGCAGCTACCTTTACCGGGTCCATCCTCACCTCCCCTTCCGATATAATAAGGCCTAGATATTCAATCTGTTGTTGTTCGAATTCACACTTCTCCAGTTGTAGGTATAGAACATGCTTCTCCAACCGGGTTAGTACTTCCCGTACCACTCGTCGATGCTCCTGAAGATCACTGCTAAAGATGAGGATGTCGTCTAGGTAAACCGCTACCTTTCCAGCTGCAATGAGGTTTGCAAATATAGCATTCATAAGTGCTTGAAAGGTTGCAGGGGAGTTGGTGAGACCAAAGAACATAACCTTAGGCTCGAACAGCCCTCGCGTGGTTGCAAAGGCCCCTTTCCATTCATAACCTTCCTTGATTCTGACATTGTTATAGCCCCAGCGTACATCAAACTTGGTGAAATATCGAGCCCCTTGAAGCCGACTAATTATATCAGCCACCAATGGGAGGGGGTAGTGGTTCTTCACAGTATACTCATTCAGTTTCCGGTAATCCTGTACGAAACGGAGTTTCCCATCCTTCTTCTTCACAAAGAAGACTGGGGACGAGATGGGTGATTTGGAGGGAACAATGTAGCCTTTTTGCAGATTCTCTTCCAGGAAGCGATCCAACTCCTCCTGTTCGTTTAGGGACATGGGGTAAATCTTGGTGCGCATGGTCGCTGGTGCTCCAGGTATGAGATCAATTGCATGGTCCCAAGGTTGGTGGGCAGGTAATTGTTCGGAGGCAGATTCTGAGAAAACCTTCTTGAAATCACGGTACTGCTCAGGGATCATTTCTTCAAAGGTTTTAACAGGTTTGTCTCGGTTGGCTTCCTCTGCTAGCTGCTGGGAGTAAGTGAATCCTGCAGCGCACCAGACTTCCTCAGTCTGTTCCTTTAGGATTCCTGCTTTTACCCATGCCCGGCGAGTTTTATGATTGGCTCAGATTCGGTGTATTGGCAGTTCCTCCACCACTGCTGATTCACTCTCTTCAAGGGTCGCTTCCAGTGGCACCTCAATGTGAGGGGGTTCAGTGGGAGGTTCCAGGTTCGGGAGTTCAGGGGTTGGGCTTTCTGTGTTAGCAGCGACTAGATGAGAGTATGAGATCTCCTCGTCTGTGTCACGAAGCAGCAGAGGCGGAGTGACTAACGGAGCGGGAAAGCGGAGCGACTAAGCAGAACGGCGAGGCGGAGCAACTGAACAGGGCAACAAGGCGGAGCGACTAAGCAGAACGGCGGCAGGCTGGTCCCAGATAATGACAGAGATATATTGAGTATCGTAGTCATAGGTAATAATAAGTAAGCACATACCTGGTCCCAGATAATGACAGAGAGGTCAAGATAAGGGACCAGGCTGTGGAGGGTTGGCTATATATACATAATCCGGTCTGCGAGAAACAACGATGTAATACTGTACAGTTTAGGAACAAGGAAGGTGGCGGAAGCCAGTAGAAGGAGAAGATGGGTCAGGTGGATCAGTAATCGATGGATCAGTAATCGATGGGGGTTTGACAGTGATGGGATGATGTATCGTACAAGTAAAGGCGTCGAGACGGTGAGAAAAGGAAAATGATAGGGGCTGCGTACTTTATGACAGTCTGGGACTTCTTCTATAGCTACTCAAGGGGGCTTTACTGAAAGTCGTCCTTTCTCCCAATCAATTTCCGGATTTACCTTCCATAGCCAGGGGAGTCCAAGGATGATGTCTTCACCTCCTAGGTTAGGTTGGTGATCAGAAAGTCCATCCATCGCTCTTGATTATCCACTGTGAGTGCTAGACGTGCAAAATGGGTTATCCGTCCAGCTCAGTTAGGTGTTCCATCGATATTAAAAACATCGATTGGTTTATGAAGGGGTGCAGATCTTACATGGTTCCGGTAACGAGCTTGCCTCGTTGTTGTGTGAAAGAGAAAGGAAAGGAATCTAATGGGCACTCCAACCAATCAATCTAATACACAATATGCGAGTTCACTGCTATCAAATTTATTTAATAGCAAGGGGTAGCATTGGCAAAGGTTCCGCAAAGCTTTGATCAATCAATTTGAATCGTTCTAAGGATTCGGTATATTCCTTTGATTAAGGTAGATTCAGCACGATTTGTGCTTTGCTTGTATTGACATGGGTATATCAAGAATTGGGGGTTTGAATCAAAGTAAATTAAAACCGAAACACACAGACCCCTACGGAGGGCTAGAACTATATGCTGGCACAACCACACAGCGTGATTTGCCCTTAAGACCAACGACTGATCCTAAGTTCAAAGAATACCCAACAACTGGATATACTTCTCGCAGTCACAAGGAGCAGAACACGACGTTCCTATACTCACAAGTGCCGGGCCCGAATGGCTGCTAGCGAAGAGGTTTCAGTCTGGCGGGAGTGTGTCTTTCCTTTTTACGGATTAGCACTGCAACGTCGTCCCAAAATCACTTGTATTCCAGATACATCGGATCACTATTTATATATACAGAATATAGAATCGCACAGTACAATTAATTTAATACAATAAATGTTCAGAACCGCAAGGAAACTTCTACAATCGGTCAGATACCTTATTGGGCCCATATTGGTTCCAAGATTGTAGTATACCTCCAAACATAGGTAGGTACTTCAATATTCATTTAATTTAATTGTTTTTAGAGAATGACTCGAATGGTGTTCAACTGTCATTGCTATTCAACACTTACTTCAATCGTTTGTCACCTCGTCCGGAGGCAAATCAGCTCTCCTCAATTCTAATCCTATCAATCTGATTCATCTGGATTAAACTAATTGCTTCTCTCTTTCAATAGACACCCATTGTGTCTATACTCTATCAAGGGAGTTACGCATAGTATTCATTTAATTGCATTCTTCAATATTTTCTATGTCAGGACTCCTTGACATTCATTTGATATGTCTTCGGAGCCTCGCAGTACTTCAATCGTTCTTCTAGTCATTTTCCTCAACCATGCAACTTGATTGGTCTATGAGACTAAATCACAGTCTTTTAGATTAATGCATGATCTTGTTCTAGAAGGAGTATTTGATAATTCCTGAGTTCTAGAAAGTCATTTCAAGTCAATCCTCAGCTCATGGTCACTTGAGTAAGTTCTTCCAAACTCCTGCCAGTGTAAAGTCCAATAAGAATACCCTTGGTATGTCATACGTGAATGATCATCCTTCGGATGTAGTCCGAGTCTGGTATAATCCTGCTTGACAAACAGGTAGACTGCTATCCGAAGGTAGTATCGGGGATGGGTAAACTAACCAACTTGTGGTAGTATGGGTATATGGTCCCTTCAACTTATTAGACTGATTCAGTATTGACTTTGACTGTCAATCTGGGTCTCAATTACAGTCCTCTTGATACAAATCTATACGTGAAAATGTCACAATTCACAGCATAGACGTCTAGCCAAAATTTAGGTGTGTCATCCCCCCCAAACTAAAAAATTTGACCGTCCTCGGTCATTCGTAGTTTTGTACAGGGAAAGGATACCCAATCTGTTATTAGATTGATTCGACAAGACTATATCTCCTTTTAATGTAAATCACTGGGTTTGGATCTCTACTTCGTGCTCTCCAATCAATTTGGATGCCCTCAAATCGGTTTCTAGCGCTCATCTTATCAATTTATTCACACGCCTGCTACGAATCGTAGCAGTTTAGTGCTCAATTTGAATTGAATACTTTTTCGGTATTCCTATCACATTTCAAAATTTTAATTCACAATCTTCTTATCATCTAGTCACAGAACGAGCTTCCATTTGACGGAGAGCTGCTCTGACGTACGCACTGATTCAGTGTGTACGTTTATTTGGTTCAGGGCACGGGGTTCAACAATTTTTTGTCGAAGTCCGTTTTTCTCTTTATTCCCTTCTTTCATCTCGTTCATTCAAAATGGCTTCAACCTCGAGTCAAACTCGGGCTGCAGTTTCGACCACACTTCTTCCTTCTTCATTAGCGGAGGCTCAAGAGCTGATAGTGGGTCTCAAATCCAAATCTTCGCAACCTCTCTTCTTCGAGAGTGATTTGTTTCGACGCCTTTTGGAGGGAGAATATTCTTCTCCCATCCTAGATTCACAAAATTCGCCTGACCATAAAAGTTCTAAACCTTTTCCGGCTTTTTCATACTCTTCTGCCTTGGTTCCATTCTGCTTCCCTCCCGGCTCTTCGCACCATTTATCAGTTGCTTCTGGATTGGATCTGTTTTGTTCTGCACGCATGATTATTCAGATATTACATCCCCTAATTGAGGCGTCTGATTCTTTGGATTCGGGAGAAGCTTACAATGCTTTTGAAGAGGCAGCACCTTTTTTAGTACGTCTCTTTTTATTTTCTTTTCTCATTTCATTCTTCTTATTCGAATTAATTGTTCTAGTCTTATGTTCACGACTTTTGGATTGGGCGCGCCAACTGTCCTTTGTTTGCAGAGCATGTACTCCGGACGGCTGACAGACTATTTCAGTGTCTCTCTGCTTTCCTTCGCGACAGTCTGGAGCAACAATGGGGTATTCCCTTTAATCACTAATCGTCCTTTTTGGTACGTTTATCTCACTTATTTATTAATTTGGTTTTTCTCATTCCTGGTTGTAGGGTCCTTCCGATTTCAAACAATTCCCTGTTATCCCTATTCCTTTTTGTCTTTGATTTCGAGAGGGCAGTGCAATGATGCGTCTTGCCTCTCCCAAGGATTTAGATCCATTCGTTTCACTTCGTTCTTCAATGACAGAGACACATTTGCTTCCCAGAGGCCCTCGGGTACCTTCACCCGTAGAGGATTCCTTCGAGTCTTCTGAAGAGAACCGGTCGGTGTCCCCTCCGAAACGTAACAAATGTAAGCGTGAATTGGCTAGCTTAATGGCTGATGCCTCTACTATTCGTTCATATTTCGCATTGTTATAACTTCATTTAATCTAATTCAGTTTTTCTCCTTTTAGTGGAGCGACGTTCCAATGTCAAGTCACCTCTCAAAGAAGATCGTCCCATACTTCCCAAGGCTTCTTCTTCAAAGAAGAAGGTGGAGAAGTCTGCTCCGAAACCCAAGGCGACAGCTCGGTCCAAAACCACTGTCAAAGTGGTGGAGGAATCCCGGGTTTCGCCTGATTCAGAAGAATTGGCAACTCCTTCCTATCAAATCAAACGCGTCCGGCTTCCCCCTCGCCTTCGTCAGGCCGCAAAAGGAAAAGCACGTCAAATGGAAGTCTTGGATGTCGAAGAGTCCGAGACAGAGGAGGAGGTGGTACCTCCACCCTCAAAACGTCTCAAATCTTCGAAATCCGCCCCCGCCCCTCCCAAGGCATCAAATTTCCGTCCCACCCTGCTCATCGATGACCAGGGTTGTTTGAAATTGCCAGGAGACTCGGCGGAAGGCTTTACTCCTTTCAAACGAATTGAACACGCCCGAGTAAGTTTCCAATTTATTCTTATTTTATTTAATCTGATTCATTTGTATCAATTTGAATAGAACAGCGTGCCTTTGCAACGCCAAAACCCCATATTCGACGTGAACCCCGAGTTCCTTGATTTAGGTGTTATTTTGACTACCCAAAAGGCCAGCTTCACGATGCAGGATTTACTGCAGATTAACCATTCAATTCGTGATGTAAGATCTCTATTCTTTTATGTTCATTTAATCAATTTAATTGTGTTTTTTGTAGCCTTCAATTCCGGCTCAAGCTTGTGTTTCAGCCTTGTCCCGGGGAGAATTCAATCTGAACGCTTCTTGCTTGCCAGGGCTCAAATGTGAGTCATGCTCCTCTCGGAGCCTCAAGTGTATGTGCTTGCTGGACGTGGACCTGGCTATGAACGCACTCAATTTGCTTCATGTTGCCACCACAAGCAGCACACTCAGTAAGTTATTTTTCTTATAATTGATTTATTAATTCTGATTTTTAATTTTATTCATGTAGACTTGACGAGCTCCCTTCAACGCACACAGGAACTCCGTATGCAGCTGGACGGGCTAGGTGCCTTATTCGATCAGGCCCGCCAGTCCTTCCTGCGGTCTTTCCTGGATCTACAACAGGCTGGTCAGGACCCAATCGTTGTGCTCGAGGCCCTTAAGGCTGCCGAGCCTCAGCGCGAATCTCTTTCCGTTGAGGATTGGACTTTCCTGTCCACGCTTTTTCAGTGGTCCAGCCCATTCAATTTGAATGGGTTGAAATTTGACAATCGGACGCCCGCAGAATGGATCGATCTACTCCGTAGCATCCATTCTGGCACTTCTTCAGCAACAATAACCTCGGACGGACATCTGGTAGATGCTTTTCAGCCCCCAGAATCTGCGGTCGAAGTTTTGGAGGCCCTTGACACTCAAGGCTCCCCTCCAATTACTGTCGTTGAGAAGGCTTCGGGGGTCGAAAACCTGGCAAGCCTATCCGAGGGAAGTCCAATTCAAACTGAATTGGACCTTCCTCAGATTGAAAGTTTGACTGAGTCGACTCCATCTCCTGAAAGGGGGATCTGAGTTTGCTCAGGCTTTCAAAGCTTGGATCTTGGGGTCTTCGGGGCGTTCTTTTGTTTTTATTTTTATTTTTTTTACTTTACATTTTGTCATACATGGACGGACGGGTTTTTTAACCCATATATCTCATCATAGCTGACCACTTGCGGTCTTATCGTCTGGGTTTCTTAACCCAAAATCTCTTTATGGACCTTTTCAGGACCACCGGTCACTCGCGACCATTTTGTTCTAATTAGATTAATTAATCTAATTATATCTTGTATTATTCTTGTTTTTTGTATTTCTTGTAGGTAGATTTACCTATTACTCTTTGTTGTGGATAGCTATTGCTATCCTGTATATATCAATTTACAAGCTCTCATGCTCATTTTCATATTAATTTGAATGAGTGAAACTAAGTCCTGGGACAAATACTTTGTTGATCCCATTTAAATTGATTGAAGAGCTACACTTGCTCATTCTTATTAACTTGAATGAGTAGATATATTTTCTGTTCTCTCAATACACTGTTCAACTCAATTCATGTTTTAATCTGAATGAGTGCTTGCGAATTATCGAGCCAGCTCTGAGTTCCACTGTAAGACCTGGGTCAAAATAGGTCTTAAGGTAGGGTTTGGTGTATGAAGGTTTATGTTGTAGCATGCTAGGAGCAGGCTGGAGCTCGAAGGGAGCTACGGGAACCGCGACCGAGGACAGGAATGACCTAGTAGTGGCTGGGGTGAAGAGATGGTGACCCTTGAGGGAGTTCCTAGGAGGTCCAGAGAGGTCCCTAAGGCGTAGGGAGGTTAGGTAGATAGATGGAACCTTGTAATATCGCGTAGTAGGAGTTGTACTCGCTAGAACGTCAATATAGGAATCGAATAGGTCGTAGATAGGATTAGGTCTCGAGGTTGTAGGCTCCCGAGAGGGTACACGCCCGGAAGGGGAGGTTCCCGGGAACTGGGCTTAAGGAGGGACGTCCTAGAGTGTTGAAGGTAGTAACGGAGAAGCGATACGTGGTTCGACGTGAAGAGTAGCTTTGACGTTGCTTAGATCAAGGTCCTGAAGCTTATAGAATAGCTAGGGAGCTCGAGGAGGTTTGGGGAGGTTAGCTTACCAAGGTGGTAGGCATTGGGGAGCTTTAGTATTGTTCGAGGGAGCTTGGGAACTCACTCGGATTGCTTAGACATGAAGTAAAAGCGTGTATTGGATCGTATAGACGATCGCAGAGACGATAGACAAGAGTTGAGAGAAACAGAGGTAAAGAAATAGAGAGTAAAGAGAATTCCGTATAGGTAGCAGGTACAAAGGGACAGGGACTGGACCTATGTAAAGGGTGTGTGTTCAAAATATACCAAGCTAGGGACGTTTATGCTACGATGGTGCTTATATAGGCGAAAGGAGTAGACAAGGAACCATTATAGTAAACGAGCATTCAATGGGGATGGTGTGAAGTGCGGAACCCATGAGGCTAAATTGATAGGGGATTGTCCGGCGGCATACACGAGTCGCGGAGCTGTTGCTTCAGATGGAGGTTAGCATTGGTCGGAAGGTTGGCTAGGGTTCCGTCATGGGAGGTTATTTGGGAGGTGGGAAGGAGCTGATACGCGGTTCTGGGATGTCTAGGAGGTAACGAGGGGAGCTTTTTAGGGACAGGGCATGACATCCACCTTTGAATAGGGGTTCAAAGTAAGACTCCATTCCGGATCCTGGCATGAATTTTCACGCAAGATCAGGTTCACAAGACTTTACTGTCTTCATTGTCCTGAGTGCTCAAGTCGATCTCCGTTCGCCATTGATCATAACGACGTCGGGAGGTATTCTCAACTCCACTTTCAGGTTCTGAGCGCAGTTTCTTTACTTACTCCGCATATTTTGACCTTCTGTATGATCACTTTGATCAATTCTGGGTCGCTGCATTTGCAATACCATTCAATCTGATTGCAAAACTATTAGTCTAATTGAAAATTTGTAAATTTTCAATCAAATCGATATCCTCCTCCCCCAAACTAAATAATCCAACTGTCCTCAGTTGTCCTAATTTGGTCAGGAGTTTGATTTCACTGTTTTGGTATAAAAGCTCAGGCCAATTGGCTTTCAATATGCCATTCGTTCCAAGTCGACTTGCATTAGTCGAACTCAGTCGAGCTCTCATCCATACAAAGTTCCATCAACATCTATCATCGTTCATCCCAACATGCCTGTCCATCACAAGAAGGATCTCGACGTTGCTTGAGTTGCAGAGTCCCACTTGGGTGCTTTGCAGCAGCTACTTGCTTTGTACAAAGGCAAGAAGACGAACAATCCCGACAAGGCAACAATTTCTGTCCTACGTCGGTCTACCGAGTATCTACATGACCTCTTGGTATGTTTTATTCATTCAATTTAATTGAATCGTATTAATTTAATTCGTTTATTATCAGGAAAAGCCTGTTACTCTTTGTAGTCATGTTAGACAGATTTCTAACTTGACTGCTTGTCAGAGCATTATCGATACGTTGTGTCTCGGTCACAAACTATTCCCTGACATCGTCAGTGATTCTCACTTCGAGCAACATCTCAAGTTCATGGCTTTTGCTAATGATGCTCGTGTATGTATCAATTTTATTAATGATCATTTACATTAATAGTCTTTTCAGAACACTTTTGTTAGGAATCGCCTCCTCGATCATGCTCGTTCTGTTCATTCGGATCACGAGGCATCTACTCGTTCCGATAATTCTTGTTTCATGAAGAAGTCCAAGAAGAAAGCTACAAGATTTGCTTCCTCTCGTGACGTCAAACGTGAACTTAGATCCGTTTGTTTCGACTCTGATGTCGAGGTGAATCTTTAGATCCAATCTCAATTAATTTGATTTGTCAATTTTGTTCAGATGAACTCAGCCTCCGAGGACGAGTTGGTGTCTGGAACTGAACACAGTTTCAAACAGAAGCCTACTCTCTCTTTCATCAAGGTGAGTTGAAATGGTATTATGTTCTGTATCCACGACTCATTTCATATCGTAGAATCATCGCAGCACTCCCTATCCAACTACTGGTTCCAACAAAGGATCCAATAAGGATGAAAAGTCTGCTGTGAACGATGTTTCTCCTTGTCTTAGCAAGGTTCATTGCCACGCAGACAGTCATGTTTCATCTAACTGTATGTCGTGTCTCGCTGAAGATAAAGGTAATTCAATTTAATTCAAATCCGTTTCAAATGGATTCTTATTTCGTGTTTTTAGTGACCCATAGCAAGCATATTAATCATGCTCTTGCTCAAGTCGTATCTTCTAATCTCGATACTCCGCCAGCTCCTCTTGAGTCGCAAAGTACCAAATTCATTGCTGCTACACTCAACTTTCAGGCAGCTGAATTTGAATTTAATGGAAACTTGGTCAAGACTTATGCAACTCGTGTACGAATTGCCAAGGTAATTGCGGACGAAGCTTGCAGCATCTTGAAAAGTCGCCAAGATTCTGGCTCAGACTCTTCTGGTTCTGACACAAGTTTCGCTACTGCTCAGAGTATTCCCACCACTGGTTCTGAGGACACCGTCGTCACTTCTACAGAGATTGCTGTTCCAGTCCTTAAGACCGTCGAACGAGCTACTACTCCATTCACTTGTGGTGTTACTCCTATGATGGAAGACAAAGGACACGTCTCTGCCTAGGTCTGCAATCCATCTAATTGATTTTTATTTAAACTGATACACCATCATTTAGATGCATTCATTTACAACCCATAAATATTATAAAAACAGTTCTTCGTGTTGATTCACTGTCTTTACATGGTTTCCTATTCTTATTCATTCATTCCATGCCTACTGTCTTTATGCCATCACAGCTGTATAGTAGATGCATCATCTTACCATCGCCATTCATTTTATGATGTTTGTTTGTAACAGTATATCATCTAGAGTTTCAATCTAATTGTTGATCCTCTTCCTCACTGAGTTCTTTGTCAGAGTTGGTATCTGAGAGTCTCAGATGCGGTATGGCATCGAATATGTAATCATTTTCTGGTGTCATCCAATATTCATCTTCGTCTTCCACCATTAAATCTAATTGTTCGGCAGTTAAGTCGATAAGTTCGTGAATCTTATTTGGCAATTCAATTGGTTCATTTCGTGTAAAATGCGGTAATACTCTGAAGGCTCCGACCTTCTCTTTGAGTACTGTTCCATCCATTTCAGCAATAATATAAGAGCCACCCTTAGTTTGTCTGATTACGACCATAGGTCCTCTATATCTTGGATACATCTTTCTATCCAAACTCTTTCTAATTCCAGAATTCCTAACCTGGACTAATTGACCTGGTTTGAAATTCCAATCTTTAATTGTATGTCTATATTTTTGTTCAAATCTTTGTAGCTCTGCAACTTTGTTTGCATCTACTCTACGTCGTACCTTCTCAATAAATGAGTTATGTTTCGACAGAGCTTGAGCACGATATCCAATCAATTCATCTCTCGTTAAGATTCTATTAGGTGGATTCACCAACCAAGTTGATTCCACAATATCAAAGGGAAGCAATGGTTCAGCTCCTGTTACCAGGAAATATGGAGAACAACCTAGACCACGTCTTGGTGTTACTCTATCCGCCCATAGTATCATTTTCAAAAAGTAGAACCACTTAGATACATCCCCACCAGTTGCTTTGATCAAAGCCTGGCGTATGTCCAAATGCGCTCTTTCAATCTTTCCATTAGCTTGAGAGTTGTAGGCGGAAATTCTTATTCCTTTAATTCCATACTTCTCTTCTAGCCAAGCTAGCATATTTTTCATTTGACCTGCATTATCGGTTACCACTTCTTCAGGACATCCCCAACGACAAATTATATCGTCAAAGAACCATTCTCCTAAAGTTCTAGCATTCTCATGTTTTACTGCCCGGGCCTCAGACCATGAAGACAGTGAATCCCTTCCATGGATGATGTATTTACATCCATTAGATGGAATCGACATTATCATTGTATTGACATGTACCTTCTGAAACAATGAAGGTGTATGCATCAATGTAGGAGGTGCTTTCAACAGCTTCATCTGTCTATTTTGACACTCCTGACATGATCTCACATACCATTCCACGTCTTTATATATGTCAGGCCACCAGAATCGTTTCTGCAAGAAATCATTCGTTGCAAAGACTCCTTTGTGTCCTAAACAATCATGTGCATACACTTTTCTTTTCCCACCACCAATTGTGGTTGATCAGGTTGATCAGTATTCCTATGGTACAACCTTCCTCGGTCGCCCACTTGAAATTTTTTAATCAATCTAATAAATTTAATCCGTTCTTCTTTCGACATTTCACCCAGCAATTCATCTGTTGGGTTTGACAAATAATCTCCAATCAAAGGAATTAATTTGTCCAATCTATTACCCTCAGAAGATCTATGTGCTTCTGGGTACGGATTGTTTTGTACAAATTCTTCATCAAAAGTAGGGAATAAATTCCTACTGAAAACTTCACATGTCGCGTTTTTGGATTCTAACATGTAGTTCCTACAAATCTCATAGCTGCGCTCTTTATCCAGAGCTTCTTGTACATCTAATTCAATATCATCAGCTTCTTGGGCTGTTTCGTATAAGTAACCACTTCTAGGGTCAATTTGATCTTTGAAGTCATCAAATTGATACGGCTCTTCTGTTTCCCCATCTCCCATAATAAAATTAATTGGTTCCCCACCATCCTCATCAACGTAATCTTCTGGATTTACTTCTGGATGCTTTGTTTGCCATCCACCAGATGTGATTCATGATAATCCATCAGGACCATGGGTTGCACCTTTTACATGGATTAATGTAAAGTGATAGTTGCGTACATGCTCAATCCAACAGTTTATGGTTGCATTAGGACCACAACTAGGATTGTCTAGCATGCCTTTAATATAACTTGCATCGGTTTCAACTGTTAAATGTCTACATCCATAGACATGATAATAACTAGCTTCCAATGCTAATTTCAAGCCATACAATTCTCTCTTAGATTGCGAGAATCGTGCTTCGCGTTCATTCAAAGTCATTGATCCAAAGTAATTGAAAAACTTCTTCTTTTCAGTCGGATCAATTTGATAGATATACCATCCCACAGCTTTGTAAGAGGTATCCACCGCTAAGTAAACATCCCAATCAAAATTAATTGGTCTCAAAGCTGGACAGTCTCGGATTCCATCCTTTAATTCGTCCATTGCTTTGTCACATTTTGCATTCCATTCAAATGGAACGTTACTCGTCAACTTAGTCAAAGGAGCTGCTTTCTTAGCAAAGTTCGCAATGAACATTCTCAATTGACTTGCAGTTCCTAAGAATGCTCGAACCTCGGTCTTATCACGACATGGAGGCCATTCTAGGACTACTTGAGCAATATGTTCTTTTGGCATACTGCCTTCATAGGTACATCTATGTCCTACGACAATTGTTTCCTCACAACAAAGAAATGCTTTGGTTCCACTGAAGGTTCCTCCTGCATATTTCATTTGTTGTATTACTCTATTCATGTTTTGGAAATGTTCCCAAACAAATTGTCTAATTCCAGGATTCTCTGGAATAGTTTCGTAACCTCCTTCTGGTAATTCATATCGAGTTGATGGTCCTTTTACAGGTACATCATCAATGTAAGGAATTGTTACGTGTGGTATTTCATCTCGTAGAATATATGTCACATCGTCGTGAAATATAGGTACAGAATTCGTCCACCCCATGGGTAGTTTTACTAACCTATGTGGTCCATACGGCTGTTATGCCTTGCTTCTCCGGACCTTTCCCTTTCCTTTCCAGAGCTCCGGTTCATCACTTATACATGTTTCCGATATTCTATGCACCATCCTTACGATCTTTACTGTACATATTACCTGTCACTCCAGTAGCCACATGCCATATGTACCTGACAGCCTCATGTACAGTATATAGGCTGGGGACTCCCCTCGGAGCTCCCCAGCATGTTATTGTCAAATCTTACCTGGAAACTCTTCCTACCTGGCTTGGTCCCTTTAGTACAGTCTACTAGTACTTGCTAACAGGGCCTGACACGTCTCAACAGTCATATATTTCCTCATTATCTGTTTCCTTTATCTCTGTCCCACCTCAACTCTGTTTCTCCTCTCTGTTCCCCATCTCTGGCCTCTTTCTGTCAATCCTCATATTGTCTACGCCTCTACTTCGACTCACCATCTACGTCGAGGCTCTACAATTTGTCCTTCATCCTTTGGAACCTCCCATTAGGTTCCCAATTCCGCTTCATTGCTCCCTAAGCTCCCCACAGCTTCCCACTCGTATCGGCTACACCTCCCCTCCACATCGAAGCGGTGGTTATGCATTACGTTCTACACCTCCAGGACCCTCTATTAGGTCTACCCAAGCTCCACAACTACCCCTGGTTAGGCTCCCCTCACCAGTATCGGCACTATCCCATACCTCCTCGTACGGCCTAGGCGGCTACTGCGTTCGCTTAGGCCCAGTCTGGGTAAGACCAGAGCAGGCCTTCTGTGCCGGGGCCTCACAACGGCGTTTGAAATGTCGTCATGTCTCTAGACAATTGATCTAATTCTCATTTATCATATCCAACGTATAAATCTAAGGTTCCTCCACAAGATCTTCCACTGAAGGATCTTGCTAGATCTGCAGTTGCAGGAGGTACGCCTGAGTGTTGGATGGTAACCTTATTTAAAGGTTCCAAACTATGTACTAATCGTAGACTCTTGCCATCTTTTTTAATGACACAGAACCATTTCGAACAATAACTAGCATTCGATGGTTCATATATTCCTGAGTCAATTTTGCTTTTAATTATTTTGCACACATCCCCGAAGATACCTGGCAGAATTGGTATATTCCTTTCAACCCACGGTTCATGTGGAATTACAGGTACTTTCACAGGTGGAAAGAATTCATTTTTAAAGGTCCCAGCTTCACTTGGTTGCCAAGCAAAGCCTGCTTCCTGTTTACACATCATTTCGTGCATAAGATTTCTCTCTTGTTCCCACAAAAATCCTTCAGGATGGTTCTTATCTATTATCTCTTTCCTTTCTTCCGTATATCTTCCCGTAGGAACAAATGGTTTAGGATGTTTCAACAATTCAGGTAGTTCCAACAATGGATCACCATGAATGTGTCTTTCAATTCTAAATTCATCTGGTAACGTTGCCTTAATAGGATTAACCTTCTTGTCAACAGGTTTGTACTTCGTAAACACTTCTTCTGCATTCAAGTTAATGGGTTTTTCGACTCCTATGGCTTCATTAACCACTTATTTAATCGTTTCATCTATTAAATTGATAGGAGATCTATCCTGCTGATTCAATTCAATACGTTCTTCAAGTTTATTTGTTGGAGGTTCATTCAATAAGTCTGGCTGAACATTCTCCTTCTTGTCTTTCGAGTCCTGGGCTTTTCCTTTCTTTTGTTGCCTCGACTCATAACGCACTTTCTCAAAACTCGGCTGAGATCTTTGGAATGATTCAGTCCCTCTTTTGAGTACTTCATATCGAACCATTCTCTTCCTAGTTCTCTGAGAGTTTTTTAGGTTTATTCAGGTTTATCACAATTCTCCCCCAAACTAAAATTTTGTAGTACAGGTTCAACAAATCGCCTCTTCTGAACTTTCCTTCATATGGGTTTAGGCTTGATTCTTCCATTTTGAAGGAAGAAGGACTTTATAGGATTTAAATTGAATTGGTCATTATTCAATTGATCGTCAAATTCGCCTAAAACACCATTTCTCCATACACAGAATACTTGTTTATTCCCAATCATCTTTTGATTAAGGTAACAATCAATTATTTCTTCAGCTTGATCATCTTGAGACTTCAAATGTTCTCTAGATGCAAGAACATATGCTTCAGAAAGCTCTTTCTTAGAGAACGTCTCTTGTTCACATCGTTTGTATCCATCTAATACAATATTTTGCTTTTCATCAAAGTGGAAGCTTATAGCGTATTCATCCTCTCCTTGGTCGCTACTCAACTCATCGAGGAATGAAAATTTCCCTTTGAATTATTTTCACCTGTTGATTTTTCATTATCAGGTGGAATATTCTTAGGTTCATTATACCGTGAGGTATTAATTTGATTGTTTCGAACTTTTTGGCCACAAGGATAGGTTCCTACAGTAACCCTCTTGTGTGAGTTCGGATTGCTGATTGTTATCTCGGAATCTCCGTTTACAAAGGTCTTAATTTCACTTTCCACCAAGACGTCAAAAGGTCTCCCCAATAACACTTGAAATGGAGCTTCATTCTGTACATGTAGTTGTAAGTACACCGTAACTTCACCAAATTTAAATGGAATATTTCTTGCTAAACCAAGAGTTTGATTCAATTTTCCACTTGCATCTTGCATTCTGATCGTGAATTCTGGATCCCAAGTAATACCTAGACCTATAGCTATCAATCGGTCTATTACAACAATTTGTGAACCTTGGTCCAATACACTTTCAATCTCTTCATCTTTATTATTGATTTCAGGAGTAACAGCACGTAATCCATTGGATTGATTTGCTACTACCACTGGATGATCATTATGATCTTCATATGCCACACTCTGATTAGCAACTATGGCAATGTTCCTTCATTCATCATTGATGGAAAGGTCTCGTAGAAAACTTTCCACAATATCTTTCTGCACTATAGATCCCACAGGGATGTCATTACAACTTTCAGTCAGGACTTCAAATATATCTGCCTGATCCTGCCAAAGATCTTCAATTCTAATGCATGTATTAATCATCTGTACCCTAGATGGATTGTCCAAAATTTCAGTTTCTCCATCTTCGGATAAAGTTGATACGTAGTTATTTGTTTTAGTCCTTGGACGGACTCTTCTATTGTGTATCTTGCGCATAATAATCTTTCTGATAGCAGGTGATAAAGCTGCTAATTCCTCCGTACTCAAATCAACTTTAGCATCGAATATCTTCTTCTACACCCGGTCTCGAGACTTCATTCCTAATTTTATAGGCTGGAGTATATCCATGACTATCAATTTGATTCGTCTGGTCTCTTGATACCTTCGTAGGTGTATTAATTTGAATAGGACGATACGTCCTAGGTTGAACATGATCATATGGTCTATGTTCGCTATTAATTTGATTCGTTGGTCTTGACGAAGGAATTAATTTAATAGCATCCTCGTCATCAGATTCATCAACGTCTTCAATCGTGACTGAAGGCTTCTTCAAAGGCCAATCTATGGACTTTGGAGCCTCAAATCTCACTGTTTTCTGATTTCCATTGGTCGTTTCAACCAATTTACCTGGTATTAAACCTGGTTTCTTGGGTATATGAACCCCATCAAATACTAATCTTCTCGTATTTTCATTAAATTGATTTCGTTTTGCTTTCTTACTTTCCTCCGGAGCTACAGCATTGGATCTTAAAGCTCTCATGGACCGATCCTGCTCCTTCATTGGAGTACTTATTTTTTTCCATTTGAACTATCTTGATTGAACACACGAACATCATCTTCTCGGTGTGCTTCCAAATTCCCAAGTCTATCTGATAGTTCCTCTATTCTTGTCATCCAAACAGCTAAATTAACATTAGGATTCATCTGCTGGTCCATGACTTTATCATCTTCGTCATCTTCCATGTTTGCAAAATAGGATTCAGCACGATCCCATCCCAAGTCTTTCGCCATTTGTTCAATTTTCTTGTATCGAGGTATATTTGGATCATCTCGAGGCATTCTAGCGTTGTCTCTTAATTTGTAACGCTTCGAGTCACCTCCTTCAGGCATCATCCAACCTCTTTTCGTAAATTCAAGCAAGTGTGGACATTCATTCATAAAATGATCTGTCGACTTGCACAAGAAACATGCCCACTGAGTTCCATTTGAACTTCTTGGTGTCGTATTTCTTTCAAATCTATTAGATTGATTCGAGGGACCACTCGGTGGTATCGAATTAATCATTCCTTTAGCATTTTCTTTAGCCATCTGTGCCATTACTGCTGTTAACTGTGTCATAATGTCCGCTCCTTCTTTGAAGTGCGACTGTAATGACTTCACAGCTCTGATTTCTTTTATGTTTGCCTCCATGAGGTCTTTATTCAACGCAACCATTTGCTGTTGTTCTTCCGTCAATTCCCTTGGAATCAAACTTTCTAATTTAATTCCCAGAAGATCTTTAAATTCATCTTCCACTTTGGGTTTCAATGCTTGAAGATAGTTCCTATCTGTCTTGGGAACATCTGCAGCAAACGGCAAATTAATGTGTCCCCTACTAAATGAATTAGGGTTATTAATTGGTGGGCTCGAAGAAGCAATGGAAAGTGTTTGATAGTAATTATCAAATGAACTCCCAATCATATACTTCTCAGCCGCATTCATTACTTCGTCAATCTTAAAAGGGTCTTCCTTCTGTCTATCTGACATAGAAGTAACTGATACATCTTTCACAACTGTTTCTAGCACGCCTCTCCTTACTTCGGGAGTCATAGGTGCCAAGAACAATCTTACTGCATCACTATTTGTGATCATTTTTGGTTCTTCCATCAGCTTTTTCATTTCAGCGTCGAAGAGGAGTCTGAAAATTCTCATCTTCTGAGAGATAGTCTGATTTAACGTATCTATCAATCTAGTTGATTCAATCGATGTAGAAGATGTTGAAATTGACTCTGGAGCAATCAATTCAATTATATCTTCTTCAATATCAATCAGATTAATTTCTTTTCTCTTCCTTTTCGGATCGAGATTAGATTTCTTCAAATTCCTCGGTAAAGATGTAAGTCTTCCTCGAGATATAGATGATCCCGTTCCTCTAGAAACAGAACTTCTACGTGATTCTTCTGTCGGTATTTGAGAAGAGGATGGACGACTGGATTCGTTCGTAGGGTTTAATAGGGATGTTCGAGCTGATGTGCCAAACATAGATCTCCCAAATACAACTCCTGCTTTACGATATTCTTCCGGTGTCAATACTCCTGCTTTCTCCGAATTCTTCGAAGTACGCGGTAACGAGCTTGCCTCGTTTTTGTGTGAAAGAGAAAGGAAGGAATCTAATGGGCACTCCAACCAACCAATCTAATACACAATATGCGAGTTCACTGCTATCAAATTTATTTAATAGCAAGGGGTAGCGTTGGCAAAGGTTCCGCAAAGCTTTGAGAGCTAAGTACGAAGCTTTGATCAATCAATTTGAATCGTTCTAAGGATTTGATATATTCCTTTGATCAAGGTAGATTCAGCACGATTTGTACTTTGGTTTGTATTGATTTGGGTATATCAAGAATTGGGGGTTTGAATCAAAGTAAATTAAAACCGAAACACACAGACCCCTACGGAGGGCTAGAACTATGTGCTGGCACAACCACACAGCGTGATTTGCCCTTAAGACCAACGATTGATCCTAAGTTCGAAGAATACCCAACAACTGGATAGACTTCTCGCAGTCACAAGGAGCAGAACACGACGTTCCTATACTCACAAGTGCCGGGCCCGAATGGCTGCTAGCGAAGAGGTTTCAGTCTGGCGGGAGTGTGTCTTTCCTTTTTACGGATTAGCACTGCAACGTCGTCCCAAAATCACTTGTATTCCAGATACATCGGATCGCTATTTATACATACAGGATATAGAGTCGCACAGTACAATTAATTTAATACAATAAACGTTCGGAACCGCCAGGAAACTTCTACACTCGGTCAGATACCATTTAATTTGAATCTTCATGTCCTTATTTGGCCCGTATTGGTTCCAAGATTCTAGTATACCTCCAAACATAGGTAGGTACTTCAATATTCATTTAATTTAATTGTTTTTGGAGGATGACTCGAATGGTGTTCAACTGTCATTGCTGTTCAACACTTACTTCGATCGTTTGTCACCTCGTCCGGAGGCAAATCAGCTCTCCTCGATTCTAATCCTATCAATCTGATTCATCTGGATTAAACTAATTGCTTCTCTCTTTCAATAGACACCCATTGTGCCTATACTCAATCAAGGGAGTTACACATAGTATTCATTTAATTGCATTCTTCAATATTTTCTACGTCAGGACTCTTTGACATTCATTTGATATGTCTTCGGAGCCTCGCAGTACTTCGATCGTTCTTCTAGTCATTTTCCTCAACCATGCAACTTGATTGGTCTATTAGACTAAATCGCAGTCCTTTAGATTAATGCATGATCTTGTTCTAGAAGGAGTATTTGATAATTCCTGAGTTCTAGAAAGTCATTTCGAGTCAATCCTCGGTTCATGGTCACTTGAGTAAGTTCTTCCAAACTCCTGCCAGTGTAAGGTCCAATAAGAATACCCTTGGTATGTCATACGTGAATGATCATCCTTCGGATGTAGTCCGAGTCTGGTATAATCCTGCTTGACAAACAGGTAGACTGCTATCCGTAGGTAGTATCGGGGATGGGTAAACTAACCAACTTGTGGTAGTATGGGTATATGGTCCCTTCAACTTATTAGACTGATTCAGTATCGACTTTGACTGTCAATCTGGGTCTCAATTACAGTCCTCTTGATACAAATCTATACGTGAAAATGTCACAATTCACAGCATAGACGTCTAGCCAAAATTTAGGCGTGTCATCCCCCCCAAACTAAAGAATTTGACCGTCCTCGGTCATTCATAGTTTTGTATCGGGAAAGGAAATCCAATCTGTTATTAGATTGATTCGACAAGACTATATCTCCTATTAATGTAATTCACTGGGTTTGGATCTCTACTTCTCCGTGTTCTCCAATCAATTTGGATGCCCTCAAATGGGTTTCTAGCGCTCATCTTATCAATTTATTCACACGCCTGCTACGAATCGTAACAGTTTAGCGCTCAATTTTAATTGAATACATTTTCGGTATTCGTATCACATTTCGAAAATTTAATTCACAATCTTTTCATCATCTATTCACAGAACGAGCTTCCATTTCACGGAGAACTGCTCTGACGTACGCACTGATTCAGTGTGTACGTTTATTTGGTTCGGGGCACGGGGTTCGATAAAATTTTTCATTGAAGTCCGTTTTTGCCCTTTATTTCTTTCCTCCATCTCATTCATAAAAATGGCTGCTACTTCGAGTCAAACTCGCACTGCAGTTTCCACCACGCGTTTACCAACCTCGTTATTAGAGGCGCAAGTCCTTTTAGCGAGCACTCAAATCAAGTCTACGCTGCCATTATTTTTCGATAGCCCAGTCTTTCAGCGTCTTCAAGCAGGCGATTATATTCCTCCACTCCTGAGCCCTCAACATACTCCGGATTACGATGGGTCCAGCACTTTTCCAGCATTCTCTTATCCTCGCGCATTGGTCCCTTTCTGCTTTCCTATCGAGACTTCACGTCCCTTGTCCGTGGCCTCTGGCCTGGACTTGTTCTGTTCGGCCCAAATGGCCGTTCGTACCTTACAAATTTTATTCGAAGATATGGCTCCAACAGAATCTGAAGGAATATATAACGTCTTTGAGGAGGCGGCACCTTTCTTGGTGCGTTTTTTACTTCCTCTTTTGTTTCTGTATCCCATTTAAATCCTCCTCCTTTTTTAGCTTTATCTTCGCGACTTTTGGACGGGTCGAGCGAATTGTCCCTTGTTTATGGAACATGTCATTCTCACTGCTGAGTACTTGTCTCACAATCTCCCTGCCTTCTTGAGGGATGATTTGGAGCAGCAATGGGGAATTCCCCCTGAACATCGTTCACCTGGTTCGGTAAGCACATTTCTTTCCCTATCCTTCTTATTTTATTAATTGGGTTCACAGGGCGTCCTCAATCTTGAACAATTCCCTACCATCCCTATTCCATTTTGTTTGCATTTTCGCGAGGGAAGCGCAATCATGCGTTTAGTGCCTTCCAGGGATCTAGATCCCTTTGCCTCACTACGCGGCCAAGGCGTTCTTGTCAGAGATTCATCAACCGTTCCCCCTTCCATTACTTCTAAAACTCTCTCTCCTCCTCCGGCCACTAAAGCACCAGTGGTGCCTCCTAGGGCACTTAGAAGGAATCGTGAGGTCGAGGGTCTCAAGGCTGATGCCTCCGCGTTTCGTGAGTATTCGTTTAATTTCACCATTTGATTTTATTCCTTTTGTCTTATTTGCTTTATTTTTCAGTTTCTTCGCCTCGTTCTACTCGTTCAAAAGACTCAGATAATGAGCTTTTGAGCGGGTTCCCATCTGTAGGTTCAGCTGCTCGGGCCTCCTCTTCATCTACCAAGGTTCCCATGGGTAGGAAAGAGCCTAAATCCAAAACTACCATCAAGGTAGTCGAAGATCCTAAAGCTTCCAATTCCCCTCCTGCTAGCATGGTTTCAAAAG